>NC_084830.1:49770408-50093158 GCF_033115175.1 Lepus europaeus
TCCAAATTGTTTGTAATGTGAAATAATGTGCTCTCAGTGAAAACTTTTTTTTTTTCTTAAAATAACTGATTTCAGGGAAGGTGGATACAGTTCCTGTGCTAACACTATATATATGAGAACCAGTTATGAAATTCTAAGAGAAATCAAGGACATCAATTCCTGTTAGAAAAGATAGATAAGGTTGGGCTCTGGGTACAGCAGTTAGAATGCTATTTGGGGCCGGTGCCGCGGCTCAATAGGCTAATCCTCTGCCTGCGGCGCCAGCACACCAGGTTCTAGTCCCGGTCAAGGCGCCGGATTCTATCTCGGTTGCTCCTCTTCCAGTCCAGCTCTCTGCTATGGCCCGGAAAGGCAGTGGAGGATGGCCCAAGTCCTTGGGCCCTGCACCCCATGGGAGACCAGGAGAAGCACCTGGCTCCTGCCTTCGGATCAGCGCAATGCACCGGCCACAGCGCGCCAGCCGCGGCGGCCATTGGAGGGTGAACCAACGGCAAAAGGAAGACCTTTCTCTCTGTCTCTCTCTCTCTCTCACTGTCCATTCTGCCTGTCAAAAAATAAAAATAATAAAAAAAAGAGAATGCTATTGGTATAGCAGCATCCCATATTGCTATCTAGGTTAGAGTCCTAGCTCTGATTCTGATTCCAGCTTCCTGGTAATGCACACCCTGGGAGGCAGAAGATGATGGCCCAAATACTTAAGTCCCTGCCACCCATACAGGAGACCTAAATTCAGTGCCCAGTTCCCAGTTCTCAGTTCCCAGCTCCCACCTCCCACCTCCCAGCTCCCAGCTCCTATCTCCCAGCTCCCAGCATTGATTCAACCCAGCCCTGGCTGTTGTGGGTGTTTGTGGACTAAACAAGCGAATGGAACATTTCTGTCTTTATCTCTCTTTGTCTCAGACCCAGGCACTAACTGCTGTACCAAATACCCATCCTTATACTGTTAATTTGAAACTGATGAGCTATTTTTCCAGACCCCCGTCAGCAATGTGGGAGACTCCGTCCCATCCATGCCAGCATTTGAAATTGTCAATCATTTTATTTTTAATTATTCTAATGAGTGTGTATTTTTTTAACTTTTATTTAATGAATATAAATTTCCAGTGTACAGCTTATGGATTACAATGGCTTCCCCCTCCCATAACTTCCCTCCCACCCGCAACCCTCCCCTCTCCCGCTCCCTCTCCCCTTCCATTTGCATCAAGATTCATTTTCAATTCTCTTTATATACAGAAGATCAATTTAGTATAAAGATTTCAACAGTTTGCACCCACATAGAAACACAAAGTGAAACATACTGTTTGAATACTAACTGTAAATTTCTTGTTAGAGATGCCCCCTGCCTTTACCTGGCCAGCTCTCCTCCCAGGCCAGCCAAGTAATGAAAGTCAACAGAGTGCCTTCCCCTAGGAGGTTCACACCTCCCTTAGGATATACCCCATGTGAAGAGATAGACAGGCCTGGGCCTCTGAATTTACAAGGCCTAAAGCCCACCAGATTATTATCAAGCCCCTTCTATCAGGTTCTATTTGCCTCTCAATCAGAAAAATTACTTGTAGCTTAGACAGCACCTTTCTTAGCTCCTCTAATAATGACTCTGTCCTTTGTTCTAGGCCCTGTCTAGTGCACTTGGGCCTCATTCCTTTGTAATCATAACCTCTACTCTACCACCAATGGCTCTACTCCCAACCTGTGTGTACTGATGGTCCTCTTCCCCACTTAATGCTGTATAATTGTTCAAACCTGGTAAATGCCACTCTTAGGATCATTGGTTACTATCCTCACCCTGTCTTTTATGACCTTGTCTAAATATGATCAGAGTCGGCAAACTTGGAAGGCTTCCATAGCCTTGGCAACTCATGACGACAGCCTAGGGTGGTTACTGGCGCCATAAACTAGAGTGTCAATTTGTTGGGTCAACAACAGGAGTCACTGTGCACTTGCTCCTCATGTGGGATCTCTGTCCTTAATGTGCTAATGAGTGTGTATTAATACATCATTGTGGTTTTGATTTCTCCAATGACTGATTATACTGAACAATTTTTTTCTGTGGTTATTTGCCAAATATGTATTGATTTGCAAAGTCCTTGCTCAAATATTTTGTCCATTTTTTTAAAAACTGCATTATCTTTTTTATTGTGTTATTAGATTCTTTTAAAATTTTTCTTAGACTATGATTCTTTAAAGGTATCTTTCAAAGTGCTAAAGACTAACATCAGTTTTTAATAGTATTTTTTTTTTTTTTGCTTCATGTAAAAATCTTTATCTAGAACGGGGTCATCAAAGAAGGAGGTACCTTTCTCTGAAGGGAGGAGAGAATTTCCACTTTGACTATGACCCTGTCTGAATAAGATCAAAGTCGGCGAACCCTAAAGGCTTCCATAGCCTCAGCAACTCATGACTAGAGCCTAGGGAGATTACTGACGCCATAAACAAGAGTGTCAAATTGTTAAGTCAACAACAGGAGTCACTGTGTACTTACGTCCCATGTGGGATCTGTCCTTAATGGGTTGTCCAATGTGACGTAATGATATAGCTAGTACTGAAACAGTATTTTTACACTTTGTGTTTCTGTGTGGGTACAAACTGATGAAATCTTTACTTAGTATGTACTGAATCGATCTCCTGTATATAAAGATAATTGAAAATGAAAAAAAAAAAAACTGGTGTTAAATTGGAAATGGCATAGAAAATTAATCAATTTTTTAAAAAATATCATGTAGGATCTCTGTCTTTAATGGGCTGTACACTGTTATTTAATGCTATAACTAGTACTCCAACAGTATTTTTCACTTTGTGTTGCTATGTGGGGGCAAACTGTTGAAATCTTTACTTAATATATACTGAACTGATCTTCTGTATATAAAGAGAATTGAAATGAATCTTGATGTGAATGGAAGGGGAGAGGGAGAGGGAAAGGGGAGGGTTGCGGGTGGGAGGGAAGTTATGGTGGAGGGGAAGCCATTGTAATCCATAAGCTGTACTTTGAAATTTATATTCATTAAATAAAAGCTTTAAAATAAAAGAATTTAAAAAATTTTTATCTAGACCAAAAATTGCAATAATTTTCTGCTACATTTTCTTCTAGAAATAGTATAGTTTCAGATATTTACACTTGAATCTAAGATCCATTTCTGGATACTTTTTCACTTAGTGTCATCTAAGGATTAAGATTCTTTTACATGGGTGCCAGCACTGTGGCATAGGTGGTAAAACTGCTGTCTGCAGTGGTGGCATCCTATATGGATGCTGGTTCAAGTCCCGGCTGCCTTTCTTCCAATCCAGCTCTCTGCTATTGCCTGGGAGAGCAGTAGAAGATGGCCCAAGTCCTTGGGTCCCTGCACCAGCATGGGAGACCCAGAAGAAGCTCCTGGCTCCTGGCTTCAGATTGGCACAGATCCAGTCTTTTTTTTTTTAAAAAGATTCTTTTGCATGGGTAGAGGTAGATAGTTGATATATGGATAGATAGATAAATAGGTATCTAGCTTCCCTAGGATGATTTATTGAAAAGGATAATTTTCTCATTGAACTACTTTGGCACCTTTTTGAAAAATCTATTCTAGATTCTCTGATATGTTTCATTGATCTTAGGCCTAGATTCTTATGAAAATCATTTTGCCTTCATTACTGTACCTTATATTATACACTGACATCAGGGAGTACAACTTCTCCAATTTTGTCTTTCTTAAAATCATTCTGACAATTTAAGGTACTTTGCATTCCAGGTATGTTTTAGAATCATATTGTCAATTTCTGCAGAAAAGTCTGGTGGGATTTCATGTGGAATAAGTTGAATCTATCAGTTAGTTTGGGAAGAATATGTTTCTCCATAATGTTGAATCTCCCAGTATATTAACACATTCATTCTTTTAAAAGTTTCATTTAAATTTTGCAATTTTCAGGGTGTTGACCTTGCACATATGTAAAATTAAATATCTTTTATCTGTGGATACTGAAAAGGTTATCATTTTAAAATTTAGTTTTCCAATTGCTTATTGACAATATATAGACATGCTGTAGATTTCTATATATTGCGCTTCTATCCTGTGACTGTTAATTCATTTATTAGTTCTTTAGCTTTTTTCTGGTTGTGATTTACCTCTTACGTTTGGGCTCCTTGTTTCTGCATCACGACTCAGACAGGGCCTCCAGGGAGAGAATGTGGTGACTGGAATTTCATCTTACTTGTTTCCTTTCTCTGAGGGATCGCAGTGTTGTCTTGCCTATTATCTAATCACTGGTGCTATTATTTTATACATGTATCACAGCATTGGTTCAAGCCCTGTCTGCTCTGTTTCCAATCCAATTCCCTCCTTATGTGCGTGGGAAAGCAGCAGAAGATGGCCCCAACTCTGGCTGTGGCAGCCATTTAGGGAGTGAAACAGAGGATGGAAAACTTTCTCTCTCTCTCTTTCAAATAAATAAAATAAATCTTTAAGATAAAATAAAGAAACGAATAAACAAAACTATGGGCAATAAGCCACTGTATAGCTATATCATGGATCAGGTCTGAATTTCAGAAATTCTTGAATTATTAAAGTTAATTGGGAGAGGATTATCTATCTGTTTTATGCTACTGTAACAGAATACCTAAGACTGAATAGGTTAAGATGAGCCAGAATTTATTTTCTTAGCGTTAAGGAGATTGGGAAGTCCAAGATCAAGGTACCATTTCTAGTGGAGGCTTTATTGCTGTATGATCGCAAGGCAGAATGGCATAAAAGAAAAGGAGGCCCAGCTCACCCTTTGATAGTGACATGAATCTCAGCATGACAGTGGTGCCCTGATGGCCTAATCACCACTCAAAAGTCCCACCTCTTACTACTGATACAATTGCAATTTGAATTCAACATGAGTTTGAGAGGAGACAAACATTCAAACCACAACTCCTTTTTGTGTGGGTGAGTCATCCACTGTTCTTGCATATGCTTTACCTGTCTCTTTCAGGACCACATCCTGAGCATCAGGAGCAGTTCTGGACACATAATGGGGACAATGAAATATTGGGTGAAAATGAATGATAAGTGTTCAAGATATCATCTGTGATGATAGTGATTTCTTTTGATTGTTGGTTACTATCTGAGATTCTTAGTCTCAATTAACTTATTTAAAGGAGCCATTCTGCCTTTGCCTGAGACAGTAGGAATACTATCTAGTCAACAGATACATTTAATAAGACAATCAACTATCATGTTGGATGGGGCTGTTAGTTTATTTAAATAAGTATTTATGAGCATTTCTAAATAGGAGTCAGCTCTCTCAATGCCTAACTCCTCAAAGTGTGCACTAAATTACTACAGTTTGAAGGTAATGACTTGTTCTCTGAGTCCATATATGTTTAGCTCTGTCTCACCCCTAATATTTGGGATAAAAATAGAAAAAGAAGTCCATGTGAGTTTATTTGGGTGCAAAAGTAAATTTTAAATCCATTCATAGTTTTGACACTACACATTTTCTATGAGATTTTTGAAGATTCCCTCATTGTCACAATAAACTTCTCTTTTCAAAAAGGAAAAAAAAATATTTGTTTTAGAAGCAGAGAGACACACAGAAAGAAGGACATACAGACATAGAAAGAGAGGGCTCCTCTCTGCTGTTTCATCTAGTCCCACATGGCTGCCCAGGTTCAATCAAGGTCTCAGTGTGTGGCAGGGACCCAATGACTAAAACCATCACTGCTACCTCCAGGGGTAGCAGGAAGTTGAAGTCAGGAGCCAGATTTGGAAAGTGAACCCAGGCATTCCAATAGGGGACATAGTAATCTTAAGTCTATGCTTAGCATCTGGCCCTAAACTTACCTTTTAATTTGTTTTTTTCTATGAGCTTTTTCAAAAAAAGATTTAGTTATTTTATTTGAAAGGCAGAGTTAGAGAGAGATAAATACAGAGAGAGAGGGAGAGAGAGAGATCTTCCAGTTGCTGGTTCACTCCCTGAATGGCAGCAACGGCTAGAGCTGGAGCAGGAGCCAGTAGCTCCTTCTGCGTCTCTGACTTACATGCGTGCAGGGGCCCAACCACTTGGGCCCTCTTCCACTGCTATCTCAGGTGCATTAGCAGGGAGCTGGATCAGAAGTAGAGCATATGGGAATCCAACCAGCACCCATATAGAACGCTGGCACCACAGGCAGCTGCTTAACCCACTATGCCACGGCACTGGCCCCTCTATGAACTTTTTGAATTCTCGTCATACTCTTTCATGGCCACATGATATTGTTCTGGTCAATGAAATGCAAGCAAAAGTGTTCTAAGTGTTTCTGTAACAACTTTGTTCTCTGGATTTACTCTCTATTCTTCCTTCTTGATGCTTCTTTCTAGTTCTTATCAGGAACATATGCATGAACTTGGAAATGGAGTGGCTTCTTCATAACTACAGGTGTAAATGAACTCAGTCACATAATAAACAGACACAGCAGAAACAAAGAAAAAATAATACCAGAATGTGGATAGAATGAAATCATTGCATCATCAGCTTTCATGTTTTCCCTATTTTGCTAAGTCATTAAAATCCATATCTAATAAATGCATTTAAAATCAACTCATAATAAAGTATAATCAACTGATTTATATAATCTCTATTCTGTGACAAATATGTGCTGCCTGTTAGCTTATATTTTTTAAAGATTTTTGTTTATTTATTTTGACAGGTAGAGTTACAGACAGTGAGAGAGAGAGAGACAGAGAGAAAGGTCTTCCTTCCATTGGTTCACTCCCCAAATGGCTGCTACTACCCGCACTGCGCTGATCCGAAGCCAGGAGCCAGGTGCTTCTTCCTGGTCTCCCATGCGGGTGCAGGGGCCCAAGCACTTGGGCCATCCTCCACTGCCCTCCTGGGCCACAGCAGAGAGCTGGACTGGAAGAGGAGCAACTGGGACTAGAACCTGGCGCCCATATGGGATGCCAGCGCCACAGGCAGAGGATTAACCAAGTGAGCCATGGTGCCGGCCCCCTGTTAGCTTATATTAATAGCAAGAAAGTGATAAATTTTTGAATTATCTTTTTGTCTATCCACTAGATGTTAAGCTCCTTGAATGTAGGAATTTCATATTATTCATCATTCTCTTTAATCTGAAGCAGAATCATATCAATAACAAAAATAATTATGCTAAATGATTGGATGAAAAAAATACTAAGCTCTACATACTGAGCTTTTTACTTTGTGCCACAAGTGGTTTATAATCAAGATATATAAAGCAACAGCACCTTAATTTAAAATATAAACAGAAGGATACTTTATAATTTCTGAATTGTTCTTCCATATTATTTTTCCATTATTTTGTCTTTAAAAAGCAAAACAAAACAATTCTTTTTTTTATTTAATGAATATAAATTTCCAAAGTACAGCTTATGGATTACAATGGCTTCCCCCCCCCCATAACTTCCCTCCCACCCGCAACCCTCCCCTTTCCCACTCGCTCTCCCCTTCCATTCACATCAAGATTCATTTTCAATTCTCTTTATGTACAGAAAATCAGTTTAGTATATATAAAGAAAAACAAAACAATTCTATATGTATTATGGCTTGAAAAATAACTTGTGTATCTCCCAAATGTCCATGTGTTGAGATATTTATCTCTGGAATCTTTTATTAGTGGATTATACATAGAACTCAGTTGAATTATAGTGTGTGAAGGTGGAGCTTTGGAAAGTGATTAGGTTTAATTAGGCTATTAGGTGGGGCTCCTTGATCAGATCAATGTGGCTCTATAAAGAAAGACCTGGATGTGAAGGAAGAGAGTGATTTTTGTCTCTGTGCTTTGGCTGGCCATGTGTTCTTCCTTCTGCATGTGTTCTACCATGACCAGACTCCAGACTTGATCTTGGATTGTGAACCTACAAAATTGTCAGCTGAAATAAGCCTTCTTTTCTAAGAACCCCTCTCTAGAACTTTAATTGTAGTAATGAAGTGTTGACTAATTTATATCTGAGATTTGAACTACACCAGTTAAAAGGCAATGGATGAGTGATTATAATATCTGATCATGACATTTTGTTTTTATTGACATCCATGTGTTTCTTCTCACTTTTTCCTCTTCCAAATTAAAGGTTTGAGAAATGGTATCACGTATCACTTATTACTTACTTCCTCAAAAGATCTGAACAGAAACTATCTCTTTCAAACCTTTTGTGCTATTTTTATTGACAATTTTCAGGGAGATCTGAACCAGTGTACTTACTTTTGACCCTAGAGTTATGGAAACATGATTTCTGTTCTGGAAAGATATAAAAAATAAAGAAGATAGAAATGAGAAACATAAAGAGTATATCTATCTATCGAAAGAGATACATATATATATATATATATATATATACACACACTCATGTTGTGACTATAAGATGATTGCATTGTCTTGAGAAAAACTGGTTTTTAAATATCATTAAATAGATAATGCAATTGTCATACTTATGATACTGTTATCCATAGGCATGACATAAAAACATTCGCAAAGAAGAAAAGTTGGATAAATAAAGATCTTTTCCTGTGTAACTAATCATATCAACATTACTACTAAATTGTATTAAAACTGAGATTGGGTTAAATCTTGTTCCAAATATCAATCTATTTTCTATTAACTGAGGAATACATTCTTTATCATTCAAAATTAGAAAAAGGAAATATTAGCTCTGCAATGATAGATAATTTGTTCATTCATTCATTCAATAAACATTTTTGTCAGTGGCTATTTTGGGTAGTTACTACAAATAAGTACAAAACCTTGATAAGTGAAATAATATAGGCAGTGGGGTCTCAAAGCAGAGTTATCAATAATTTCCTAAGGAGTAGAAACTAGAAGTCCAAGACTCATTCTGGAACTGAGACCTGGGTGAAGAGGTGTCAGAATTGAGGCTGGTAGGGACGCTTGGCCAGAATGGAGGCAGTGGAGATAGGAAATGTGAAGACCGTGAAGGAATTAGGATCTGATGTCTGGGGTGAAGGAGAGGGAAACTTCTGGTGTTGTTACCAAAAGTCTGGTTCTTGTGAATGGTGCCAAATCATAATAACAAGGACAGCCTTTGAGGGTAAAGGAAGGAGCTAGTTTAGTCCACTGATAGAGAGGAATGTAGCTGACTGGGGTCTTCCTGAATGAGGGTGGTCTGGTAATTTTATGGAATACAAAAAGTTGCTAAGAGGCAACTGTTGGAGATGGTTGATGAGTAACATTTGAATTTCATTGAATTCTAATTGTCTTGGGCACAATCCAAGAGGAGATATATTTGGCAGTTGGATAAGCAGGCCTGGAGCTCATGAGAGATGGTGCTGGATATGGTGTCTTGAGCTTTCGGATAGATCGACTGCCCTGGCAAGAACAAGTGAAGGGAGAAGATATGAATAGCATTAGACTGGAGCAAAGGACAGGCAAAGGACAACAGAATGAGGAGCCTAGGAATGCCAGCATGAAGAAATTGGGTTTGGTTTTCTAGGTTTTGTGGAACATTTGGAGATTTTTGTGGCACAGTGTCTTCATCAAAGCTTGGTTTCAAAGGCTAAAGAGAATAGAGGCAGATGACCCAATTTGGAAGCAACTGTTGGTGGAAGAATTGAAGATCTAGTTGAAGACAACCCAGATGTTAAGGTTCTGGAGAGGAGGTGATAGGACTAGGCCACAGATAGAAAATGGGGGAAGAGTTCAGTGGCTGGGGAGACATTAATCACCAGTGATGGAAGAGAATGCCGAGTTTGAAAAGAAAGTGTAGGAGCACTGTTGGGAAGACGTGTCCCAGGCTTGGAATCCTGACCATGAAGATAAACAAGAGGAGAGGTGATAGGTGACTCCGAACATTTCCTGCTAGATAAATACCGTCCTCGCTGGGGCCCATGGAATAATAGAATTCGATTTTTAAAAGGCTCTCAGGAGCAAAGAAATACCTTGTGTTTCAAATATCATTGGATACCCTTGAACTACACGTAAAGTTCCTCAAACAGAAATGACTTTTTTGAGCTTGTTGGTGACAGCATTCAACTATGCACAATATTGAACTTTGTATTATTCCCTCTGCCCTTGATTTTAAAATAGCTAAAAAAAATCATTGTCAATTTTTTGTTTAATGTTTTAACTTAGTTTTGGCATTGCAATGTCTCAATTACGGTGTGGCTGAGCACAGAAGCCTCCAGAGAAGCAGGCCAGCCTCTTAACCGAGCCAGTGAAAGGCTACCACTGTCCTGTGAGTGATTCAGTAAGGTATGCACTGTGCCTGAAGTACAATTAGCTACTCAAAATGTGCTATGGTTCCTGCCACTTGCTCAGGACAAGTATGGCAGTCTGCATTGTTTTGCAAAAGACCTTTCAAAACTGACTCCTAGTTTTTACCTTACCTGCTGATATTTAAAAATAACCGAGTTGTTTACTCTGTTTTCATTTCTCGGAGCAAATAAAAGTAAAAATGATACTCTTAGCGTTTGGGTCCTGGAGCCACAGTTGGAGATGCTTCCCTCCCCGCATTCCTTCTTGCTGTACTTTTTTTTAATGAAAGGTTGTTATTTTTGTTGATTGGCCAATTAGAGGAGCCCAGTGGCTGCTGCCTACTTCTAAGTCTTGATTCTATTATAAAACCTCAGAGGCTGAGGCTGCTTCAGGCTCGCCCTAAAGAGACATAAAAGGATACACTTGCAGTTACGTCTCCCAGCAGATGAAGGAGCATAAACCATTGATCACAATACGAAATGCTGAAAACTGAAAAGGAATCCAATTTATTTTAAATAAAACTACTCTGTTCTCCAGTGACAGATTCCAGAGTCAGACAACAGAAAGGAACTGACAGCAGATGTTTTAGAGCCAAGACACAGAGAGACTGAGTAATAGTATAGAAAAGAAATTGCTTTGAACTTCACCCCTGCTTTAAATACTTCAAATCAATAGGGTCACAGAGCTCTTTAATAGAGTGATGAGGTCTTGCCCTAGCAGATCTGCACAGTGACAAGTTGATGTGCGTCCTAGCAGCAGGGTCATAAAAATGGCAGGCTTTGCCCTGAAAGGGGGCTTTGTGTGAGCGGGGTCCGTTTGGAGTGACTCCCCTCTATGGCCACTCTCGAGAACCAGGTCCTAATAGTCTCCATCTAAATGGGACTGACCTCATGAATTACCTCTGGAAACTTAATCTATAAACTGGCTTCTTCTTATGCAGACTGATGAATTCTTGTTTATTCCTAAATGGCTGTCACAAGACCTATTCATCAAACTCTTAAAGGGGGAAAGGAGGCTTACAGAAGCCAGCCTCGGGAGCAGCACCGTTAAATAATCATTAGGCTGCATAGCTGGTCTTGAGCCCCACTCCAAATCCACAAAGCGGGCTTCTTTTTCATTTTTTAAACTATTCATCAGAACTGCATTTAGATGAGATTCTGACCTGATAAAGAAAAAAAAGAGTGCTTTTTGTCACTATCAGTTTCATGGCTGTGTTCTTTCTCTTTTGAGAGTTTTTTTTTTAAACAAAAGTAAAAGAAAATAAAGGCAGATGGCCAACTCTTTTCAATATCCGTTTGCTTTATTTGAGCAGTTTAATGTAGTGAAACAGAGTGAAATGTTGCTACTTGCTAAATGGTAAACAACACCATTACCCAGAATTCTGCTGTAGACTGGTACAAAACAGGGTGTTGGTGATTAATTAAACTGTTGTTGTAATTGTAATGCATGATACATAATAGATAGTGTGCCATGTATTTTAAAAGCAGCAAATTAGCAAATAATAACTTTCCTACATAGTACATCTCCATTGCTTGCTGCTAATGCATAAATAATCAAAAATAAAAGGCTATTATGCAACTACCTAATAAAACGAATGTTTCTGATGTTCCCCAATCTGTAAACATGTACTAGTCAAGCTACACATCACGGCTGCTGTAGGTCAGATGCCCCTGGAGGCAACAAGGAAATTTTTCTCCCCAGTGGACTTTATCCTACCCACTGAATTATAATATCCCCGATCTTAATAGCAGTAATACAAGCAATATGCACCATATGCTTTTTATGGCATACCAGCCTAGCTCACAGACAAGACTACACAAATACCTGTCACAGGGAAAACATAAAATAATAAAGAACAGCAGTTTTATAATATCATGTTCATCTTTTTTTCACTTTGACAATTTTTCGAAACATGGGAATGTCAAGATGATCATTTGCCAATTCTCTCTACCTGAAGTTCTCCCACACTTGGTAGACAAAGAAATCTACCAAAGAGAAGATAATTTAGACCAACCACAGCACTCTCTTGGGATGACAGAGGTAAAAATGAACAGATAGAGAGAGGGGGCTCATGTTATTTCTGTGAGCATGAGGGACTTCCAGCACAGTGTCCCTTTTCCCTTCATGCTTCAGCTGAATGTTCAACCTTGGATGCTTTTTCTTTACTGTGGTAGAATTTACATATAATAACAAATATTAGTTTTAACTGTATGATTCAAGGCTCTTTAGTAAACTTACAGTTGCACAACTATTGTCTCAATTCGGCTCTAGGGCATTTTCACTGCCTTCAGAGGAGTCCATGTGTCCATTTGCAATCAGTCCCTGCCCCCATTCCCAGCCCAAGGCAAGTACCAATCTACTTTATGTCTCTATACATTTATGTTTTTTTTGGATTTTTCATGTAAATAGAATCATGCAAGATGCAGTTTTTCATGTTTGCTGCTTTTGATTAGCACAATATTTTCAATGCAA
The DNA here is from genome assembly GCF_033115175.1 of Lepus europaeus. Classification (NCBI taxonomy): domain Eukaryota; kingdom Metazoa; phylum Chordata; class Mammalia; order Lagomorpha; family Leporidae; genus Lepus; species Lepus europaeus. Next base: position 49,783,061 of record NC_084830.1, read on the forward strand.
TACCCATGTGGTCACCTGTATCAGTATTTCCAAACTTTCACTGGCTGAGTGGTTTCTGTTCTCCACTCCATGAGCATTTGGATTGTTTTCACTTTTGAGCTGGTGTGATTAAAGTTGCTATGAACAATCACATATATGTCCTTATGACATGTTTTAATTTCCTGGGTAGATTCCTAGCATTTGAATTGTGTCATATGATAAATTTATTCAACCCGATTTTAAAATGACCTTTTTCCATTTCCATTTCAAATGTTTATTATAGAATTATAGAATTTTAGAAATTATTTTAATTTATTTTATTTTGCAGGGGGAGGGAGAGAGAGAGGAGTGAGACTTCTCTCATTCTCTGGTTCACTCCCCAAATGTTTGTATTGTAATGCTATAATGGCCAGGAATAGCCAGGACCAAATCCAGGTTTCCAGTTTTAATCCAGATCTTCCATGTGGGTAGCAGGGACCCATTCACTTGAGCTATCACCTGCTGCCTACCAGATTGTTCATTGAAGGAAGTTGGAATCAGAACCTAAACCAGGACTGGAGCCCAGGCACTCTATTATGGGACGTGGGCTTCCCAAGCAGTGTCTTAACCATGATACCAAATGCCAACCCATTAGGGAATCTCAGTGTCACCCATTTGTGGACTAATACTGAAGTCAGGACTGGAAAGTTGATTAGTCATTTGTAACCTGGTGGAACTGAGAGACATTGGGCCTACCTGCATCCCCACCATTTTTGCCGTGGTTACAGTCTGGCAGGACTATTAACTGAGGGAGACTCCAGACAGCTCTCCTGCCTTCCCTTGAATTCCCAAAGTCAGGAGACTACTGGAAATTACCAAACCCAGACTTGTATTGCATTGCTGTTTAGTTTGGAGTAGCAGAGTTGCATGAAATAGATGCTATGTTGGTGCAAAATGGTAAGCACGCAGACCAGAGGCAGTAATATCTACAAAAGAGGAGGTTGGGAAATAGTGAGTCTCTTCTTTTGACCTAGTACTGTTCCATGAGGAGGGTGAGTGACCTGCAATAGCACTTCTCCAAAAGAAAACATTCCAATGTGTGATGCTGTTTGAAGTGGCTATTCCCTATCAAATTATAATAAACATAATTCGAGGAGGTAAGGTGATCTGTGGGTCCATGTTTCCCACTTGCATGACCATTTTTTTCCTGGTTATAAAGTACACCTCTGCCTCTCCCAGTGACAAGGGTATTTGTTAGTAAACATGATGACTTTGATGCTTTCTACGAACAATCTTTGGTGGAGAGTGCTGATAAAATCACACTCTATCCTACCTACACTCTTTGTAAATAAATATAAATGATAATTTCCCTAAGTGTAGTCTTGTAAAACTGTGATCAATGCTATCAAGTAAAATGTAATTGATTGCTGCCTGGCATAAAAGTAATGCGCTTCGGCACTGACTGGCCTCCTTTAATAGTCCAGGTAGCATTTAGTCAATAAGGACTTGGTCTGTGTGTGTGTGTGTGTGTAGCTTTCCTTTCTTTGTCATACACGAGATTCTGCTCTGTGCCTCACAGGAGGATGCAGTAGACCTGGAGAAATTAGCCAGGTGAAACAAGGACATCCTGGGAAGTGAAAGCATGGTAAACCCTGCAGAGTTTCCCAAACTTCTGCAGGATTCAGACGTTTCATGGAACATAGACATTTCCTGGTGGGAGATGAAAACGTTATGTCCAAGTAACTGTTTGCACAGGGTCTGTGCCCTGCACAGATTCTGCCTGCTTGTATTTATGGATATGATTTTTAAAATAACATGGAAAGGTGTTGCTTTTACTTACATAAGATTGTCCATGCTGGGGAGACAGGCTGGGGGGTAGTGTGTTCCATGCAGTGCACAGGCATTTAAAATAGTGCAGCTGACCCAAAAATCAGGGGTATGTCTGTGACCTTGGTAATGCCAGGTTTTCAGCAAATTCCTTATAGGTATCTTGTATCTTTGGCAATAGGACAAGGACTGAGGTGTACTTGGAGTGAAAACGGTACCAGAATGTTTAATTAATTTTATTGAACTAGTTTATTTAGTTTTATTTGTTCTGGTTGCCAGGGTCTGAGACTCACATAAACCACTGTATGGAAAAGGGCATTTATTTTAAGGAAAGTGTGATGGGAATGGAAGAAAAAGATAATCCAGAGCCTAGGAAAACTCGAGGAGCCTGATTTTATGGCCATTAGAGTTCCTGAGTGTCATGGGAAGGTGAACATCAGTCTTTTTTTTTTTTTTTTTTTTGATAGGCAGAGTTAGACAGTGAGAGAGAGAGACAGAGAGAAAGGTCTTCCTTCCGTTGGTTCACCCCCAAATGGCCACTGTGGCCGGTGCGCTGCACTGATCCGAAGCCAGGAGCCAGGTGCTTCCTCCTGGTCTCCCATGCGGGTGCAGGGCCCAAGCACTTGGGCCATCTTCCACTGTCTTATCGGGCCACAGCAGCTGGACTGGAAGAGGAGCAACCGGGACTAGAACCCAGGGTGCCTGCACCACAGGTGGAGGATTAGCCTAGTGAGCAGCAGCGCCGGCCTGAGCATCAGTCCTTTGCACATTCAATCCATTCTCCGCCCGTTGGTTGCTCATCGGTTTCTCCATTTTGGTGGAACTGATTAAGAGAGTGGTTCTCTAAGTGGTCACATGAAAACCAACGCTGAAGTAGGGAGAGTGCTCTGCCCACCTTGCCTCACTTCCCCTGGTAGAATACTTGCCAAGGATGATTCTTGAGCTGTTGTTCAGCCCTCTGTGTTCACTGGACACTTCTTCAAAAACTGGGCAAGCACTAGCTCCTCAGCTTTGGAAATAAAACAGGAAGTTGAACATGGTAGGTAGTGAACTAGTCAGCTTAGAGCAGAAATCAAACAAAATGGGAATGCCTCATATTCTTGCCTCAAATAGGTAAACAAACAACAACAAACAAAAATGTTGAGATACAGGAAAGATGTCAATTTAAATTTATGATAGTAGTTTAAGAATTAATTTGATAACTGTTAGCTGAGACTTTGTGCAAAACACTATATTTCTGGCCAATAAAAAAGATAATACAAGGGTACTTAAAAAGTTCCACACAAAAAGGAATTTAAAGAATTATTTTGTTGCAACATTTTTTTAAATCCTCACACAAATCTTCAAAATGTTCATGGGGGATGGGGCTGTGGCACAGCAGGTTAACAGCTGTCCGAAGTGCTGGCATCCCATGTGGGTGCTGGTTCTTGTCTTGTCCTGGCTGCTCCACTTCCGATGCAGCTTTCTGCTAATATATCTGGGAAAGCATCAGAGGATACCCCAAGTCCTTAGGGCCCTGCAGCCACATAGGAGATCAGGATGAAGCTCCTGGCTTCTGGCTTCAGCTTGTCCCAGCCCCAGCTGATGTGGCCATTTGGGGAGTGACCCAGCAGATGGAAGATCTCTTTCTCTGTCTCTCCCTCTCTCTCTGTAATTTTGCCTTTCAAATAAACAAATCTTAAAAAATACATGAAAATTTTTTATAAAGAAACTATGCATGGATTTCAAAATTTTTTAAGCCAAAATAAACTTATCTTTAATTCCACCTTTCCAGAATGTTTTTGAGGTGATCATGAGTTGAATATTTGGTAGTACACAAGAATTATGTTCATCTAAAAATGAAAAGCCCAGGGTCAGAGAAATTTGAGGCTTGCCCAAAGTTGAACAGCTGCAAGCAACAGAATCAGGACTTGAACCTGCATTTCTGTGGCTCTCCAAAGTCTATGCTCTCTACTAGACTGCTTTCCACTTTATCTAGGAGCTTAAATAGGATTAGGAAAATAAAAGGAAATATTGAAGGAAAAGGTATCTCTCTTAAGAACGTGTATGTAAGAAATATTTCTTATCATTTTTTTAACTTTTATTTAATGAATATAAATTTCCAGTGTACAGCTTATGGATTACAATGGCTTCCCCCTCCCATAACTTCCCTCCCACCCGCAACCCTCCCCTCTCCCGCTCCCTCTCCCCTTCCACTCACATCAAGATTCATTTTCAATTCTCTTTATATACAGAAGATCAATTTAGTATATATTAAGTAAAGATTTCAACAGTTTGCACCCACATAGAAACACAAAGTGAAACATACTGTTTGAGTACTAGTTATAGCATTAAATCACAATGTACAGCACATTAAGGACAGAGATCCCACATGAGGAGCAAGTGCAAAGTGGCTCCTGTTGTTGACCCAACAAATTGACACTCTAGTTTATGGCGCCAGTGACCATCCTAGGCTGTCGTCATGAGTTGCCAAGGCTATGGAAGCCTTCCAAGTTTGCCGACTCTGATCATATTTAGACAAGGTCATAAAAGACAGGGTGAGGATAGTAACCAATGATCCTAAGAGTGGCATTTACCAGGTTTGAACCATTATACAGCATTAAGTGGGGAAGAGGACCATCAGTACACACAGGTTGGGAGTAGAGCCATTGGTGGTAGAGTAGAGGTTATGATTACAAAGGAATGAGGCCCAAGTGCACTAGACAGGGCCTAGAACAAAGGACAGAGTCATTATTAGAGGAGCTAAGAAAGGTGCTGTCTAAGCTACAAGTAATTTTTCTGATTGAGAGGCAAATAGAACCTGATAGAAGGGGCTTGATAATAATCTGGTGGGCTTTAGGCCTTGTAAATTCAGAGGCCCAGGCCTGTCTATCTCTTCACATGGGGTATATCCTAAGGGAGGTGTGAACCTCCTAGAGGAAGGCACTCTGTTGACTTTCATTACTTGGCTGGCCTGGGAGGAGAGCTGGCCAGGTAAAGGCAGGTGGCATCTCTAACAAGAAATTTACAGTTCTGCCTGCAATGTTGCTGACCCTACTTGACCATCCCCTCAGCTGCAGTGGTCACTTTGGAAGTTGGGCTGAGTGAAGGGCTTTTCAGCTTAGAGCTAATAAGATCTGTGGCTCTGACCTGGGCATCCTTCGACTCCAGGGCAGGTGCATTTCCAGTGATCCAACTCTTGGCAGAGCTGCCAGGGCTCTTCACAAGCTGACTTCTGCTGAAGCCCAGGCTTACCACATTGAAAGCCACTGCAGTGGACTGGCCTGTTGGGTCTCCTTGAGGGCAGATCACTGTACAGATCAGCCATTAATAGGCCTGCCACCCATTGCTTCTGATGCCGAGCTTTCTTTTCCTCCTGGTTTGTATTAAAGCAGACCAGAGGATGCAAGTCAAGGGAGTGCCCAAGTCCCATCTCTAATCTTCGGTGGCCTGAACTACAAGTCTATAGTCACAGGCATGTTCTGTAGTAGTTTTTCTAAGGTAGACAATGCCCATGAGGAAAATTATATTCTCACTTTAAAACTTTCTTTCCCTTTGGTCTGAAAGGGAGGTTTATTCTACTTACTGTATACTTCGCTGATGGCGAAGTGAATCTAGCTATGAGATTATTATTTAAGTTCTTATTTTGGCTATGCTATTACAGAAAAATGTTAGCCATCTCTTTTATAAGGTCTAAAGATTAAATTGTGCATCCTACAGATTCCTTTATAATAGAATTAGTTTCCTACCTTGAAGAGAATAGAGAAATGAAAGAACAAGTTGGGCTTAGAATAGAGAAATGAGGGGGCAAGTCCTAGATCGCTTGCTGACAATAGCAATATTACATGAATACTTAGAAAACCATTTCAACCATTAGATAACAACTTAAGGAAACATTTACCAGAAGGTCCAATGCCTTCTATAAATTTTAAGAATCATGTATTTGAAAACACCTCTTAAATATCTAACATGGTGTAGTTTGTTTAGCCAGTAAACTTAAGCACAACCATCTAAAATGTTTTTAGTTTCTTTCTACCAACACGTTTAAAACATATGATACACAGATTCAGGTCACACAAATTAAAATGTATCTTTGATTGATTTTAGCAGCTTAAATTTATGGACAATCTTATCCATAAGCCATTTAAAATAAAACTCTTAATAAAATTTCCCCATGTGGACATACAATATGTACACACATATAATATAGCATAATAGACCAATATAGCCATTTTAATAATAGCTTTTAAAATCTTTAACTCTTTTTGTAGATTGCCAATTGATTTGAATGGCTTTTTGTTTTTAGTAACCTCAGTTAACCATACTTTCTCTCAGTTGGTACTGTTAATACATTATTGGCTTCATCTGTTTACAGAGCCATCCCAAAGTACTGAATACAATAAAAGTGGCTGGAAAAAGTCCATAGGAACCTATAGGAGGACAGCTAAACACAGAACCAACAACGCTTTAGTTTTATGAGCAGCACATCCTATATAACTATGGATGACAAAAGACTTTAAGTCGCCATGTTTAAAATTAAAAACTCATCCACCAACAAGAGGCACTTGCTTACTTCACAGTATTTTTGAAAGCACCTGTAGGATTTTACAAGTATTTCACCCTTTAGGCCTCTGGGGCTTTCTCATTAAGATAACTATCATGTCTAGTAACACAAGATCATTAGACTTTTTAATTCTCAAACATTTGTATTAATATCATTTTCCATTATAGAAACTTAAAGTCTGGTACCACATCACATCTTGACAGTCCTTCTAATATAATCCAAATAGACTGATTAGTTGGTGTCTCTATAAGATGTGTATGTAAGTAATATTTTATGCATAAGAATTTTATGGCATATGAGGTTACTTTAGCCTTAGAGTGGCCTCTGTCTGATCTTTTTTGCTCCTGACTCCGTAAAGTTCTAAGGATTTTCTACCGCATGCTGGTTTGTTTTAGGGTTACTTCATTTAACAGTGACTGCCAATGGTTTTTACATTGTCTGAATAAGAGTAAGATTCTAATGTGACTCCTTAGCTAATGAGACTTCTTAAATGGAAAAATAATTCGAAACACATATTAAACTTAAATGACTTTAGCTATTTTTCCTTCTTAATTTAAAAAATACAAGCTACTCTCTTTTAGTAGATAAACAGAACTTAATTCTTCTGAGGTAGTTCAAAGAACCTGTGCTTAGATGTAAGGTGACTTATAACCAAAACTCTTAATATTAAAAAAAGTAAAACAAAACAAGTCTATGGTTGATAATCTCAACAGTGTAAACACGCTTTTTTAAAAGATTTATTTTAATTTACTTGGAAGGTTGAGTTTGGAGAGAGGGAGAGAAAGATTCTCCAACTATTGGCCCATGCCAAAATGGCTACAATGGCCATGGAACCCTATCTGGGTCTCTCATGTGTGGATGGCAGTGACCCAAGTACTTGAACCACCTTATGCTGCCTTCCCAGGTACATAAGCTAGGAACTGGATTATAAGAGCAGCAAGCACTCAAACCAGCACTCCCTATGCACATTGTGCTTTAACCCACCGTGCCACCATGTCAGCCCCTGTGAGTGACAATAGTGGCTTCATTCCTAAACCACAGAAATTGGGGTCTGTGCTTTTCATGGTCCTCTTCTGTGTGAGACCCCATTGTTGACAGTATGGCTTGACCTGTGTTTGCTCTTCACCATGTGTATAACTCCCAATAGAATCAGAGGTGGTCTCTCAATACCGTTGGTCTATCTGAGAACTTGCCCACAAGGGGAAGTGGTGAGCTGCTTCTTGCTTTTCCTCCTTCCTGTGCTGCTGGTTCGCTCCCTGAATCTTCTGCTCCAAATAGTATTAATTTATGTTATGATATTTTATCGGATTGAAGTTAATATTGCTTTGCTTTATGTGTTTAAAAATGTTATGACATCATGGAGTATTAAAAAACTATAAAAATTTTTACTTGAATTATATGATCTCCTAAATCTGAAAACATAGAATGAAAATGAAAATGAGCATGGAACAAGAATATTCTACTTTCCTTGGATATCAGGTTTTTTTCTTAACTATTAGCTGATGATAATTTCCTGTGTTCACAGACTTGTTAATGTAATAGCTGTAGCCTTAAACACTCTGTTAATAGAAATTATATTAAATTCTATGTTGATTAGTGAAGGATTTTGTAAGTACAGTTTCTTCATGTCTTACTGAACATTGCTTCTAAATGTCATTGTTTGGGTTACATTTATTAGGAATTATAAGAAACTCACTAAATTCAAGTTTTAAATTAAATAAATATGAAAATTACAATTTATGTTAGTTCAGTGCATTATGGGTTATAAAGCTGTTGCAAGTACACTATGATCTCTGATCCTCAAACCAATCATTCGAAAGAAGTGGGATGAGAGTTTTGGAGTTTAAATCCATTAGAGAGTAAGTGTTGAAGCTGAGATGAAAACTCAGGTCTCCATTCTCTGAGCTTAATACTCTTCTTTTCTAAGAGTCAATATTATTGAAAAATAGCATCTCTGAGGCAGGGAGTGTCTTAACAGTTCTCTGCTCAGTCTCAGCCAAGAACCTACTGTATAGGGAGAGTAATATATACCAGACAGGCTGAGGAGTTATCAAGGGAATAACAGCTCATGTTCCCATTACATGTGAGCAAGCTCATCATTTGTGGTCAAAGTTGTAATCCCAGCATGATTTCCCCTGGATGCTCTGGCTCATCTCTCTTTTCTCCCGAATGGTTAGTGTTCAAACACCAAGTAATGAGAATAAACCAAATACGGTTAGGAAAAGAAATTTGCTGTGAAGAAATGTAAAAAGCTTGTGCCACAGACTCCTTGCCCAGAGGTTTGACTTATATTGACAGGACTGATCATACTTTTATTGACTTATGCTTCCCTAAAAAGCCGATACAATATATCTCATAGGATATCAGTCTTCCCTATTCACAACAATGCAGGCACAAGTTAATAAAGGCTTTTTCAAGAAGAATATGACCAGGAGGATTAACCCCATGAAGTTTTGTACTTCTTCCATGATGGATTCCTTTTAGTCTGGAGGAAGTCAGATTTATATACTGAACTGATAGATCCTACTAAAGATGGAATCATTGCCCCAAAATACAACCCAACAAACCATTATTTTCCTGTTTGTGTTTGATTAGGAATAAAGTGGGTCAGATGGAACCCAAATATCCACTTCTGCATGATTACTTTTGCACTGTTAAATAAAATGTATGCTGTGTGCAAGGGAAATACTTTTAAATGTTAATTAATGTATATTTTGAGTGCTCACAAAACCTCATGGCCTTAGAGGTTCAGAATCTTTGCACCTCAGGCAAATGGGAAGGATTTTTACTTAAACATAATTGAAATGAATATATGATGGGAAAAAGCATGACTCCTCAGGCCCTTTTCCTCCCTAACCTCCAAGATTTGAAACCACATATTTTAGGCTGGGGAAAGAGGAGATCAGAAAGGTGACACAAAAGGTACATACAGAATGGGACCTCTGAGGAAGACGCTCTCTCAGCCTTGTTGCTCCACCTCCTGAAGACAGCATTTTGGAAAGATCAAATATGGTAGCTGTGACAGTGAAGATTTGGGGGAAGTGATTTGAAAACTTACTTTTATAAAGCAGAGCAACTCTTAAGGAGTCCTAATATGAAAAACATATCACAAATAATACCACAAAAATCAGCAACCACTGGTTGCAAATACCCCTAGAATTTGTAGAGCTGATTAGCTGGACCAAATGCTTGGATGATCAGATTAGCATGAAGGATAAAGTATTTTTAAAGGATGATTTTTTATTGTATTAATCTAGATATGCTACTGTTCTGTTTCCTGAGCAGTTTGTGTTACCATATACCAGTTACTAAATGTTAGCTTTTTTTTCCTATCTACTCTCCAAGCCCAGATTAACCAAAAAGTAAGAACATTTCATCAGTTATACATTTTGGATGTAAAATGGAGGACATAAAACTTAGCTAACTTAAGAAGAAAAGCTAGAGAAACCATTTGGAGTAGTGATTAAGACACTACTTGGGGGACAACATTGTAATGTGGTGGGTAAAGCCACTGCCTGTGATGCTGGAATCCCATATGGGCACTGGTTCATGTCCTGGCTGCTCCACTTCCAATCCAGCTCCCTGCTAATGGTCTGGGAAAGGCAGCAGAAGATGGCCCGAGTGCTTGGGTTCCTGCAACCCACGTGGGATACCCAGATGAAGCTTCCATCTCCTGTCTTCAGCCTGGTCCAGCACTGGCTGGTTGCAGTCATCTGGGAAGTGGACTAGCAGAGATAGAAGTTTCTCTCTCCCCTCCTCCTTTCTCTATCTCTATAACACTTGACTGTCAAATAAATAAATCTTAAAAAAAATACCCGGGGCCAGTACCGTGGCTCACTTGGTTAATCTTCCACCTGTGGCGCTGGCATCCCATGTGGGTGACAGGTTCTAGTCCCGGTTGCTCCTCTTCCAGTCCAGCTCTCTGCTGTGGCCCGGGAGGGCAGTGGAGGATGGCCCAGGTGCTTGGGCCCCTGCACCTACATGGGAGACCAGGAGGAGGCACCTAGCTCCTGGCTTCAGATTGGCACAGTGCCGGCAGCAGCAGCAATTTGGGGAGTGAACCAATGGAAGGAAGACCTTTCTTTCTGTCTCTCTCTCTCACTGTCTGTGACTCTACCTGTCAAATAAAAAAAATTAAAGAAAAAAACCCATACTACTTGGGATGCTTGCATCCTGTGTCACTGTGTCTGGGATCAAGTCGCACCTGTGCTCCAGATTCCAGCTGCCTTCCTATGTGTACTACTGGGGGCAGCGAGTGGAGGCCACAGTGGTTGGATCCCTGCCCTCCATGTTGGAGACCTGGATGGTAGTGCCTGCCTGGTTAGCCCCAGGAGTTGCAGGCACTTGGGGAGTGAACCAGAAGATGAGAAATCTCTCTCACTACCTTTCAAATAAATAGATAAAAGTTTAAAAAGAAGAAAGGTTAGTTTATCACCAGATTCTGGGAAAGTTTCAGGGTCAAAACAGCAGCTAGAAATCAGGCAGGAAAGGGCAGGATCCAGGCAGGTGCAAGGGAGCTCAAGAACACCAGGAGATGAATCACTTGAGAATCTTTCCCAGGCAGTCTTACAGGATTGAGTGACATGTCATTTGACGCGTGATTTTATTTCCAGAAGAGAAGTTGAGTCACAGACTTGCCACTGGCATAGAGGAAGGACAGGGTTACTTGACTAACAATAATTGCAAGCTGTGTTTAATGACCAAAAGGAAACCAGGTATCTGGTACACCAAAGAGAAATTGGTGTTACACAGCTAATCAATAACACATATTCGGATCTGGTGGAAGAGCCCATGAGAGTTTGTAGACATGGAAAGCCAAGTCTCCATGGAAAAGAAAAAAAGGAAGAAGACCTAAATGAAAGATCTCTGCGAGTGAGATCCCAGTGGAAAAAACGGGGCCATCAAAGATGGAGGTACCTTTCTCCGAAGGGAGGAGAGAATTTCCACTTTGACTATGACCCTATCAGAATAAGATCAAAGTCGGCGAACTCAAAAGGCTTCCATAGCCTTGGCAACTCATGACTAGAGCCAGAGAGATTACTGACGCCATAAACAAGAGTGTCAAATTGTTAAGTCAACAACAGGAGTCACTGTGTACTTACATCTCATGTGGGATCTGTCCTTAATGTGTTGTCTAATGTGAAGTGATGCTATAACTAGTACTGAAACAGTATTTTTACACTTTGTGTTTCTGTGTGGGTGCAAACTGATGAAATCTTTACTTAGTATATACTGAATCGATCTTCTGTATATAAAGATAATTGGAAATGAAAAAAAAAAACCTGGTGTTAAATTGGAAATGGCATAGAAAATTAATTAATTTTTAAAAAAAAATATTATGTAGGATCTCTGTCTTTAATGTGCTGTACACTGTTATTTCATGCTATAACTAGTACTCCAACAGTATTTTTTCACTTTGTATTGCTATATGGGGGCAAACTGTTGAAATCTTTACTTAATATATACTAAACTGATCTTCTGTATATAAAGAGAATTGAAAATGAATCTTGATGTGAATGGAAGGGGAGAGGGAGTGGGAAAGGGGAGGGTTGTGGGTGGGAGGGAGGTTATGGGAGGGGGGAAGCCATTGTAATCCATAAGCTGTACTTTGGAAATTTATATTCATTAAATAAAAGTTTAATAAAAAAATAACACATATCTTATGCAATTTCAATGGCATTTTGACATTTGTAAATAAACAATGGAGGTTCCTTTGGTGATTATACAATAGGTCCTTGTGGGTTTTTTCTGTATTTTCTGATTTGCAGTTTTCATTTGCACAGAGGATGTCAGAATTGCTTGTGCCAATTGCCTTTTGGAAGAAGAAACAACTTAACAGATCCTGAGATGCTAAGACTGGGTCTTAGCCAAAGATGCTAAGTGCTGAACATTAACATTTGGCAAGTGACCATAAGATCTCCTTATATGCAGTCACAGAATATATTTCTTCTTAAAAGAGAGAGTGTCTTTCCCAATCAACGTGAATATCTACCCCAGCACACCCATCATTTAATGTGCTTTTGCAAATGTCTTCCTAACAGAATGTTCTTGTATTGTAAGGAAAACTGCTATCCCTTCAGGCATTGCAGAAATCATGATGGCGAAGCTAAGTATTTGGAATTTCACAGGTATCTGAAGTCACAGTTAAGTTGACTTTATGTCTAAAATACATGACATATACCACTTATTAAACCAAGTGATCTTCTGCATTCATGATCAAAGAATAAAAGGGTATTTTTTCATTGTAGTCTAAAATTTCCAGTCTGTCCAAATGGCATTCTGACCTCATGAGTAGTATTTATCATTCCAGTGGACCTCTTACATCTATGTACTTGGTCTTTCTGTTGGAATAAAGACCTAAACAATTCAAATGCACACTTCACACACACACACACACACGCAGCATGACAGAACATATCACGTGAGGCTAGAGGAGTCAGCCTCCAGTTATCTACTGAGAAGGAGCAGATTAAATTCAGACTCTCAAGCAGTTTTCTGCTTCAGTTTCATATCACCACTGGACCCAGCATAGTTCATTCATAGTAGTTGTTCGGCTGTGTTTTTTAAAATAAGAAAATCAATGAAAAATTCACACAGTTTCATAATGTCCTTTTACATTGGTGTCTATTGCACTGTTATTCGTTTTTTTAAAAAAAACACAAAAGAATTAACTGTTTTATTCAATGTTGGCACCTTTCCTTATTTTTTCTAGTAGAAATGTTAACGAGAAACTTGTAACCTCAAAGAAGGTACTGCACAGAAAGGCAAAAATCCAAAATTATCCACAGGCTGAGAAATCAGCTACTGTACACTGGAGAATAAGCCCTCTCTCGACTGAATATGCAAGAGTCCTGTAGCACCCACACCATTTTTCCCTCTAAAAAGAATGTAGAGTGAAATCAAGCAACAACCAATTTGTAGCAGAAAATAATGCTGGATTTATTCAGTGTATGATAAAAAACACATGTATGTCAAAGACAGATTTCATGCTCAGAATCCATGACATTCCTGACATCACTCAGCTATTCCTGTGAAATCTCTGGAATCTGGAATATGTTAATACTACAGGGCAGAAGCTACTGTCAGACACACGGGCTTTGGCACTAATTACCTCTTTGATTTGCTTTTAAGTTTTCAGGACTGCAAATATCTTCAAGAAAACATTTAAATAGATTTTTTGGCAATCAGAATATTGAAATACTAACACAGTCATCCCTGCCTACTACCATTTTTCTAAGGAACTTGGACTGCTTCAAAAAGTATCATTTTGTCAACCTTATAGTCCAGACAGCAGCAAAATTTCACATTAAAATGGTAAAATTGTATGAAGACAAACAAATCTTAAAAGTAAGTGCTTATATTCACATTCATGTATTTGTAGAATCACTACTATTCATCTTGAACAATAGAAAAGCCCTTTCTAAAATCTAGTCAACATTGTTTTCCTTCTTAGTTGAGTCTTTTGTTTTCAGGGTTTCAAATGTTTTACCATTGATAGAACTAGCTTTTTCCTTTTTTTCTTTCAAATTGAATAACCACTGGGAATGTGGATGAATTTTACATCTTGTGATGTATCACAGGTGTGGGCAGTAGAGCCATCCAATCCCAAGGAGATGTGGCTCATGTTGTAGAGTGTGCCTTGTAGAGCTTGGTTTCAGCGCTTGAGAATCACTCTGTTTTCAGTGGGATTTGCTTAGGGATAACAGAGAGGGATGCTGTTCAGAGGATGGACATTATGATTAGCAAAATAACCCATCACTAGCAGTTTAGGTTGGCAAGGAGAACTTTGTAATGAAATCATGCCCTCTGTAATGCTACTGCCAAGTACTCAGTAACCTTTCAGGAACTAAGTAAATAATTTACTCTTAAATGGTGGCAGCGGCGAGAGAATGGGAGTGAGACTCTGTCTGGTGAATTAAGGAAGTGTGGGTTGCCTATGTCTGCTCTCTTTTCCCTCTTAAATGCTTCTATGATGTGAACATTTGGTCTAGTATCTCTTTCCTTTTCTGAGAGGAACTTGACTAAAGTGCTCTCCTGCAATGCATTGAAAGGGGGACAGTGTGTGTGGTGGGGGGTGCACACAGGGGTAACAGGCAAGGGGTAAGAAGAGGAAAAGAAAGAAAAAGAAAAGAAAGTAAAGTGAGTCCGAATTCCTGACCTGCAGGAATTGTAGCGCTGGAAATACAGCAGCTATCCAACTCCATTCGTGAAAAGTGTGTGAGGTCCCCTACGTTCTGCCAGGTGCCTGAATACCAATTGCAATCAGCTGATCGGGGACTAACAACTGGTTCCTAAATTTAGTGCTCAGCATAAATTCGTCACGTGGAATATCAGAAATGCAGTTATCTGGGTGCTTCCAATTCAGGTAGAGCATTGCTGGGATCATGAACGAATGAAACAACCATCCTCAGAGACAGGGGAATTCCAAAGTTCTTTTTCATTCAGAACTGTTTCCTGCCAAGGACTGGAAAAGGGACCTATGAGGCAAGATAGGGAGAAAGACTCTCAGGAGTTGGAATAGTTGCAGGAAACTGAATCCAGGTTCTTGTGCTTGCTTGGCAGATTCCATGACTTTAATAAAATAAGTGGAAGGGAGTCATTATTCTCTCCTCCCCCCACCCCCATGTGTGTGTGCGTGTGCATGTGTGTGTGTGTGTGTGTGTAAGGGAGATACATGTAAAGAGCTTATGAGCAGGGCTGGTGTTGTTGCATAGTGGGCTAAGTCACCACCTGCAATGCCAGCATCTCACAGGGGAGCTAGTTCGGATCCTGCTGCTCTACTTCTAATGCAGCTCTCTGCTAATGTTCCTGGGAAACCAGCAGAATATGGCCCAAATACCCACAGGGGAAACCTGGAAGAAGCTCCGGGCTCCTGGCTTCACCCTGGCCCACCGTGGGCCATTGCAGCCATTTGGGGAGTGAACCATCAGATGCAAGATCTCTCTCTCTCTCCTCTCTCTCAAAAACAGGAAGTAAGAGGCTCTGCCTTGGGACTAAAGAAGATGGGGATATTAATGAATGGCCAAGTAAAACCAACTATCACCTGAACTCGTCTTTTAGAACTGAAAATCTCTTTAAAGATGCAATGCATAAGTTATTTTCCTTAGGCATATTCATATCAGAAGGATATTTTATTTTTAATAGGAGTAAAAGTATCTACAAGTCATAAAGTCTTTGTTATTTGCAAAGAGCTTCTTTACATACATGGATACTTCAAAAAGTTCATGAAACAATGAAATTAAAAGTACGCTTATTTTAACCTTCTGAAAATTTGAAATCATACATATGATGGGTCCTCAAATATTTCATGGAAAATTCTTTTTTTAAAAGATTTATTTTATTTATTTGAAAGAGTTACAGAGAGAGGTGGAGACAGAGAGAGAGTCTTCTATCAACTGGTTCACTCCCCAGATGGCCGCAACGGCCAGAGCTGTGCCGATCTGAAGCCAGGAGCCAGGAGCTTCTTCCAGATCTCCCACGTGGGTGCAGGGGTCCAAGGACTTGGGCCATCCTCTACTGTTTTCTCAGGCCATAGCAGAGAGTTGGATAAGAAGAGGAGTAGCTGGGACTAGAACTGGTGCCCATATGGGATGCCGGCGCTTCAGGCCAGGGTTTTAACCTGCTGCGTCACAGCGCTGGCCCCAGGAAAATTCTTACTATGGAAAACTATTCATGGATTTCAAATTTTTACACCAAGATAAACTTATATTTAAATCTCATTTTCCATGAAGTTTTTTTAAGTGTCTTTGTACAAGAATGACACATAATTCACAAAGAATGCAGTTTTTTTTCAGGCTGTACCATTTTCTAGGTCATCAGTTTCCCCATCTGTGAAAGGGAATGCTAAGCTAATACCTTTCAGAATTGTTTAGAGAATTCATTGAGTTCACCTAATATATCTGGCCCAATGGGATCCATGTGAGTATAAGGAATTAATACTTGAATTATCTACATTATGTAAAAGTAGTTATTATAATAAAGTATACTAACTTTGAAACAAAAAATTAAAAATTTTTTAATATCTGCCTGTTTCAGAAATGGAAAAATGTGGCCTTTTAATTAAATACATACAAAAATATGAACATCTTAAACATGGTCCTCAACAAATATTTGATAACATTATAAATTGATACAAGATAAAAAATGTGATAAACAACAAGATTTAGATGAAACATATATAAATAAGAAGCACTTCTTAGCAATATATCAGGATTACATACATCTGATGGTGCGGTGGATTTTGTGCTGATACATGTAACAGGATTACCTGTCATTTAAGGCCAGCATCTCCACCATGATTGGCTGATACCCTTGACATAAGTGTGAAATATTTTCACTTTCACTCTTCCTTTATAGTTATAATAAAGACATTTTCAAAAATTTTAAAAAATAATTGGCATGTAATTTTTTCTCATGATGCTACCTCTTACAGAGAGTCACTGCTATTTATTACTTAATTAACTCATTGGCAAGATTGGTGCTGCCCTTTCATTCCATTTCTTAAGTGGTATGCATGATAAGCTTACATAGAACATCTAGTTCACATCCCACCAATCTTTTGTGTTTTCTCATAGCTTCTCTTTGGCTATATCTACATGTTACTAAATATCTGGATAAAAATTGAAAGGTATCACATTGCAAATTATTCCAAAGTTTAGAAACAGGTATGTCTATTTGAGTTTACTGATATTTTTAGTGTGTGATTTTGGAATGTGTTTGTAAAAAATTAATTATTTTAAAGTCTAATATATATGTCATGTGTTGACTAAATAGCAAATATCTGATTCAAAGTCACTTGAAGAATTACTAAAACTGATTTTGCCTTCTGCCTCAAGTTCAAAACTGGGTGAGCCAGCGCCGTGGCTCAACAGGCTAATCCTCCGCCTAGTGGCGCCAGCACACTGGGTTCGAGTCCAGGTAGGGGCGCCGGATTCTGTCCCGGTTGCCCCTCTTCCAGGCCAGCTCTCCACTATGGCCCGGGAGTGCAGTGGAGGATGGCCCAAGTGCTTGGGCCCTGCACCCCATGGGAGACCAGGATAAGTACCTGGCTCCTGCCAGCGGATCAGCGCGGTGCGCCGGCCACAGCACGCTGGCCGCGGTGTCCATTTGAGGGTGAACCAACGGCAAAGGAAGACGTTTCTCTCTGTCTCTCGCTCTCTCTCTCACTGTCCACTCTGCCTGTCAAAAAAAAAAAAAAAAAACACACACACACAACTGGGTGAGCATAGCATTGTTACCCATTTTGTATCATTTACAATTTTAGTATTGGATTTTTGAAAAGGATTTATTTATTTATTTGAAAGTCTGAGTTAGAAAGAGAGGGGGGCAGGTCTTCCATGCACAGTTCACTCCCTAATTGGCTGCAAAGGCTGGAGCTGTGCTGATCCGAAGGCAGGAGCCAGGAGCTTCTTCCAGGTCTCTTTCAACTGAGGAAAGACAGCGTTTTCAATTAATGGTGATACTGCAATTAAACATCGTAGAAAAACAAAGCAAAACAAAAAGGAATCTCAACCTAAGTCTCACACCTTAGAAAAGAATACAAAATGGACATATATATAAAGTGTGAAACTAGAGAGGTCTTAGGGGAAAAAAAAAAAACAGGACAAATCTTGGGATTTGGGACCAGATAAATACTTCTTAGATTTGACACCAAAACCACAATCTGAACATGGGGGGAAACTGACAAATTAGCCTTCATCACAATGTACAACTTCTGCTCTTGTAAAAAGTGGCCAGTGCTGTGGCATAGCAGGTTGGGCCTCTGCCTGCAACACCAGCGTCCCACTTGGGCACCTGTTTGAATCCTGGCTGCAAATGCCCCTGAGAAAGCAGTGGAAGATGGCTGAAGTGCTCGGTCCCCTGAAACCCGTGCAGGAGACCCCAGTGAAGCTCCTGGTTCCCAGCCATTGCAACCGTTTGTGGAGTGAACCAGGAGATGGAAGATTTGTTCTCACCACCTCCATCTCTGTCTCTTCCTCTCTCTGTGACACTGCCTCTCAAATAAATAAAAAATAAATCTTAAAATATATATAAGGCAAGCCATACATGAAAAATAATCTATATGCAAAACACTTATCTAACTAAGGACTAGTTTCTAGACCGTTTAGAGATCTCTCAAAACTCAACAGCAAACAATCTCTTTAAAAGATTTATTTTGAAGAGGTGATAGAGAAGGCAACCAAGCACATGAAACAAGCCATTAGGAAACGCAAGGGAAAATCACAATGAGTTATCGCCATACAGCCATCACAATGGTTCAAATAAAAACAAAAGAGACTCAAAACCAATCATGGAAACTGGAGGACGGAAAGACCGAATCACTCCTGTGTATGAGCTCCTAAGTGGGAACAGCTCGGATGTTGTGGCACGTGCTCACCACAGAATACTCCACAACAATAGGAAGGCACAAACTGCTTGCGCATACCACAGCTGGGATGAATCTCCACAGAGTTCTGCGGAGTGAAAAAACCAAAAGGCTGTACACTGTGTGATTCTATTGATACAGCAATTCTCAAAATGACAGAATTGCAGAAATAGAAAACAGATCAATGATGACCCTGGGGCTAAGAAAGTGGTGGGCACTGAGTTTGACTATGAAAGGGCCACAGAAGGGATCAGTGTACTGATGGATGTGTGCTGAATTTTGGCTGTATCAATGTCAAGATTCTGATTGTGATTCTATAATTTTGGAAGATATTACCACTGAGGAAAACTGGGTAAAGTGCAGTGGTGGAAAATTTTCTTTGTGTTATTTCTTTCTTTTTTTTTTTTTTTTTTAATTTTTGACAGGCAGAGTGGACAGTGAGAGAGAGAGAGATAGAGAGAAAGGTCTTCCTTTGCCATTGGTTCACCCTCCAATGGCCGCCGCGGTAGGCGCGCTGCGGCCGGTGCACCGCGCCGGTCCGATGGCAGGAGCCAGGTGCTTCTCCTGGTCTCCCATGGGGTGCAGGGCCCAAGCACTTGGGCCATCCTCCACTGCACTCCCTGGCCACAGCAGAGAGCTGGCCTGGAAGAGGGGCAACCGGGATAGGATCGGTGCCCCGAACCGGGACTAGAACCCGGTGTGCCGGCGCCGCAAGGCGGAGGATTAGCCTATTGAGCCACGGCGCCGGCTGTGTTATTTCTTATAACTGAATGTGAAACTTCATTTATCTCAAAATTTAGAAGTTTAATTTTAAAAATTTAAAATTTAAAAATATATTGCACTGAAATATTACTAGTATTATAATTATTTTATTTCAGAGGGAGGGAGAGAGAGAAAGGGAGAGAGAACTCCCATCAGCCCAGCCTGCCTTGGGGAGTGCTCTAAATGCCTATAATGGCAGGAGCCAGGCTGCGGCTGAAGTCAGGAGCCAAGAACTCAATCCAAGTCTCCCACGTGGGTGTCAGAAATCCAAATACTTGAGCCATCACTGCTGTCTCCTAGGGTCGCATTAGCAGGAAGCCAGAGTTTGAACCCAGGTACTCCAATATGGGATATAGTTATTTTCACCCGTAGGCTAACTACACTCTCCTGCATTAAAAGCTATATTTAGGGGCTGGCGCTGTGGAGTAGTGGGTAAAGCTGCTGCCTGCAGTGCTGGCATCCCATATGGGTGCCGGTTCAGGTCCCAGCTGCTGCACTTTAGATCCAGCCCTTTGATGTGATCTGGGAAGGCGGTAGAAGGTGGTCCAAGTGCTTGGGCCCCTGCACCCATGTGGGAGACCCTGAGGAAGCTCCTGGCTCCTGGCTTTGGGATCATTGCAGCTCTGGCCTTTTCGGTCATCTGGGGTGTGAACCAGTGGATGCAAGACCTCTCTCTCTCTCTCTCTCTCTCTCTCTCTCTCTCTCTTTCTGCCTTTGCCTCTCTGTAACTCTGCCCTTCAAATAAATGAATAGATCTTTAAAAAAAAAAAGCTATATTTACGTTGGCTACTGAAATTTTGTCTCCTTAAATTTTGTACCTAAGGAAAGTACCTTTCTCGTCTCACCTTGGCCTTTTCACTGGAAATCAGAATAAATACAGGAAAAATCATAATGAATGGCAGGGGAAAGAATTGTCTGAAGTTCCTAAGGAGTGATCTGCCAACCCATAGTAGTAGAGGTGATAAAATGTTTTAAGATACTTGGGGCAAGTGCTTGGGCCCTGCACCAGCATGGGAGACCAGGAAGAAGCACCTGGCTCTTGGCTTCGGATCGGTGCAGCGCGCTGGCCATAGCGGCCATTTGGGGGGTGAACCAGAAAAAAAAATAAAGAAAGAAAGAAAAAGACTTGCATTTAAAAAAAGATAGTTGGGACAACAAGACAAGAAAGGTAATAGAAATCACAGAGGGTTCAGGTAAAGCTAGAAACAAAGAGCTTTGGAGCAGAGTCTTCCTGGAAGCACAAAGAGAAGGGAAATTATGCAAATATAGATATTTAGAGGAATAAAACAAAACAAGGTTTCTGTTGTTGTTGTTTCCCTTCCATCACTCCCTCTTCCCTGCTGTGAATCTTGCCAAGAGGAATCTTTGAATGCTAATGTCTCAGGATTTGACACAGTGAGTGACAATTGCACAGTGGCCGATTGATTTCTTACTCACCCCTTTGCAGATCAGCCCTGTAACTTTACATTCATTCCAAGCCTCAAGGAGTTGAGCACAGCAACAGCAGGACCCACCTTCACCCGTCAGATAATAAAGTTTAGTCATGCAGCTTAAAACAAAATAAGCAAGAAGCAGATGGCAGGAGGACAGAATGTGGTGTATTTAATCTGTCCATGTTTGCAAGGAAGCAATTGTCTTCCTGGCTCCAGAAAACACAGCAAGACAAACAAGAAAGCTTCTCTTTCCTGGGCACATATGACACTGTTTATGTAGGTGATTGGGAGTTTGGGGTAATTTGACCTGCATCTTGCTGAATTCTCATTCTTGAAACCAGGAAACTAAGCTGGCCTGATTCTGCTGGTAGGCTATCCATGAAGGGAGGAGGTTAGCAGGGGCCTGCTCGGTAAACACGTCGGAACAAAATGATCATGCTCAAATGAAAGCAATATTGGACCAAGTGAACCTCCCAAGACCTGGGGTGGCCATCTATAATAAAAGAGCTGTCAGAGCAAACCAGCGAGTGTTAAGTAGTTCATTGTAAACCGTTAGGCAGCCGCCACTATGAAAACACAAGGTGGTGAGGAGCGTCATGGAGATTTTATTCCAATTTGGCTTGTTTAGAACTGCCTCAGTGCTGGAGAAAGACTACAGAGAAAAATGACTCTGCCTCCTCTGAGAGGGCACTCTGACACTGAAATCTGGAAGGCTGGCTTCAGCCCTTCTCGCCTGGAATGGATTCTGATTCCAGTTCAGATGGTGCCTGAGTATATTTTAATGATGTGTCAATTAAGGCGCGTAGCTGACTGCCAGAGAGGAACGATACAGGAGAAATCCTTGTGCGGGGATGAGGTTGAGCTTGATGCTTAGAAGGTGAGAAGCTCAGTGGAAATGAGGAAAGACCACAAAGCAAATGAAAATTAAGTTCAAGCTAGTTTACCACTACCACTACCACTACTACTACCACTACTACTACTAGTACTATAATGTTTAGTCTTGTGATGGGCAGACATGAAAAAAAAAATCTGCGTGTTTAGAAAGGATGCATTCAAGCAGAAGGAACTTGGGGGCGAAGGGAAGAACTGGCTGGCAATCCAACTCATTCCCCACGGTTCTGCTTCTACATCCTTGAGGCATGAGAGCTCGGAAGAGGAGGACATGCTACAGAGCTGACAATACATGAAAGCCATTCTCCTTGTCCACATCCACAGGGCTTTGTGCTTTATCATCTGGCATTATTCTTTGTGCTCTATTACTATGAGTTGGGAACTGAATGAGAAAGATAATGAAGACATACGCTTTGAAGTCCAAGTCTTTACCAAGTCCAGTAAACCCCAGTGTTTCCCTTCCTTCTCTGAATGTCTGTAGCACATATCTCCAACTTAGCTCCCTCAGGCTTTCAACTTTCTTCTCCCTCATTTGTACATGTGCTTGGCCAACTAAGTTTAAATGCTAGAATTAGCACTTGGCAAAATATCCACAGTTGCTACTCTCATAGAACTTACTCTCAGGTAGGAGAACAGGCATGTACCAAAGTGCCTTAAACATAGACTCTCCTTGCATTTCATGATTTTTCAAAGGCCATGGGGTGTGTTTAAGTGATTTCATGGAAAATAAAGAATCTTAGGTCAGCATTGTGCTGCTGCAGATTAAGCTGCTGTTTGTGATGTGGACATCCCATATCAGAGTGTTGGTTCAAGTCCTGGACGCTCCCCTTCCAATCCAGCTTCTTGCTAATGCCTGAGAAGAAAGCAGATAATGCTCCAAGTTCTTGGGTTCCCACCTCCACTGTGGGAGACCCAAATGGAGACCCAAATGAAGCCCAGCTTCAGCCAAGCCCAGCCCTGGTTGTTGCAGCCATTTTGAGCATGAACCAGTGAATGAAAGATCTTTATCTCCTCTCTCTTTCTCAACCTCTTTCTCTCCCTCTCTCTCACTTTGTCTTTAAAATAAAAATTCAGTCAATGAATCTTAAACAAAAACAGGAAGGATCTCAGGAGTTCACTGAACTTATCCAGTATGGTGGCTCCTAAAATATATCACCTTTATAGAAATGCGTATTCCTAGTCCATAATTTTGATTACCTTCTGAGATCAAAAGTATGAAACTTTTAAAAATGGGTTATTATAAACCATAGTTGTGTCATAAACAATAAAAATGAAGTTGCCCTTACTTTAGCAACATTAGACTGGAACCTGTCACTGGGTTCTAACCAATGGGAACAGAGGAAACTGGTCAGCAGAGGGAGAAAGCTGAAGCAGACACAGAGGATTCGGCGGTGAGAGATTCACTGGGCATCTCTGTAGCCTGAGCTACTGTGGACACTGGAGTTCTAGGGCCCAAACCAGCGTTGTCCCAGGCAGGCAGAGTGAGTCAGCCACTTTCCCAGGATTCCTGGGCCACTGCTTCCTCTCTGCAGTTATCCCTGAGTTCTTTCTCTTCGTGCTGTCACTTCTCAGAGTCCTAACCAGCAAATAGGTAATGTTTTCTACTTTATAAAGAATGTTTGAGCCCCACAACAACTTTTATAGGTAGCTGACATCCCTGGTTTAAGAGGAGGAAATGGGTTTGGAATCCTAGGCATATTCATGAGCTCACAGGTCGGAAGCCAAGTGAGGCTGTCTGCCTCCCCCTGGAGGAAGGCTGTGCTCCTAGCAGGGTGCCCCTCAGTGGGCATCTTGCACAAAGGGGTTTTGCAACAATGAGCAACCAAAGTCACAACCTACAGTTTTAGAGAGAATCACCCCTGTTCCTCTACTTCTCTGAGGCTGGAGCTCAATCTACTTCATGCACCCTACGTGGTTTTAACCTGTGCCATTGTTGCCCCTTTTCCTATCCACGGTCTTTATTGCAGCTTCACCACATGAAAAAATTGGAAAGTAAGAGAAACCAGAATTCAGAGATTACCTCCCTCTGCAGCTTTGCAAACATCTCATTTAATGCTCAAGGCAACTCAATTGGGAAATAGGTTTTACTGTTTAGGGACTTGTTTGGTGTCAGATAAAAAATTTAAAGCTTATGGGTTAGGGACCAGCTCTGTGGCATAGTAGGTTAAACCTCCGCCTGTGTCACAGGCATCCCACTTCTGATCCAGTCCTGGATAATGGCCTGGGAAAGCAGTTGAGAATGGCCCAAATGCTTAGGCCCCTGCACCCACATGGGAGACCCAGATGAAGCTCCTGGCTCCTGGCTTCAGATTGGCTCAGCTTCGGCCATTGTGGCCATTTGGGAAGAGAACCAGCAGATGGAAGACCTCTCTGTCTCTTTCTCTCTCTCTATCTGTAACTCTGCCTCTCAATAAATCTTTTAAAAAAAAACTTGGAGGTTACTAAATGGCTTATGTTAATCAGGCTGTGGAACTCAGATTGAAATCCAGAGTTTTGGACTCCAGCACCTGTTCTTTTTGTATGTATTATGAGAACTTCTAGGTTTGCAGACCTGACCATTTTGGGACATCCTATTTGTCTCCTGTGGAGAACAAAGGAACATCTGTGTCGGGACAGGAAAGCCCCTAGGGAGTGTCTGGTGCCTCAGACACCAACTCGTAGGGCTGTCCTGTGTGCTCCCTTCTAGAGCTGCCAAGGATAGGAGAGGCCCCAGAATGAGTGGTAGATATTTTCCCACTCATGTATTTGGAAGGCCATCTAATGAGTGTCCCTCAAAAGTAAATAAAATATTTCAAAAAGGAGAAAGAGAAATAAGCATAGGCTTTTGTTTGATGTCTAGTATTTTATTTCATCAGTGTTTTGTATGAAACAATAATTATTGAAAATTATGAATTTTGAAACTCTTGAATAAAACAAATTATAAAATATCATCACAAATACATGTCTCCAAAGTCCTCACTGTAAATATTTTGCCATTTGCACATCCAGATGAAATACACACACATACATTTTTTCTAGAGAAAAAAATGAAAGCACATAAAAATGACTTTGTAAACACTTTATTTTTCTCTTAAAAATAAATTGTGGCTATCTGTATGTCAGTCTACAATTATGTATTTTTAATCGCTACCCAAATAAATGCCACTAGTTGTGTTTTTCATTTGCTTTTTCCTCTTCTCCCTCCCTCATCCATCCAAAATTCAGGTCCATCCATGAGTAATGCAGTAGCTGATGAGCTGAAGTATTTAGTAAGCTAATGTTCACTGTCCACAGCAGGAGGCCTGCACAGCTTGGCTGATGAGAAATGAACTGCCTGAAGCGATCTTTTAATGGCAACTAATTTCCCATATTTGATTCTCAGCTTAGCCAACTAATATCTAGTTCAAGCGTGACAAGGCATTCACAGTTCTTTTTGAAAGTTGTCTATCTGAGAAACCAAACAATGTGTTCAGTGCCATTGTGACCCTCTGAGATCTTGTCCTGGCTACGCCAGACCAAACTTTGATCAGTCAGGGTCAGTGATCTTGTAAGCACAATCTTAAGGATGGATGTCTTCATATTGAATGCATTTTCTTTATTTCTGACTATCTTCAGATAAGTTGATGATGAAAATTACTGCTGAACAATGAAGTTTGTAGACATCAACAAAGATTCTACAGAAAAACCATGCATCTAACTCTTTATAGGATTTTCATTTCATGTCTGTTTCTCCCAAACGATTTTGTATCAGTTGGTCTTTTTCATTCTTAATGCATTTGAGATATCTAATATATATTAAGCTCCTCTATCCTTGCCTTAAATAAATCCTATTACTTTGTGATTCTATCCCATTACACAGTGATTATTGAACAGAGCTCAACTTAATTGGATGTGATCATGTTCTGGTATTTAAATTTACACAGGAAAGTTAGCATTTTTAGCTGCTACCAATAGCTCTATTTGTGGCTGTATTTTAGACTTATTTTTTTCCTATCCCTAAAGATGAGTTATTCTAGATTTTTAAAAATATTCTAGAATTTATAAAATTTTAATAACTACAATATGATTAAACTCAGGGCAGAATATATTCAAGAATCATTTGACCACAAGTTGTATAGACAAAGAGGCAGCTACAGCATAATTTAAAGAATACCAGTGTCCTTGTCTTACATGCAGGCACTGGTATATGTGCACACACACACACACACACTGAAGGTTATTTCATGAGAGGAAAATGCTGTGTCCTATTCTCTACCTCTCATTTGTGTTTCACATTCCTGGTTTCAGGAAGTCAGATCTCTGAATATTTTTATTTTGAACTGGATTGTCATTTTTCAAATCTCAGACACCTTACCACTTTATTTATATTTCAGTAAGAATGGCAATTTCGAACAGTACTATAAATCATTTGAAAGAGCCTAGCCTGGTACCAGTAGCGTTGCAAGTCTCAGAGAAGGGAAAAAATCAGCGGGCTGTCATGGGGCTTTGGGTCCTTTCCCTACCCTGCTGAAAGCATGAATGTCTTCCTGTCTGTGAGATAGTTCTGCACTGTCCACTTCAAGGAGGTAAATGTCACACAAAGGTAGAGTTCAGTGGTTCATTTCACCTCATTAGGAAAAAGTGAAATCATTGTTTGTGTTAAAGAAAAGTGACTCTAGAAAGATAGTCCTTTGTCTCAATATTGTCATAAACTGCCCATGAAGCAGCTTACCTAGTTTTAGACTCAGGCTCGCTGATATTGATACACTGGCAGAATAGTTGTCTGGCATGGAAACTTTTGCTCTTCTGCAAAACTTAAAAAATTCCATCATTTTTCTAAAATGCCCTTACATTTGTGTGGCAGAAAGTCACATCACACATTGGTTATGGCCTAGGTTTTGGAGTCTGGCTTTGAACCTCATCTCTGCTGTGTGTTCTTGCTAGAACCTCGAAGTTAGGAGGCCATTAGAGTCTCGATTCTTCAATTAGAAAAATGAGAAACATAAAAATACCATTTTATAAGGCTGTCATGAGAAATAAATATCAAGTATGATCTAAGTTCTTAGATCAGTGCCTGAGACATAATAAATTATTATTTGCTACTTGCAGTTACTATATTAGTGATATTTTACCCGTACTTTCAAATCCGTTAGGATTGACATAATTTTTAGGATGTAAATTTCAGTTACTTGATTAGGTCACAAACTTTGATTCTTCAGTGTCCCATCTCAATTAGATGACTCTCTCATACATAATGCCCAACAGCAGGGAGATTGCAGGCATTAAATACCTTAGAAAAGCTCTGCCTTTGTCTTTCTTTTTAGACCCTTGTGTTTTTTTTTTTTTTTTTAATCCGTTGATGAAGACAAGGAATAGGCAAAGAAATGGTTAACCGTGTCAAAAGTTGCTGTGGAAAGGGGGGATTTGCATTCAAGTTTTAAATGGTGGAGTAAACAACTGTGGACAGTAAAGCCAGTTGTAGTCTGGAGTGTTGAATTATTACTTCATCCTTTTTTTTCCTTGCTTGCTACACTGTTCAATTCTGTAACCATTAGTTTTAGTACTCTTTAAATTAAATACTCATTTCCTGAGAATCTACTGATTTCACTTTGAATGTTCAATAACCACATCATGGCTAGTGGTCACCATAGACATTTCCATCATTACAGAGTGTTCCACTAGGCAGCTTGACTTTCTAGGGTGTAGGGGGAGAACAGCCAGCTTCTGAGGGCATTGAATCTATGTGCGCAGATCCTCTCCACTGTCCGATGGTCTGCAGTTAGCTAGGCTGATGTGCACTGAACATGTGAGAAGTTTTCAAATTTTTGACTCAACCTTGGACCCTGAACTAGTTCGAGGGGGCTTTGTTAAGTCTGGAGAAAGGGAAACTGGTTTCAAGTCTGACTCTGTAGACGATGACTTCAGTTGAGTTAGGTCAATCGAAAAAGGTGAGGCCAGGGTTGCCAACCTCACCAAGTAGAAGAGTGGACAAGGTATTGAACAAAGCAACATTGACAAATGTGTCACCTGGGGTTCACCTTGACCTGGCACAGGCAGCAGTGTAACCTATAGGTTATAGATAGATGGGCTAATAGGCAATTAGGTCAGGTCCCTACTGGAATGAGAAAAGGAGAAGTCCCTTTAAGAATGGACAAGATGCCCAGAAGCCAAAGCAAGATAAAATATCAATCCCACTCCTCTGAGTGTCTAGTGTTACCGTGAAAAGAAAAAGGAGGCAGTGACTCTGTCCCTGTGAGTTTCTAGTTCTATCATGAGCATATCCCACACTTTGCATGGCTTTTTTGTCTTATCATGAGCAGGCTAGACAGAATTGCAATTCCCTCTCTTCTGATAGGTTTTGCCTCGGCCCTCTGATTGATTGTTAGCAGTTATACTGCTTCCCCAAAATTGTGCTTAAAACACTCCGGCCTCAGAATCAGCCCTCAAGGCATTCAGATCTGGCTGAAGAGCCCATGAGAGTATAGCAGGCATGGAAAGCCAAGATATCATGGGAAAAAAAAAAAAAAAGACCTAAATGAATGATCTCTGTGAGTGAGATCCCAGTGGAAAGAACGGGGCCATCAAAGAAGGAGATACCCTTCTCCGAAGGGAGGAGAGAACCTCCACTTTGACTATGACCCTATCTGAATAAGACCAAAGTCAGCGAACTCTAAAGGCTTCCATAGCCCTGGCAACTCATGACTAGAGCCTAGGGAGATTACTGACGCCATGAACAGGAGTGTCAAATTGTTAAGTCAGCAACAGGAGTCACTGTGTACTTACACCCCATGCGGGATCTGTCCCTAATGTGTCGTCTAAAGCCAAGTGATGCTATGACTGGTACTGAAACAGTATTTTTATACTTTGCGTTTCTGTGTGGGCGCAGACTGATGAGGTCTTTGCTAATTATATACTGAAGTGATCTTCTGTATATAAAGAGAATTGGAAATGAAAAAAAAAAAAAAACAACCTGGTGTTAAAATGGAAATGGCATAGAAAATTAATTATTTTGAAAAAAAAAATTATGTAGGATCTCTGTCTTTAATGTGCTGTACATTGCTATTTAATGCTATAATTAGTAATCCAATGGTAGTTTTTTCACTCGATGTTGCTATATGGGCAAAATGTTGAAACCTTTACCTAATATATACTAAATTGATCTTCTGTATACAAAGAGAATTGAAAATGAATCTTTACATGAATGGAAGGGGAAAGGGAGCGGGAGGGGGGAGGGTTGCGGGCGGGAGGGAAGTTATGGGAGGGGGGAAGCCATTGTAACCCACGAGCTATACTTTGGAAATTTATATTCATTAAATAAAAGTTTAATAAAAAAAAAAAAAAAAAAAAAAAAGATTCCGGTTTGAAAAGTTTCTTGGGTTTT
The DNA here is from genome assembly GCF_033115175.1 of Lepus europaeus. Classification (NCBI taxonomy): domain Eukaryota; kingdom Metazoa; phylum Chordata; class Mammalia; order Lagomorpha; family Leporidae; genus Lepus; species Lepus europaeus. The sequence goes on from NC_084830.1 coordinate 49,812,178, forward strand.
CCTCTCTTGGAGCCCCTTCCTGACACTGCAGCAGGAGGTTTCTGACTTTAATAAATCTTGCTTTGCTCACTGTCCTGTCCATGTGGAAATCCTTCTATGTGAGATGAGAACCGCGGTTGCCTCCTTCCTTGCTGTTTTCCCCGTAACACTAGTTAATATTAGCACTTCTAATAAAAGATGTAATGAATAATGGCCAGTGTTAAATGAAAAACTTTGGACAAATTATTAAGTTGAGTAAAGGAAGATTCACAAGCCAGACAATCCCCAGAACCAGAGCAGATTCGGAAAGATTCCTGCTTGCAACATGGTCTGAAACGCACGCATAGACAGCAAAAGGAAATGACATATAGGACACAGTACTGATCTAGAGAGCAGACTATATTGGTCTTGTCTTGCTGTATGCCTTCTTTGAATGTGATTTGAACACTTGGCCACCTGTGATTGACTGCAGCTGAGCTGTGTGATTGGTTGGAACTTAGCTACTTGTAACAAGGCCAAATCCCTAAGTTAGGTTTTCAGTTTGCCAACAGTAGGTTGCTGTTCTTTAAGGACTAAAGGATGCGAGTACAGCAGTCTATTAGGGCCAATTCGGTTTTATTTAATGCCAGATTTGGTTTCCACATGAATGAGACTGTGAGAGTGTCTCCATTTTGAAGAGCTGCGATTTGATATTTTTAAGTGATTCGCCTAAATTTGGATTATCTGGAATTGACATAGTAGCTCACTGGATTTTTTCTGATTACAAATTCTGAGCTTCCTCCAATAAACTTGGATATATTTTATCTTTAATAATAAATGTAAAATAACAAGTAGCTTTTCCAGTAGTGTTGAAGAGTTTATTTTCCCCTTGGACTAAGAACATATCTTCTAGTAACATGAGCATCCCTTTCACACATGAACCTGTGATTCTAATAAGAATCTCATGAATTGATATGACTGTATTTTATTTTTCAAACTAGGGTACCAGGAATGCTAAACTAACAGTGCCTTTGCCCTATTATCTCTCAAAACCTCACCTGGCATATGCCAATCAGGTAATTGCTTGTGCAAACGGATCATTAGGTGCACAATTACCTCATTTGAAACACAAATTCAAGGCTGAGTGGAAGCAGTCCCTGCATGTGCAATTTGTGAGTGTACTAATCATTACACCCAATATGGAAAAATTAGCCCTTAAATTCTATTCCCACCTATGGCTTTCTGTTTCCTTTGCTGATGGTATCCATTAAAATCAAACAAACATGATATGTTTTCTGGACATAAACAATCAGTCACTTTCCGCCATTGCTACTTGAGTAAACATGTACATAAAACCAGGTTGTGTATGCAAACTTCACCTCATTCAATCCAGGCAGGTAGTTCTCCCTTTACCCCAGGCTTCTTCTGACATTCTATTTCATAACTGTTTGCATGGAAATGATGAAGGCTTTATTTTATTTTTTTTTTCTTTCCAAATACATTTGGCAAAATCTTCCAAGCTGTCTCCTTTATGGCAGAATATTGTCCCTGGCCCATTTATATGCTAATTGCTGAAGTGTTACCTTTTACTGACAAGTATTTACATGTTAATTAACTTTGGGAGGAGGGTTAGAAATACTAGTTTGCCCTGTTTAAAGTGATAAAGGGGGTGCTCTTTCCTTTCAAGAAGAGAACAAAGACAGTATCATAAAAGGAAATTATTTAATTACCTCCTCCTAAGAATTAGAAATATGTTTTCCAACCTTTCTCTCTGTAGAGGAATTCTCCAGATTGTGACCCGAGGCACAAAAGGAGCAGGGAGTGAACATTCTTCCTTTTAAACTGAGTACCAGGTGAACACATCTGGTGCCAAGAATCTAGGTCAGTGATAGTGGAGGAGAGGAAAACAAAAGGAAAGAAAAGGAAAGAAAGCTTGGAAACAGTGTGTTTTTAATTGAAAATGTTTGACAATAAAATGATTCTGTGAACACCTATACGAATGCATTAGAAGTCCTCTCTTGACCTCTTATTTTATTATACTGTTGTGTCCTGGTAATCACTGAAGCGGGGAGGGGGGAGTAGGAGAGCGTGAAAGAAAGATGATGTGATGAAAATACTGAAAGCCAGACAGGAAGAGATGATCAAAGTAGGAGTCAATAATGTAAAAGAACTAAAATGAAGACTATTCGAATTTAATGAGCAAAAGAAATCTTTACCATAAAGTGCAGCCCATCAATCAGGAGCAAGTAATAGAAAGACCTGGGAAAATCTATCCTTGTCACCACATGGAGGGACGTTTGGAGTAGACAATTTGGTGATGGTCAGTACTTCTGCTCTCTCAGCCTTGTAAACTCAAACATGCTCATGTGTGCTCTAATGATATTCATAGAATTTTTTGAAATGTTCAGTTTTAGGTGAATACTCAGGAGTACCCAGAGTTTCCTGTCTTTGTTTTCCCCTGAATGCCTGCCCAAAATTCATGAGGCAACAAATTCTGGAGACCTTTGCCTACTCCCTATCTTTAAAATGTTTCTAGCCCTCTCTTTCCATTTCCGCTGTGTTTTTAGATCAGCATTACTCGCCCCCTCAATATCATTAAAAGTTTCCTAACAGCTCTCACCACTTCAGTTTGCCCAGCCTCCAATTCTTCCACGCTTCAGCCAGAGTGACTCACCTCACTGATTTATTTATCCATTCAGCAAACAGTCCCTGGGAATTTTCCCTGCAGAAGGCTCAGTGCTAGTGTAATCGAGCAGAATGCCCGAGGGTTCTTGTCTAACATGTATGCCAATGGAAACATGAAGACAATGGTTTGAGCTGTAAGCAAACGGAACTTTGAGTTACACAAGCCAGGAGCAAGGGAGTCTTAAATGACCGGCTATCAGGTTCCCCAAGAGAGGAAGACTTCCAAGTTTTATAAAGCTCACCTTTAGGGAAGTCAAACATTTTAAGTTCCAGTTCAGAGGAAGTTTCTGGAAGTGTTATGCATATGCAAATAGGGTGGACTTGCATGCCCATTAAGCTATCTTGCATGACAGGCCTTCAACAAGTTCATGGAAAATGGAATTAAAAGATAAACAAAAGTTACCAGAAACTGTCTGAGACCCCCTTGTATGTCACATGCATTACATGTTCTGTTGGGGATGGAGATATGTAACTATAATGAAGGAATAGAAATCTAAATAATATATACAATATAAAATATATTCAGGGCTTTCTGAGGATGCGATTGCTGCTTACATGCAGAATCTTTAGCATGGCTTCAGCCAGGCTGGACCTGGTAGTTTTTTTAAATCAAGGTGAATTCATCACTGGAATGTGTCTTCATGTCCACTTGCAAGGGCATCTAGAGAATGTTAACCAGGATTAAAACAGACTTTAATATTTTGGTCATTTTCTTGAGGAAAGGGGGGTGTGACTAGGTGTACAAGTTTTACATGGCCAAATAGGTTAAGCAATTTGAATAGAGTTGATATGAAAGTTACATACCACTTTACCTGCTAATTGGTCATCATTTTTATAAAACATAATAAAGCTTAAGAAAACTGTCAGTTAGTGAACTGTGGATCAGTGTATCTGAGGTATCTAGTTCAATAGAGAAGATAGGAGTGTTTGTATTTTTCTGCAAATGGAAAGTATATAGAATTTACATCTTTATATTTTTAAATGTTTATTTATTTTAAATTTATTTTAAAGGCATAGCAACTAGTGGAGATAGAAAAGGGGAGAGAGAGGGATCTTCTGTCTGCTTGTTCACTTTCCAAATGCTGGCAAATCCAGGGCCAGGAACTCAGCCTTGCTCTTCCATTTAGGGGGCAGGTGCTCAAGTACCTGAGCCATCATCTGATATCTCCCAGGCATATTAGCAGGAAGGTGGATTGAAAGCAGAGGCAGAGACAGGACTTTATCCCAGGCATTCTGATATGGAATGCAGGCTTCCCAAGCAGCTGTTAACTCACTTCATCACAATATCTGACCTTACACCTGTATTTAATAACAGATATCTAGACATCAGATAGAGGGGTCTTTAATGAGGCTACCACTTAGAAGAAATGGACAAACAAAAAATAACCTACTATTCTCTCCAATTTCTTTGTTCTTTAAAAGGAGGGTGACAAATGGTATCACAATGGTGTCATCAGTGTGGGAGGGAGATGGCAACTTGTCTATATTAATGTATGGAGGAAAAGAAAAAGATGAAGTAAAAAGACAAGTTCAATGATTTGTGTGTGTGTATGAGGAAAGGTAGGAATATTCAAAGGAGGAAACAGGATGGTCAAAAAGCGAGAGAAGAGGCTGGTGCTGTGTTGCAGCGGGGTAAAGCCCCAGCCTGCAGAGTTAAGATCCCATAAGGACGCTGGTTCAAGTCCTGGCTACTCCGCTTCCAATCCAGGTCCCTGCCAACGCACCTGGGAAAGCAGTGGAGTATGGCCCAAGTTCATGTTTCCCTTGCACACACATGGGAGACATGGAGGAAGCTGCTGGCTTTGGTCTGGCCCAGCTCCATCCATTGCAGACATTTGGGGAGCAAACCAACAGATAAAGATGTCTCTCTCTTTCCCTCTCTTTTCTTTCTGTCTCTTATCTTTGTAACTCTGTCTTTCAAATAAATAAAATAAATTTTTCATCCAGAAACCTTTTATTTAATGTATATAGACTTCATATTCGATAATTTCTTTTTCCAGTATTCAGTTGAGTGACATTTAGGTTGATTCCATATTTTAGCTATTGTGAATTGAGCTGCAATAAATGTGGGGGTATGGATAACTAATATACTGATTTCATTTCCCTTGGGTAAATTCCCAGGCTTGGTCATATGGTAGATCTATATTCAGATTTCTAAGATATCTCCATACTGTCTTCCACAGTGGCTTTATCAATTTACATTCCCACCAACAGTGGATTAGGGTACCTTTCCCCCTACATCTGTGCCAGCATTTGTTGTTTGTTGATTTCTGTATGAAAGCCATCCTAACTGGGGTGAGGTGAAACCTCATTGTGGTTTTCATTTGCATTTCCCTGATGGCTAGTGATCTGAGCATTTTTTTATGTGTCTGTTGGACATATGAAATTCCTCTTTTGAAAAATGCCTGTTTAAGTCCTTTCCCTAATTCTTAACTGGGTTGTTTGTTTTCTTGTTGTTGAGTTTTCTTAACTCTTTATATATTCTGGTTATTAATGCTTTATCAGTTGCATAGTTTGCAAATAATTTCTCCCATTCTGTTGGCTGCCTCTTCACTTTGCTGGTGTTCCTTTTGTAGTGCACAAGCTTCTCAGTTTGATGTAACCCCATTTGTCAATTGTGGCCTTGATTGCCTGGGTCTCTGGGGCCTTTTCCAAGAACTAATTTCCTATGCCAATGTCTTGCAGGATTTCTCCAATGTTCTTTAACAATTTGATGGTATTGAGTCATAGATTTAGGTCTTTGATCCATTTTGAGTGGATTTTTGTGTAAGGTGTAAGGTAAGGGTCTTGCTTCGTACTTGTGTATGTTGGGATCCAGTTTTCCCAGCTCCATTTGTTAAAAAGACTGTCCTTGCTCCAGGGATCGATTTTAGCTCTTTTGTCAAAGATAAGTTGGTTATAGATGCATGAGTTGATTTCTGCCATTTCTATTTATTTTTATTTATTTATTTATTTATTTATTTTATTTTTTTATTTTTTACAGGCAGAGTGGACAGTGAGAGAGAGAGACAGAGAGAAAGGTCTTCCTTTCGCCGTTGGTTCACCCTCCAATGGCCGCCGCGGTAGGCGCGCTGCGGCCAGCGCACCGCGCTGTTCCGATGGCAGGAGCCAGGTGCTTCTCCTGGTCTCCCATGGGGTGCAGGGCCCAAGCACTTGGGCCATCCTCCACTGCACTCCCTGGCCACAGCAGAGAGCTGGCCTGGAAGAGGGGCAACCGGGACAGGATCGGTGCCCCGACCGGGACTAGAACCCGGTGTGCCGGTGCCGCAAGGCGGAGGATTAGCCTAGTGAGCCGCGGCGCCGGCGATTTCTGCCATTTCTATTCTATTCTGTTGGTCTACATGTCTGTTTTTGTACCAGTACCAGGCTGTTTTGATTTTAACTGCCCTGTAGTATGTCTTGAAATCTGGTATTGTGATGCCTCTGGCTTTGTTCTTGTACAAAACTGCTTTACCTATTCCAGGTCTCCTGTGTTTCCATATGAATTCCAGCATTGTTTTTTCTATATCTGAGAAGAATGTCCTTGGTATTTTGATTAGTATCGCATTGAATCTTTAAAATGCTTTAGGTAACATGGAAATTTTGGTGAGATTGATTCTTCAAATCCAAGAACATGGAAGATCTTTCTATTTTTTGTGTCTTCTTCTATTTCTTTAATGTTTTGTAATTTTCATCTTAGAGATCATTGATATTCTCATCCTTGCTATAAACTTTCCTCTTAACACTGCCTTTGCTGTATGCCCTACATTTTGTTATGTTGCATTGTTGTCCTCATCCATTTCTAGAAGCTTTTTGATTTCTCATTTGATTTCTTCTGTGACTTATTGCTTATTCGAGAGCATGTTGTTGTTCAGTTTCCATGTGTTTGTATATATTCTAGAGATTCTTGAGTTGTTGATTTCAGATTCATTGCACTGTGGTCAGTGAAGATACATAGTATGATTTCGATTTCTTTGAATTTGCTGAGACTTCTTCTATGGCCTAGCATATGGTCTTTCCTACTGCTGAGAAAATGTGTATTCTGCAACTGTAGGATGAAAAGTTCTGTAGGTATCAGTTAGGTCCATTTGGTCGATAGTGTTGATTAACCCTGTGATTAACTCTTTTGTTTCCTTGATGATTTTCTGTCTGGCTGGTCTGTCCATTTTTGAAAGGGGGGTATTGAAGTCCCCCATTACTATTGTATTAGAATCTATGTCTTCTTTTAGATCCATTAACATTTATTTTAAATAGCCAGATGCCCTTTAATGAGGTGCATATATGTTTATTGTAGTCACATCTTCCTATTGAACTGATCCCTTAATCATTAGATAGTGCCCTTCTTTGTCTCATTTCTCATTTCATGTTAAAGTCTATTTTGTCAGTTCTTAGGATGGCTGCACAAGCTCTCTTTTGGTTTCTGTTACCATGGAATATATTTTTCCATTTTTCACTTTATTTTATTATATTTATTTGAAAGACAGAGTTACAGAGAGGTAGAGACAGAGAAAGAGTGGTCTTCCATCTGCTGGTTCACTCCCCAGATGGCCACAATGGCCAGAGCTGCGCCAATCCAAAGCCAGGAGCCAGGAGCTTCCTCCAGGTCCCCCATGTGGGTACAGGGACCCAAGGACTTGGGCCATCTTCCACCATTTACCCAGGCCATAGCAGAGAGCTGGATTGAAAGAGGAGCAGCTGGTTCTCGAACTGGTGCCCATATGTGATGCTGGCACTTTATGCCAGGGCTTTAAACCTGCTGCACCACAGTGCTGCCCCCTCATTTGCATATATCTTTATTGGTGAGCTGCAAAGGCAGCAAATAGATGGGTCTTATTTTTTGATCCATAAAGCCAATCTGTGTCATTTAACTGGAGTGTTGAGGTCATTTATATTCAAGGTTATTATAGATAAATAACAATCTGGCCCTGCCATTTTTCCATAAATATTCCTGTTGTTTACATTGGATTTCCTTTGTACTCTCACTGGGAAATGTTCTACCTTCACCTTCTTTCATAGTGATGATCATGTTTCTGTATTTCTGTGTGTAGCACATCCTTAAGCATCTTTTGTAAGGCTGGATGGGTGGTGACAGATTCAATTTTTGTTCCTTATGGAAGGTCTTTATTTCACCTTCATTCATAAATGAGAGCTTTGCATGGTACAGTGTTCTTAGTCAACTTTTTTTCTCCTAAGACTTGGAATATATCTCACAATTTTCTCCTAGTCTGTAGGGTTTCTGATGAGAAGTCAGCTATGAGTCTAATTGGAGAGTCTTTGAAAATAACCTGGTATTTCTTTTGTGCACATTTAGGAATCTTTTCTTTATGCTTTCCTGTGGAGAGTTTGACTACAGTGTGTTGTGAAGATCTTATCTGGTCATGTCTATTATGAGTTCTATGTGATTCATATATTTGTATGTCCTTTTCTTTCTCCAAATTAAAGAAGTTTTCGATAATTATTTTACTAAAAAGACCTTCTAATCCATTCTCTCTTTCCACATCTTCAGGAACTCCCACGACCCATATGTTGAGTCATTTTATAATATCCCATAAATCTCCAAAAGTGTTTTTTAGTTTCTAATATCTTCTTGTTTTTGGTCTGACTCTAAAATTTCCAGAGATTTGTCTTCTAACTTGGTTTGTCTTCTAACTTAGATATTCTTTCTTCTGCTTCACTGAGTCTGTTGTTAATACTTTCCCCTGCATTTTTTATTTGTTATATTGAATTCTTAATTCTCATATTTCATTTTGACTTCTGTTTAAAAGCTCAAATTCATGGGAGAAATTTTCATTCATGTCATGTATGGATTTGTTAAATTTGATCAATTTTTTGAATTCTGTTTCTAGCTTTTCTTCAATCTCTTCATCTCACATTCTAGTATTGAAGTGTTGTTCTGTTTCTTTGAAGGCGTCATGTTGTCTTCCTTATTCTTGTTTCTTTAATTGATGCATTTATTTCATTTATTTTTAGGTATTTGTGGAGATATTTGTTGCTATTGTTGTTGTTATTGCTTTGCGGTTTTGGCTTTTATCTTTGGACTGTGCCTCTGTGGCTTACTGGAGTGTCTGCTCTTTCAGTGAATATCCAGAGGTGTGTGCTGGGTGTGTCCAGGAAGCTCTGTTCAGTGCTCCAGGGAGAGGGGAGTGTCCAAGGTGAAAATTAATTTGGGCATGGTTAATCTCATTTTTTTTTAAATCAAAAGCAAGGTTTGGACAGCTCTGCTGGCATAGTCTCATGCCTCCTGTCCACCAAGAGACCAGTTCCTGGGTACTAGCCCCACTGGGTAAAATATTCATCCTTGCTGCCAGAAGAACCACACAAAGGATCCATGCAGTCCTTGGTGTGAGCACAGATCCCACAGTAATAACCCTCACCAGGGAATCAGGGAGCGTGAGTGTGTAGAGCTGCCCACTATGATTGTTCAAAGACCCAGCCACACCCTGAGCCCTCCCACACAGCCACACTGTTTTCACAGTCCCAGCACACAAGGATCCTGCAGTAATAAACAGTGAGCCTCCTGTCAGTTCTCTCAGCCAGACTCAGGTGTATCCTCTACATGGTTGCAGGGTGCAGGACACAAACTGGCACAGCTACTATGTATGTCCAAAATGGCAACCACCCTCTCTTGGCTGGCTACAGGACGCTGGTGCTGGCTGATCATGGAGAGAGAAACATGCCCTTCCTTTTTTTTTTCCCCCACAGGGCTCCAAGTCAGACTCATGCCAAGGCTGTTCCCACAGTTTTATCACCAGTGGTTTGGGCCACTGCAGTATGGTCTCACCTCACTCTCCAAAGCAGATGCTGATGTTTTCAGCTGTTGGGATCCTGAGTTGTGCACATGCACACCCTCCACATAGATCCACAGTGTCCCTCTAATTCGCATGGAGTTTCCTCTGCAGTTTTCTCCCTAACTCTTCCCTGTGATTATACTCTTTCCACATTTTTTAAACTATCTTTCCCTATACTATTTTTAAACTATCTTTCCCTATACTATTTTCCCTATACTATACTATTTTCCCTATACTATTTCCCTATACTATTTTCCCTATACTATTTTTAAACTATCTTTCCCTATACTAGTGGAATAAGCTCCCTCCCTATTCCCCCATCTTGGAATCCTCAATAAAACAAATCTTTTAAAAAAGAGAGAGAGAGAAAAGACAAGATAAATTCTTGTTTCAAAACATAAAATTTGTCTCTGATAGAGGACATGAAGAAATACAGATTAAATGTATTGCATCCAGTGAAATATATTTATCATTCAACTCTGGTAACACATATCCATTTGCAACTGAAGATGAGTATGTCCCCTTCAAAACAGTCTTTGTTATAATAAGAAAACATGGAATGCTAATAGGATTTGATATATAAATGCCAGCATCACATACAATCTCCAACTTCTGATCAATGGAAGACAGCTAAAATCAGTATTTTGTAGAAATAAATTTTCTGATTGTGTTCCACACAAAACAGCATTATTGCCCTGTTTCTTTTTTTTTTTTCCTTTCACATCTTGTTTGGTCTTGAGCCAAAAGAAGAAATACAGTCTGAGTGCCAGAACTCCAAGGATAATTAGGGCCTTTCCTCCAACTGGCTGGCTGTGAGCAGGCAGTGAGAGTTCTTCCTCTAGGAAGTAGCAATCTGTGAGAGAAGAAAGACCAAGTGGTTTTGTTTTGTTTTTATGCCAATATAGCTCTGGCGCTTGCAGTATTTACACCTCCAAAGGTCTCTTGTCTAGACATAGAGCTAATCTACAGTGAGATGACGTAACTGTCCTATCCAAGCCTGATGGAAAGATAAGGATTGCATAGTAACTGGCTATCGTTGAAATTTAGTGAGAATGGTGCATTATAAAAATGTCATTTTTTAAAAAAAATATTTATTTATTTGAAAGACAGAGTTACAGAGGCAGAGACAGAGAGAGAAAGAGGTCACCCATCAGCTGGTTCACTCCCCTAAATGGCCACATCAGCTGGAGCTGGAGTAATCCAAAGCCAAGAGCTTCTTCCAGGTCTCTCACATGGGTCCAGATGACCAAGGACCTGGGCCATCTTATACTGCTTTCCCAAGCCATCGTAGAGAGCTGGATTGGAACAGGAGCAGCCGGGACTCGAACTGGTGCTCATATGGAATGCAGGCACTGTAAGCGACGGCTTTACCCACTATGCCACAGTGGCAGCACCTACACTTTTTTTCCCCCAAATACATGAAGAAGACTATGTTCTGACTGATGGGAGTGCATTGACAAGCCACATCAACAGTCCTTACAGAGCTTATAGTCTACCGGAATTTAATGTACATGTTTTGTTTTTTAAAAAATTTTTGCTTTATTAATGTATGTTTTTAAATAAAATTATTACTAGCTATATTGGGCTATAAATAATTCTAGTTTCATTTTAAAGATTTAATTTATTTGAAAGTCAGAGCCACAGACAGAGAGAGACAGAGATCTTCCATCCACTGTTTTACTTCCCAGGTGGCCACAACAGCCAAGGCTGAGCCAGGCCAAAGCCAGGAGGCAGTAGCTTTATCTAGGTCTCCCATGTGGGTACGCTGTCTTCCCCTGCTTTTCCTAGACCGTGAGCAGGGAGTTAGATCGGCAGCAGCCTGGACACAAACCTTTTCCCATATGGGATGCTAGGTCTGGAGGTGGTTTTACCCACTGTGTGACAATGCCAGCCCCTAATTCTAGTTTTATGAGATAAAAGTAGTTGATTGGGAGAGGATATAATACTTTCCCATTTTTAATGCAGAATAGAAAAGTTATCTAGACCCAAAAGCTCCAATTAAACCTCACCATTTCCCCTGCATTTGCTGGAAGTATATTCTAATTGTAGACAAAATATCAAGGAGAAAATTTCTGTTGTTCTGAGGAATCCAATCTAAGAGACAGAAGTAAAACATAGGGACAGACTCTTTGGGAATGGGAATGTTCTATATTTAAAAAAGATTCTGTAATACTGATATTTTGTTAGATTTATCTCATGAGACCCACACATAAATAGCACACTAGGATATGTTCATTTTTGCTTGAAAAATTAATATAAAATGGAAAAAAATTTAACTTCTTTGAGACTTCAGATGCTTTTGTGTAAAAGAGGAAGAAAACAGTTCATTCTACATCTAGTCAATAGATATCATAATTATTTAGTATGATGAAGATGCTGTGAAATGTGAAATTAATGAACAATTGTCCTAATTTTAAGTAAACAGTGTTCTTGTAAGCTCTCTATTTCTCAAGTCTGCCATTGTTTAAAATTTTATCACTCTTTCCTTTTGAATACGAGAGTTAATGACTGAAGTGTTCACATCAGAATTTTCCCCTTTTATGTAGCTCTCTCAAACCCCACAGTTCACATCCACTCGAACCACACATAATTACAAAAGATGAGAGACCAATTATTATCTTCTCTCCACCCCGTATCCTCACAGGTGCCTGGCTACTTCAAGAGTGTGAACTAATCACAGGGAAGGTTCATTCTCAGTTCAGCTGCCTCATTTGAACAACTGAAGACTGAGTCCAACAAAAGTGGCCTGTCTAATGAAACTGATTTTCATTTCCCTCAATAGTTTATACAGGATTGAGACCGTAAAAGGACAAAAGGAGAAAGTGACGAATGCCCAATTTAAAAATCATTTTCTCTGACCCTTTATTTGTATGCGTTTTCTTTCTCTCTTTTTGAGCTTCTTGCTCTATTTTTCCCTGTCTCATTTTCTGCTACTTCTTGATTTTCCTGTTTATGAAAGAGGAACTAGGACATCCATGATCCTGCTGACAGGGTCTGTTTCTTCTCCAAGTTTGAGCTCTACTGAGGATCAGAGTAATAGGTTCTGCCAGAGCCTGCTGCTGGCACCAACATCCCAGAACTCCAGGAGGGTTTTTGCATGAGGAAAAGAGGGGAGTGAAGTCATGTGAATCCATGTGTCCCTGTTTGTATAACATCGTGTGCCTGTGTGATTTTGCTCATATGTGATAATTATACTTTTCTGTGTTTTTTTTTCTTTTAAACAGTGCTATAATGTTATTTAAAATACATTGCCAATAAAGCTTCAATTCACTTTTGTAATACTCTATTTTGCTGAAACATAGATGATAAAAAATTAAGCAAGTATTCTACGCTCCTTTAGTCAAAAACAGATAGATGCTGGAGAGAAACCAGGACCTATGTGAAATATGTTTTCATTGAAAGTAACTGAAAAACTGGGGTCGGTGCCGTGGCTCACTTGGTTAATCCTCCACCTGTGGTGCCAGCATCCCATATAGGCGCCAGGTTCTAGTCCTGGCTGCTCGTCTTCCAGTCCAGCTCTCTGCTATTGCCCGGGAAGGCAGTGGAGGATGGCCCAAGTGCTTGGGTCTCTGCACCCGCATGGGAGACCAGGAAGAAGCACCTGGCTCCTGGCTTCGGATCGGCACAGCACTGGCCGTAGCGGCCATTTGGGGAGTGAACCAACGGAAGGAAGACCTTTCTATCTCTCTCTCACACTGTCTATAACACTACCTGTCAAATAAATAATAATCTTTTAAAAAAGTAACTGAAAAACTGAGAATTTTTTTTTTTTTTTTTTTTGGAAAAAGTTAAGAGGAGTGTCTTACTTGAGAAATCCTACAATAATCATATGAAGATTATCCCATGGCTCAACAATGTCACTCAAAAATCCATTTCTCTCCTTTTCTCCTCTGTTTTTCTAGAGTCATAAGGTAGCTGCCCATGACTAGTGGGGACTATTTGCCCCTAACTCACATCCAGCAGGAACGGACAGTATCTATTAGAGCAATTTTACTCGATGATCAGGAAATGTTTTCCCCATAAGCTTCTAGTAAATGTATCTAACTATCTGATTTTCCCAACTGATTGTGTTCTCTGAATCAAAAATGTATTTAGCAAGATTGGATCTGAGTGTTGATTGGCTGATCCAATCAAGATCCACGTATGAAGGTGGTACTGGAGTGAGTACATAGGTTATATAGATGAGACATTGAATTATGAAAAGCCCAGGGAGAAGGGTGAATGGGTACTAGGCCTTTCAAAACAGTATAATATATTCACCTCAGGGGTGAAAATCAGAAGGGTCAGGCAATTCTCAAAATGCCATTTTTAGCCCTTGAGTGACATTTAAAATATTAAGCCTCTGGATCAACAATTTGGCACTCGCAAAATGATGAAGCGTGACACAGTATGAACTAAATAATAGTTAAAACGTGAGTTTTACATATATGAAGTGAATTTTTACATTAGATGAGTTTTACTTGTACACAGTGAATTGGTAGACCAGTTTTTGTATGTCAGAGAAGGTGCATTCAGGCACAAATATAAGTGTGAGATTTATGTTTCAATGAGTAATCCACAAGTTATATACTAATGATATATAGTTGTGATACATACCTTGTTATGACACTGGTCGTAGGACTGAACTGTCCAGGAGGGTCTAGGAACCAGGCCTGGCAGATCCTATTGCACAAGTCATTTCTCTAGAGATATTTTGACATGGTCCTCCGAGAGTGCTGACTTTATCATAACACAGTGTCCATTTTCTACATTATAGAGAAAGCCATAGGTTCTGCAGATTTCAAAAGATTCTCACCTAAACAATGATTTTCTTATTGTGCAGTCTGTGTGAGTCTTACTCTACATACATGAAACCATAAGAATGATAATGTTCCTATATTTTCCTTGAAGCAAAGTAAATCTAACCAGTTTCTTTGGTGATGACACCGAATGCAATTTTACAGCTTATTAAGATTTCTTTTAGTTTTCCTTCTCCTTCTGATGTTACTTCCACATTTACCTCTGTCTTCTTTCCACAACCACAGTCCCTTTAAGTTGATCAGTCATCCAATGTTCTTACCCCAGTAATTTTTTTTTTATTATACTTTGAAACAAAAACCTTCACCACAGTAAGGGAGCATAAAGACCAGGTACCTTCCTTCATTCAAGAAAGGAAAAATTCAATGAGAATAAAACACAGGTTAGTAATTTCAATCATTATATTGCTACCTATGACTTTTCAAATGATTACATCAAGTTTCCTGTATTATTTGTTATATGCCCTCCCTCCATGCCCAAAATACTACAATAGGTTGCCAAAGGAAAGTGTGCCAATTCCTTCCTCCGAGCTCTTACAGATTTGCTATCCTAATGCATTAAGGAGATACTTTTCAGTTCTTAAAAATCTTCTTGTATTTTCCAGCTTATTGGCCTCTCTATGAGCTGACCCATTGCCTGAATGCTGCTCCATTCTCATCCCACTCCTTACCTAGTTCAATTCTCTGTGTCCTAATGGCCTCAAATATCTGTCCTTCAAAAATACCCCAGCACCTTCTATGCTATTCTTTTATAGTTCACAAAATTTGTGAATACGAGGGTAAATCAAAGAGCCTATGAAAAATATATATTATGACAAAACTATGAATAGACCTCAAAAATTTTTGCACCAAAATGAACCTACATTTAAATTCCATTTTTCTTGAACTACTTGAAATCCTCTCATATAGATCATATGTTTTTATTTATTAATGTCTATCCTCTCTGCCAGAAAGTCCTAATCATGTGATCACTGATCATGTTCTATCCCACATACCAGCACAATATCTGTTACATAATAAGTGTTTATCAAGTGAGTGAATGTCTCACCTGGTAGACAGAAAGCCGCTTGCAAAAGAAGATGGGAAATGAAAATTTGGAGTGCCCAGTGCCATGCCAGATATTTCTCCTTATTTTATTTTCATAGCAACCTGAAATCTTAGAAGCCATTATCTTCATTTTCCAGATGAGGAGACTGAAGCTTCAGAGGTTGTTGACTTACCTGAGATAATAGTCAGTAGGTATCAGGAATGTCTGCCTTCAACTAGTAGCATAGTATCTTCTTGCACAATCCCATTTTCAAGGTGATTTGTCCTTGCATCTGGAAAGTCTCTGGAACAGCGAATGTGGGAAATGTGAACTATTATTTTTCCTCTTAAAAAGGATATATGAGAAAGGTATCATCTAAAAACGTTAAAAATACAAGAAAAGACCCTTAAGCTAGCCATGAAAATTTAAAGAGAAGTGGCAGTTTTCCTAGAGCTCTGCTGTGTTCACCCACTTCATCATAGATGTGAAACCAGTATTGAATTTGGGTCTCCAGAGAGGATACTTTCTACAAAAGTCATTTTAAGGGAAGTGGCTATCCTCCAAGTGTGCCTGGGAGGAAGTAGAGTGCTGAGTACCCAGGGAAGTTCACATCCATCAGCTGGGCCTGCCCTCCTGATTGGTGTTCCCACCATGAACGCTGGCATTCACCAGCCCTAGAGGTGCTCCCCTGGTGGAATTTGCAAAGTCTCATTAATTTAGGTCTACTTTGACCTTTTAGTCAAACGAAAAGATCACTTTAGAGGGTGCCCTTGTCAGCTGTTTCTCTGAGAATAGGGCCTTTGATAACACCTGAAAAAAAGGAATTGTGCCACCACCTCTGCTTCATTTACATAACTGAGATTGATGAGAAGGGAAGCAAAGTGTTTACAGTGCAGGAAGATAGGAATTTCAGGATTAAGTAGGAAGCAAACCGAAATGAGCTGTCTGGGGTAATTATGAAACACATACTTCATATGTTTTCATTAGATATTGCTATTATACTACACAAGGCAAAGGAGTTTGATTAAACTACAGCTCAGTATATAAATGTATGCATAAATTACAGGGGAAGTTGTTACTTCATTACATTTCAAGAACTCTTTGGGGACATTAAATAAGTAGAAATTTAGTCATTAGGTGTACTGCATAAAAATAAAACCATAGTTAGGTGATGAGTGTGGAAGCACTCGTACACTTAGTATGTACACAAAACTTGACCTCTAAGACTTGATGAACATGGATTGAAAAAAATGAAAGCCAAGGTAGCAATATATTTTACAATATAAGGAACTACAAAGACTTTGTAAATGTTAATGGAATGGATTGAAAGATATCCTCAAAATAATCTATATATGAATTATATGAAATAGTCTACCAACTCCCATCTGTTAGAAGACTATATATATATAATGTGACTAGTACTTAAGGAGTGGTTTCCATTCCCCAATGGAGGAAGCCTCAATAAGTTTTTGGTTCTCCAAGATAACCAAAAGTGATAGTTCTAGTTTTATCTCCCCTGGTTAGTCCTTTGTTCAGGAACCACCCACACATTTGGTCCTTAGGAGTTCCTGGTTAAGTATTAACTTGGAATAGAGCTGACAGAGAAAATGGGCCTCCTTGAGTCCCAGCCATAAGCACCCACTATCATCCTCACTTACTGCTGAATATTTTTCTTAACCACTACATCAGATTGCACTGATTTATTATTTTCACTCAACAAATACTCCCTTCAAAAATGTTGGAGTGCCTACTATATGAAAGACAAAGTATATTATTTTTCTAGAGCAGCTGTAACAAATTACCACAAACTTGGTGGTGGAAAACAAAGAAATTTATTGTCTTACAATTCTGGAAGCCAAAAGTCTCAAATCAAGCTGTTGGCAAGTTGTTTCTTTCTGGAAGTATTTTTTTTAACAATTTATTATTTATTTGAAAAACAGAGTTACACAGACAGCGAGAGCGAGCGAGCGAGAGAGAGATCTGGTTCAATCCCAAATGACTGCCAAGGGCTAGGGCTCAGCCAGGCCAAAGCCAGGAGCTACATCCGGGCCTCCATGTGGGTGCAAGGGCCCAAGCACTTGGGTCATTCTCTGATGCTTTTCCTAGGCACAGTAGCAGGGAAGCAGATCAGAATTGGAGCAGCTGGGACCTGAACTGGCAACCACATGGGATGCTGGCATTGCAGGTGGCTTTACCTGCTATACCACAATGCTGGCCCCTATTTCTGGAAGTTCTACAGGAGAAAATGTGCCATGTTTCTTTCCTGGCTCCTTGTGTTTGCTGGAAATTCTTGGCATTTCTTGGCTGGTAGACCCATCATTTCTAACCTCTGCCTCTACCTTCACAATGCTTTCTTCCCTAGGTCTTGTGTCTCCTTTTCTTTCAAGGACACTGCCCTTCAAGGACACTCTCATTGGTTTCAGAGCCCACCGTAATCTAGTATGATCTAATCCCAAACCTTTCTTTTCTTGCATTTGCAAAGATCCGTATTCCAAATAAAGCCACATCTGAGGTCTCTGGTGGACATTAATTTTAAAAAACTATTGCTAAAAGTCACATCACAGATTAAATTGGTTTTGATTTGAGAAATTATCAGAACTTTAGAAATCACAAATTAGGGGCTTGTTTGATGTCTCACAGATGTACAAAATATTAGGTATCATGTGAAGAAAGTCGAGATTGAAGTTAAAACCAGAAGTCTGGCCAGCTTCTCTAAAGGATAATTCTGAGCAGCGTCTTCAAGGAGTGTCCAGGAGACTTCGAGGTCTTGCAAGGGTCAGCAGAGGCTGAGGGCTGGCAGGTCACGTAGCATCTAGGTGATTGACACTTCAACTGCAGAAGCTGGGCTTGCTCCTGTCTTGTACCTTGTGGTTCTGGGTAAGAATCTATTTGTAAAAGAGAGTTCATTTCAGAAAAGATTGAAAGTTAGTGGCCAGAAGTTTCTCTTGCCCTAAACACTTTTATTTTTCTCCAAAATTGTGTTTTCAAGGAGGGTAACGTACTGCAGTTTTCAAAATGTGGCATGAAATTCACTGTCATTACAGTTAAAGAATGAGGGAATGGCTCCTGTGGCTGGTGAGTTACAAGAAGAGGACGGACGGTTGTAAGGGGTACTTGGGGACCATCAGGAGGACCTGTTTTTGTCACTGCTTGGAAACCAGCAGCTTCAACAGGGCAGTTAACACAGCAAAGCATTTTATTAAGGGCTCCTCTCAGGCTGGTGTAGCAGGTTACGTTCCCAGTGTAGGGTCACATCCATTCATTGCCATTACTAGCATATGAGTAGTGCACATGAATAGTATTTAGGTGAATAGGGAGTAAACTCAGGCAGAGACACCATGGGGAAAGTTTCTTTAATTCTGATTTGGGCTTCTAAGCTCTTCAGCAACCCCGAAACAGTGAGACTGTCAAAGTTACTGAGGCTTTCTGGAACCTCACACCTGTTTACAAATGCCCCAAACCCTAAGCTAAGAACATCTATTTAACTCAATGTAATTATCAAATATGAGCTTTTGTTATTCAAATGACCTCTTCATATGCTTGGAGAAACACCTTGCAAAGCTTATTTAGGGCCACAGAAAAGAAATCTTTGTTCTCAAGAATGACAGATGTCTTAAAGCAAAACAAAGCAAAGTAATGATAAAATACCCAGCCTCCCCGAAAAGGCAGCTTTTTATACTAAATGAAGAATAAACATTTGACACCACAGCACTAAGACATTTGGAAGGGAATAAATGCCTGCTTGGCCACTTGCTGTTTCATTTTGATTAGGAGGCTTCTACTTCAGTAGAACACTCATCAAGATGTATTTCCTCTGAAGTCATGTGGAGTCGATTCCGAATGCCCCTCTTCCTTCTTTTCTTCCCCTAACCCCACCAGACCATCAACACTGAATTCTACATTTTCTGATATTACCTTGATCTTAAGGGTATCATTCTTAGGAATGCTGGATTGTTATTCTGTAGTTTCTAATTAGTTTGGTGCCTTGATTTAGATGTGTCTCTTTGGAGGTGGGACTGGAAAAGGAGATTAAAGTTCATCGAAGTGTGTCTCTGTCCTGAATGAACTTAGTCATGGCAAGGGTGGTAGGTCAGGGGCCTGTGTATCTGGGTGATATTAGAGATAAGGGCTTATTTCTGAAGGTGGTATTGTGGAGTCTCTTAAACTCTGCAAGGGATCGTTGAGGCAATTAGTGAAAGGCACAAGCTCTAGGTAAAATTTAGCCCCTTTACTTATTAGCTGGTGACTTCAGGCAAAGTCCTAGGCTCCGAGTTACGCCAATTACATGGGTCAGTATGTGCAAAGCACTTGAATCTGTACCTGGCACTCTGTAAGCGCTGGCTGTGAAACAAGTCAGCCAAGGGCTCTGTTATCATTATCGTGATCAAGTAGTGAATTTCAGTTACTGGTCTGAAATAAATAAGGAACAGAGGACTGAGCTTTATGTGATGGAGTTACAAAAGAAAGTGTGGCTAAGTTAGGAAGAGGGGAGAAAACCTCTCAGAGGTAGGCAGGGGCCAGATCATGAGGGGTCTCCTATACACTAGTGAGGAAATTGAATTTTACCCAAATGTCCTGAAAAATCCATGGAAGTGATGCAATCCGAGTTATGATTTGGAAAGGTCCCTGGTGTGTGTGTGTGTGTGTGTGTGTGTGTGGTGTATTAGGAGACAGAGGATGCAGAAGTAGAATCAGGAAGACCAGAAGGAGGTTGGTATCATGGAGAGAGTACAGGGTTTAGAATGGGAAAATCTGTTTGGCAGTGGTGTGTTCTTAGGTAAGCTTTCTGAGGATTGCTTTTCTCACTCAAAAACATAAGAGACAAGGGTTTTACGGTTGAAACGAGATAATGTATACTGAAGTGTTTGGTGAACTATAGCCATAAACAAATGCCATTTCATTAAATTACTACTGCTGCTTAAATCTGTTTCTTTAAGGAGATGTATTTTATTATTTGAAAGGCAGGGTGGACAGACAGAGTCAGAGATAGAAAGCGATCTTCCATCTGTTGCTTCACAACCCAAATGGCCATGATAGTTTAGACTGGGCCAGGACGAAACCAGAAGCCAGGAATTACATCTGGGTCTACCATATGGATGCTGGGGTCCAAGCACTTGAGTCACCTGCTGCTGCTTTCCCAGGCACATTAGTAGGGAACTGGGAGGCAAGCAGAGTAGCTGGGACTCAGACTGGTGCTCTGATGGGATCCGGTGTCCCAAGCTCTGCCACAACACTGGCCCTAAATCTGTTTTTCAATATGTGCTTCTCAGTCCTTCGCTTTAGAATCATATGAAGGACAAATAGAAATTTCCATTCAGATTTTCACATTTCCAGCTACTTTTCTTGGTCAACAGTGCCTCTGCAAACGAAGATTTGCAGCCTAGTGGTGGAGAGTGGACAGGATGAGGCAGGACTCCTGTGCTGAATTCTGGCTCTGCCCCTTCCATTTTACTCTCTTTGTCCCAAGAGTCTCATCTGTAAAATGGGAATAACAGGTAGAAGACCTCTCCTGCGAAGTGTTTGAAAAGGCTACTGAATTATGCATAAAAGCTCAGAATAGAGATCGGCCCATGGTTAGCACTCAATGAAAGTTAACCATTGTCAAAAGGAAGGACCTGATTGGACAGATGTTAGTGTCGGGCCCAACCATTCAAGTCCTACTCCTGGACATGCAAAGATCCAGTCTTTCTGGTGAGGTGCTTCCAGTCTTGCAGAGGTGACCAACATATAAATACATTGATATTCTGTTATTCTGCATTATCATTATTGGCACAATGCACACTGCAGGAAAGAATCATACACACACAAAAATTCATTTTGTGGATCTTTGATTTTAAGTTGTATTCCATGCTAATCTCTTTTATTCAGGCCTAGTTTAATATCCTTCTGTCTTTAGGTTTGTTAAACCTGAATTGCTTGCCAGGCAGTAAAGTACCATTTAAATATTTGGTTCTGAGACATTAACCTTGGAGAAGAAGGGTTCCTTCACCCCCTTGATTGTTCTCATGCACTTCCTTCTAGTCTGTGTTCCCATAAACATTATATTTATAGATAACTGAACACTCTTGCTTTAACTTTAAAGAATCCAATGCTGTCTGTTTTAGATATGAATATATTAACAAAACTGGAAAGTGTGATTAACAAGCAGAGTATCAGCTGGAATCGTGGAGAACTTTGATTTTTGCTCTGGAATGGACCTAATGTGGTGTTGAATACTTAATATATTCCATGAAATAATTTCTAACTGCCTGCTGTGGTGTCCTTGCCCTGGAAATTTTGGCAGGGTTTCCAGGAGGTGTAGTAGTCAAAATGCTGCACCACGTAACTATGGGCTTTGGTGAGAAAGGGAAATAGGGGAATCTGCACCAAGGACATCATTCTTAAGCTGCATCTAAGAAGTTTAAGAAAAAAAAAAAAAAGGGATTGGCACTGTGGTGTAAGGGGTTAAGCTGCTGCTTGTGCTGCTGGCATCCCATATGGATACTCCACTTCTGATCCAGTTCCCAGCTAAAGAGCTTGGGAAAGCAGTGGAAGATGGTCCAAGTGCTTGGATCCCTGCCACCCATGTGTGACACCAGGATGAAGCTGCTGGCTCCTGGCTTCAGCCTGGCCCAGCCCTGGCTGTTGTGGCTATCTAGGGAGTGAACCAGAAGATGGAAGATCTCTCTCTCTCTCTGTCTCCCCGCCCTCCATCCCCCTTAACTCTGCCTTTCAAATGAAACAATAAATCTTAAAATATTTTGATAAATAGATATTCTAATACTTGGTAAATATAGGGTATCTAATAAAAACCAAATGTTATTTTTTATAAGAACTGACATATAATGAGAAAATATTTTTAAAGCTAGAATCCATTTCTACATTGCTAGAACTCATTCCTTCATTCTTTTTATACACTGCTTTTAGGTTTTACAGGGACATTGCACATTGGTGTCAAGGATATAGATCCCAGGACCATATTGCTTGAGGTTTTGAATGAGGATTGTGCTGTGTCTATGTCACATAGGGCTAATTAAATAAGTTTCCCTAATCTTTGTTTGGCTGACTTTCAAAAGGAGAATAACATTACCCTGTAGATTTTTTTCTAAATAAGATTCAGTGATGTTATTGCATATGAATAATATAGCACTCAATAAATGATATTTAAAGTCTTATTTTTAATATTCAAAATCTTGAAACATGCTTATCTTTAATAAACCATAATAACATGTAATCCTTATGGTCTAAACTCCTTCCTTACAAAGCCCCTTATATAATTTACATCTAATACTATTTTTTGTACACTCCAGTGGAGATTGATAAAATCTTCACCCCAATTGTCATATACCATGATTTCAAGGGTTCATCATTTCAGCTTCTTGTCTCTCTCTCTCTTCCTCTCTCTCATACATATGCACATACAGTGAGTGTTTTTAAAGGTGAGTATATTATAGTGCTGGCATAGGATCAGGTCATCAGATTGTCATCAGACTAATTCAAGTGATTTTTGTATTTAAGCATTCTATCAAGACAAGAAGTAGATGACTACATTTTTAAAAATATTTATTTGTTTGAAATGCAGAGCAACCGAGAGAGGGAGAAACAGAGAGAGTGATCTTCTATCACTCATTCACTCCACAGATGGCTGCAACAACCAAGAGGGGCCAGGGCAGTCAGGAGCTAGGAACTCCATCCTGGTCTCCCACATGGGTGTCAGGCACCCAAGTACATAATTCACTGCTGTCCCAGGTACATTGGCAGGAGCACAACAGCTTGGACTCAAACCAGCACTCTGGATTCATTGTAGTTTCATTTCTCATCTTTAAACTTCCTGTATTTTATCTATAACAGGGAGATAATGGCATCTACCTCCAAAGATGAATTTGATGATTAAACGAATGTTAAATAATAATCAGTGTTGAGTGTATATCAAGTACCAATAAAATATTAGTTTATTATTTTTGTATATTTTATATTTGCATCTGAGAAATATATCTAACAATTCATATCAAGCAAAACACATGCAAGGGTACTTTCAAAAGTCCATGGAGGGGCTGGTGCCGTGGCACAGTGGGTAAAGCCACCGTCTGTAGTTCCAGCATCCCTTATGGGTGCTGGTTCGAGTCCTGGCTGCTCCACTTCCAATCCAGCTCTCTGCTATGGCCTGGGAAAGTAGTAGAAGATGTCCCAAGTCCTTGGGCCCCTGCATCTGCATGGGAGACCCGGAAGAAGCTCCTGGCTCTTGGCTTTGGATCCACACAGCTCCAGCCACTGCAGCCATCTGGGGAGTAAACCAGTGGATGGAAGACCTCTCTCTCTATCTGACTCTGCAGTCTGTACTTCTGCCTTTCAAATAAATAAATAAATCTTTAAAAAAAAAAGTCCATGGAAAATGGAAGAGGAAAGATTTTGAAAAAAATTTTGAAATCCATACATAGTTTTTATAATATGCATTTCCATGAACTTTTTGAAAAATGCTATTATTACCTTAATGTTATATACATTCTAATAACTAATGAAATTAAGTTTGGTTAAAAAATTTGCATTTGACCCTGTTTATATCAATTTCTGCCCTCTCTGTATCTACCGTAGTCTGTCTCTTTTTGTGGCTTCTGATATGTGACCAAACGACTGCTAAGCACTTATCACTTTCACCCAAAACATTGATTTCCGTCATAGATTACTATGGGAATAAAGCCATAGGAAAGGGGAGAGGGAAAATGGAGAAGTGGGAAGATGGGAGGTAGGTGGGATTGATTCCTTTTGGGTCTTAGGAACTGTGCGCAGACGTGTTATTTTTAATTTTCTGGATGACTTCAATATTACCCATGGTTATGGTTGTGTTTCTCTGCTGAGCAAACTTTATTTAAGACTTCTTTATCCACTCCGCTTCATGTACTTGTTGATAGGAGAAAAAGATACAGGCTGCCTATGAGACCATGTTAGAAGTAGCCACACTATTCTTCCTTCTCATTTTTTCATTCACGTCTTCGGTCTGTCTCTCTTTTTTTGTTCTCTCCATCCCCCCTCCATCCCACTCCACAGCTTGCGAGCAACCATTGCCTTGTGTTCCTGGGCTGTGTGTTCGATTTGATCTTGTTTGCGGTCTATGCTGCCCTTTGGTTGGTGAGGCTTCCTCCTTTACCCGCTTTGATTTCATCCCGTGATATCTCGGCTTCTCCTTGCTGTTGCTCTGGTAGTTCCAGTCTCATTTACTCCAAGGGCTTCAATAAAATGTGTGGCTGCTGCTGCTTTCATTCCCTCTAATCACGTTTAGGCAGTCATTATGCTTAAATATTTAGCCTCCATTGATTTTCACTTGCACATCACAGTTTAGTTAAGACCATGATGTCAAATATCCTCTATAGCTTTCTCATTCTTCTTTTCCACTTGTCATGCTTCTCTGCTCCTACATAGAATTTCCTTGGAAATTTCCCTGGAGTGACTTTCGAAAATGTGTTTCTATTTTTTTTTTTTTAACTTAGGCTGTAGGCTTTTCTGTTTCATTGCTTAATATTTCTCTTCTCCCTCTGCTCATGTTAACTGTTGCTTCTCATTTTTTTTCCTTTCTTCCACTCAATAATAAACACAATTTTGAGTTTTTGTATGATGTTCTGATTTAAGGACTCTGATAAAAATGTGCAAAGAAATTTTTCAACTGTAGCTGCTTCAAAATTTCTGCTACATCATGGTAGGATTAAAGAGATAGATGAAAATTATAATTAACTAATATAAAAAGAATCATTATGATAAACTCTCCACACAAGCTAAAAGAAAATAAATTTTTTTTTTCATATGAAGAACTTTGGCCATAAGATTGTTAAAACAAAGACTTGGATATCTCAATATGGGAATTAATGTGGGAATGAGCTTTCTACTCCATGTATGCTCCAGGTTCCAGCAGTGGACATCACCTAGATGCTTGTTAGAAATGCAGAATATAGGCTGGGTGTTTGGACTGCTTATTAGCCTCCAGCTAAGCCATCTGTGCCACATGTTGGAGTGCCTAGTTCTGTACCCAGCTTGGCTTGTGACTCCAGCTTCCTGCTAATGCAGACCATGGGAGGCATCAGTGATGCCTCAAATAACTTGGTTCCCAGCACCAGATACAAGACCTGGATCTTGGCTGAGGCTTGGCCCAGGCCCAGCCCAGCTTCAGATATTGCTGAGTGAACTAGCGGCTCTGTCTCCTTCTCTCTCTATCTCAGACCAGTACTTTTTTTTTTTTTTTTAAGAAAAGCAAGAGAAATGCAGAATCATTGATATGATCTCAGACCCATATAATGTAAATCTACATTTTTAATAAACCCATGTGCATTAAAATTGGAAAGCACTGATGTAGAGGAAAGTATCCTTAAAATTCAGATTCAGCTTAGTTTTAGCAATTCTTAGGGAGACTTGGAGCAAGTTGCTTAACCCATTTGACTTTTGGGTTACTCACTTATGAAATGTAAGTAATAATATCTAACTGTTAAAGTTGTTGTAGGGAATAGCAATAAAATATGTACAATTATATGGAAGTCAACAAATAGCAGCAATTATTTTTGTGGGTTTCTTAAAAGAATAGAACAAGGAGGAGAATTTAGTTTCTCTAAGTGCATTTTAGGTTTGGAGTCATTAAAAGGGGAAGCTATCTGGTTACAAAAATATTCCCACTTTTCTCTCTGCCATCTGAAGCAAAAACCCTTGAGCCATGGAGATGAAAGCGGAGTGATTTTATGGTATACCAAAGCATTTTTCCATAAAGGTAGTTAGATGTATACAGACGAGAAAACCAGATTAAATGGGAATTCTTTGGAAATATGGCAGGAGCTTTTCTTTAGTAACATGAAACATGGCTGGACTTGGCTCAAGTCTCCCTTCACTGACTGATAATGCAAGCTTGAGGAAGTCATAGAATCTTTCTGGGCCTCATTTTTTCATCTGTAAAATGTGGAAAATAATATTAAATTCATGGGGTTGCTTTGAAATTGAAATAAAAATAATCTGATTATTTAGGTGTTCTTCCTTCCTTCCATTCACTCCTTCAATGAACATTAACTGCCGGTTATGTTCTGTGCACTTAGACATTTAAAAGTGAGCATGACTCTGGCCTCAGAATCAGCCCTTAAGGCATTCGGATCTGGCTCAAGAGCCCATGAGAGTATTGTAGGCATGGAAAGCCAAGACACTCTGGAAAAAAAAACAAAACAAAACAAAAAAACCTAAATGAAAGATCTCCACGAGTGAGGTGAGATCCCAGTGGAAAGAACGGGCCATCAAAGAAGGAGGTACCTTTCTCTGAAGGGAGGAGAGAACTTCCACTTTGACTACGACCCTGTTGGAATAAGATCGAAGTCGGCGAACGCAAAAGGCTTCTATAGCCTTGGCAACTCATGACTAGAGCCTAGGGAGATTACTGACGCCATAAACAAGAGTGTCAAATTGTTAAGTCAACAACAGGAGTCACTGTGTACTTAATTCTCATGTGGGATCTGTCCTTAATGTGTTGTCCAATGTGAAGTAATGCTATAACTAGTACTGAAACAGTATTTTACACTTTGTGTTTCTGTGTGGGTGCAAACTGATGCAATCTTTACTTAATATATACTAAATCGATCTTCTGTATATAAAGATAATTGAAAATGAATCTTGATGTGAATGGAATGGGAGAGGGAGTGGGAGAGGGGAGGGTTGCGAGTGGGAGGGAAGTTATGGGGGGGAAGCCATTGTAATTCATAAACTGTACTTGGGAAATTTATATTTACTAAATAAAAGTTAAAAAAAAAAGTAAAAGTGAGCATGATGTAGCCATTTGGTCCTGGACCTGCCTATCTCTACAGGAACCCGTATAAAATCTGAATGCTAATAATGATAGAACACAGTGTATATGCCAGCCTCCATCCTGAACACACCATTTTATTCTACTTGCTTCTCAGGAAAACTGAGGCTTAGAGAGGCTAGGTAACTTGCCCAGGGGCATTAATTAGGAAGTAGCAAACATAAAATACAGAGCAACCCTAATAGTATAAGTGATAGAGCAGGCACTATGCTGAAGTTAGCTCTTTGCATCAAGGCAAAAGGGCAGAACCAAGAATGAGAAGGCTTCCTTGGAGGATGTCCTGCCCCTGGGGTTCTGTGTTTTGCCTCTTTTTCCTAAGAAATGAATGCCTTCCACTGTGGGCTGTTTCTCCCATACAGATGCCTCCCAGCTGGAGCTGGGACTCAGAAGTCACCTGCAGAACGTTGAGACTCACTCTCCTTCCATCTCCAGGAGAAAAAAAAAGCTTCTGTGGTTAAATTTCGGGCGCCTTTTAACTCTGCAGCAGCCGTTTGCTCTCCGCCGTTTCTGTTCTGTGGATGGATTTATTTTATGTGCTAGTTCCCCCTTAAATTTTAAGGACACGTATCTTCATGAAAAGAACAAAGGAAGAAAAGCAACTTGTAAATTATCACAAGAAAAACCCCTGCTAAAAGCAATAAGTTTGCTGACAGATGGCAGAATCAGTTGAAAAGCGAGTACCATATTTACTAAGTCTAACCCATTTAGTAAGCCAAAAAAGTGTTATCTAATTCTATCCCCTGTGTCTGTGTGTGTTTTGGAATAAACAGATGCCTAATGAGGAATGTGTCTAGTGTAGTTTTGGAGGAACCTGAATAAACCCAGGTTCTGATTCAGGGTTTCATTTTCAACAAATATCAGTGTGCAAAGTAGAATCTATTGTAAATAAAGTCATCAGAGCAGAAACAGTGTTAAAATACTGTCAAAGCAACGACAGTATTTTTAAAGAATAATACACCCTGGACTATTGTATCACATAAAATTAGCTTCTTAAAATTCCACTCTTGCTTACATGGTTTTTAAAACAACTACAAAGTACTAGAGAAGGCACTTGCCCCATCATCATCACGGAACCTGCATGTGCGCTTGGTCCATGTCACCAATTTAGATATTAGCAAGTAGACGTTATCAACTTGATGTTATCAAGTTTTTAGTAAACCATGGAAATAGTTTACCAAGATATACACTTGTTTATATTGTGTAAAATTTTGTTGAAGTACAATCTCCCCTGTCATCCTGACCTATCTCCAAAAATCCCTGTTTTTTAGGAGAAAAAATGCTAATTATACCACTGTCTTATTTGAATATTGAGTTTTGAGACTGTGTGGTCAGATAATTATGTATCATGTTCTAGTCTCAAGCCCGGAGAAAATATATAAAATCTGGGATACAGTATACACAAAAGGAACTTAGAATTGACTAAAATTCTATGTGAGCACACAGATCATGGTTTCTAGAAGTGAATCTATTGGCTATTATTTTATGCCACTATGAGTTTCCTCAAGTAGAACACTGGGATTGGAGGTTTGCGCAGGGTCAACCTGGGCATAGGCATTCTTGCTAGGTAGCCAATGTACATGGAAGAAAAAGCCAAGGAGTTTTCTTCCCTTCCTTTCTCCCTTTCTCCTTAACTCCTTCCCTCCTTCTCTCTTTTTATTCCTTTCTTTTGCTTATTAAAAATCATGGAAACAGGATTAGTTAATTAATTAATGTTATACAAAGTAAACTTCAAAGCAAGAAGCACAGTTAGAGATAAAGCATGCCATAATGATAAAAGGGTCAGTCCACTAAGAATATGGCATAGTCCTAAGTATGTATGCATCTAGTTACAAAACCAAAAGTAAATGAAGCAAGCATGCCAAAAATAAAAAGTAAAATAGAAATAGTATCCAATAATATTTGAAGATCTTATCACTCTTCCCCTATTAATTAATAAAGCAAGTGGACAGTAAAGCTGAAAGAATACAGATATGAACAACCATCAACTGGACCTAACTGACAGTTACAGACTTTATAAATTCATATAACTAACAATTGCAGAGTAGATACATTTTCAAATGTCTATGGAACATGTGTTATCTCATGTGTTTTAATTTTAATTTTTGTAACTCATGAGCACAAACATATTTTTTACATATTTGCTTGCCACCTGGCCATTGGTGTTGATGCTGCAGGTACCCTGTCCAGATCTCCTTTCCCAGGACAATAAAACCACACCTCAGCTGCAGGCCGTAGCTCACGCTTGCCTCTTCTTGAACAACTGTCATTGACTGGTGGGAGTCTCTTAACCCTGTAGAAGTTACCTTGCATGGAACACAAGGGAGACTTCACTTTACCAAAGCTGGCTCACAGCCAATGACTGACTGATCTGAGATATAACAGGCGCACTGTGTTGTGTCTGGGCAGGAAAAGCTCTGGGTACAACTCGTGTTCTCAAGCGCCTTATAGGATGAGGCTGAGACTAGACTTGAAATAAACAAACAAGCAAGCAAGCCACACGCTTGGCTTTTTCTCTTTCCCTTGCCTGCCAGGGATGGGAACTGTGTGTGTGCAAGAAGGCTGTAAGGCAGGGGGCATTGCCAATTCTTCCATTTCAACTCACCGGAGAGAAGTAGTGAAACAGACTTGAGTCTTCTACTCTCTTTAGTCCTAATTTCTTTAAAGTAAAAATTAAGGGGGACATGGGAGAATCTAATGACTGCTTTTTAATCAAACAGTGGTATACTGCATTAGAGGATCAGACAAATCTTGATTTGCTTGAATTAGAGTCTTAAAATCTTCTAAGTCCAAGGTTACCAGCTGGGTTGGGCTACCCTCTTCAAAGAGGCGGAGCTCATTTTGTACAGCCGGTTTGCAGCAGTTATTTTCCAGGTGGAAATTAGAACTGGACTCTCTTCTGGGCAGGTTCAGCTTCAAGTGCAGAGCTTCTTTTTTCCTTTCCAGTAAATTTGCTGAACTTTGCTGTGCTGTGCTGCTTGGCAAACTACTTAACCTTTCTGAACTTGTATTTGGAAAACTCCAAAAGACTTGATAGATCTCTCCCTAGGCGCCAGTGGAATTAGCAAATGATACAGCAAATGTGTTTTAGATTCCTGGAAAAGTAAGCTCATACTTTTTATAAGCACTGGGCAAGGTGAAGTCTTATCAAACACTTTGCCCATCTTTCTGAAGGTACTATTTTAAGTGAATACTCCAGTTTTTCTTTGTTATTTATGTGCTTGTTTTATTTATGCCTTCCCCCTTTCAAAGAAGTCAACCTATCTACTCTTTCTTTGTGAAGCAAAGTTGGAAAAGTCTGAAAACTTGAGCAATGTGCATATCATACTGTACTGGTCAGTATTTCTACTTTCTATTTTTTGCTTTTCTGAACAAAAACATTTGAGTTTTTCAAAACTTCAAATACACGTATATGTGCTTTAGATCAGGGGCCAGACAATAGCTATTTTGGGCTTTGTAAGACATAGAGTATGTGTTGTAACTATTCAAAACTGCCTTTGGAATATGAAAACAACCATAGGCAACATGTAAGTGAATGAGCATTTTTGTGGTCTAACAAAACTTTATTTACAATAACAGGCAGTAGGCTGTAAGGCCTAAGGACTGTAGTTGGCTAACCTGTGACTTCCTTGGTGGAAAAATCAAATACTCTTTCACTTCCATTGTATATCCATGTTTTAGTCCATATGCTTCAGGAATTTCGTTTTTCTTGTGTTATTATATTATTAAGGTAGCAGAATTATATCCAAGGGAAATTGCTGAATATAGTATTTAACCATATGAAAATATGAGAAGCCTAGGTACTTTTCTTCATCTGACTACTCCAACCCAAACTTGCTATCACCCCCAAAACATCTATCTTCATTTTACGTTTTTCTGTGATTGTTTTTAGGTTTTATTTAATATCTATTTTTTCAAACCCCCAGGGAAATACAATGATACAATAAATATCATACAAGTTTCACTTGAATTCATCATTTGTAAAGTCTTGCCACATTTACTTTACCTCTTTCAACTTTGCTGAAATATTTCAAAGTAAGTTCAGATGTGACATGTGACCTCTTTTGTATTTCAATACACTTGTATATCCCTGTAGAGGAAAGGATGGTCTCTTACAGAAACACGGAACAATCATCCCATTCCCAAATTAATACGGATAGAGGACTACTATCTAATAGAGTTGTTCCCAAAAGTCTCTCAGCTGACTTGCCCCGATGCCTGAATTAGAATTGAATTAAAGATCACATTTGAATTTATTTTGCTATGTGTCTTTAGTCTCCTTTGAT
Organism: Lepus europaeus; assembly: GCF_033115175.1. Classification (NCBI taxonomy): domain Eukaryota; kingdom Metazoa; phylum Chordata; class Mammalia; order Lagomorpha; family Leporidae; genus Lepus; species Lepus europaeus. Next base: position 49,843,494 of record NC_084830.1, read on the forward strand.
GTCTAGTACAACCTCCTTGTGTTTTGTTTTCCATTATCCTGACTTTTTTTTTTTTTTAAGAATTCAGATTAGCTGATGCATTATATGCCTTCAAATCTAGATTAGCTTAGTAGATTTCTTATTATCATATTCAAGTCAAACATGTTTGGCAAGAAGATATCAGGTGCTTCTTGGATTTTGTACTGCTACACTGATCTGAAGCCAGGAGCTTCCTCTGGGTCTCCCATGCGGGTGCAGGGGCCCAAGGGCTTGGGCCATCCTCCACTGCCATCCCAGGCCACAGCAGAGAGCTGGATCAGAAATGGAGCAGCCGGGTCTAGAACTGGTACCCACATGGGATGCTGGCATTACAGATGGTGGCTTCATTTGCTACACCACAGCGCTGGCCCCAAGCATAATTATTATTATTATTTTTAAAGATTTATTTATTTATTTGAAAGGCAGAGTTACAGAGCGGCAGAGGCAGAGAGAGAGAGAGAGAGAGAAGTCTTCCATCCACTGGTTCACTCCCCAGATGACCACAACGGTTGGAGCTGCTCCAGTCCAAAGCCAGGAGCCAAGAGCTTCTTCTGGATCTTCCACATGAGTTCAGGGGCCCAAGACTTGGACCATCCTCTACTGCTTTCTCAGGCTGTAGCAGAGAGCTGGATCAGAAGTGGAGCAGCGGGACTCAAACCAGGACCCATAATGGGATGATGGCACTGCAGGCTATCCGCTTCACCACACCACCAGCCCCTCATTATTCTTTTAGATGCTCAGATTGGAAGTAGCATGATCAGTGGGAGTCCACAAGCTGACTTTTGTGCTTTATCACAAGGCTTCATTATTCTTTGAGTACTTCAGTGCAAGATTTTCTGGTTTACTTTGTATTTCTCCTGTGTACCTGAAATCAAGCATCTCTCTGAAGAGAACTTATTTTATAGATAGAGATGTATTTAGAAAGCAAAATCTTGGCATTAGGTGTACTTATTCCTACTGGCCCATCACTGCATCTACATTCTCTCTGTAAACAGATACAAGTCTTTAAAAATATCAGGAGTTCATATGAGTTCCTCCTACAGATATTTATCACCATCACCAGAACTCTTCCCTATCTTCTCATTCTATATTTATATTTTCTTTTTTTTTTGCCATGGTGAGTATTGTAATTTTCCAATATATCAATCTGCTCATTTATGTATTCTATTGTACATGAAAAAATTCTGGATTAATACTCTAATAGTACTACCAGCAGAAAACCCATTATGCAATATTAAAAATTTCTTGACAGTTCTGTAATTTTTAATTTATATACCATTGAGAGTAAAGAGTAAATAACAGTACTTTCTCTGTGTGAGTATTCTACTAATTTAATTCAAAATTAAGTTGACATATTCTGTTTTTATTCATTTTCAGGGTTAGGATTTTATACCCTTTATGATTTAATTCTTTTAATGTAAAATATTTTATGTGATTCAAACTATCTTTAAAAAATAGTCAGTGATATTTCATTTCTACTCTTTCTACAGATTTTTTTTATTATTATTAAACTTTTATTTAATGAATATAAATTTCCAAAGTATAGCTTATGGGTTACAATGGCTTCCCCCCTCCCATAACTTCCCTCCCACCCGCAACCCTCCCCTTTCCCGCTCCCTTTCCCCTTCCATTCATGTAAAGATTCATTTTCAATTCTCTTTGTATACAGAAGATCAGTTTAGTATATATTAGGTAAAGATTTCAACATTTTGCCCATATAGCAACATAAAGTGAAAAAACTACCATTGGATTACTAATTATAGCATTAAATAGCAATGTACAGCACATTAAAGACAGAGATCCTACATAATTTTTTTTTAAATTAATTAATTTTCTATGCCATTTCCATTTTAACACCAGGTTGTTTTTTTTTTTCATTTCCAATTCTCTTTATATACAGAAGATCACTTCAGTATATAATTAGTAAAGACCTCATCAGTTTGTGCCCACACAGAAACGCAAAGTATAAAAATACTGTTTCAGTACTAGTTATAGCATCACTTGGCTTTAGACGACACATTAGGGACAGATCCCACATGGGGTGTAAGTACACAGTGACTCCTGTTGCTGATTTAACAATTTGACACTGCTGTTCATGGCGTCAGTAATCTCCCTAGGCTCTAGTCATGAGTTGCCAGGGCTATGGAAGCCTTTAGAGTTCGCTGACTTTGATCTTATTCCGATAGGGTCATAGTCAAAGTGGAAGTTCTCTCCTCCCTTCGGAGAAGGGTACCTCCTTCTTTGATGGCCCCGTTCATTCCACTGGGATCTCACTCACCGAGATCATTCATTTAGGTCTTTTTTTTTTTTTTCCATGATATCTTGGCTTTCCATGCCTGCTATACTCTCATGGGCTCTTCAGCCAGATCTGAATGCCTTGAGGGCTGATTCTGAGGCCAGAGTGTTGTTTAGGACATCTGCCATTCTATGAGTCTGCTGTGTATCCCACTTCCCATGTTGGATCTTTCTCTCCCTTTTTGATTCTATCAGTTAGTATTAGCAGATACTTGTTGTAGAAGGAGATGGCGAGATCTTCCATCCACTGGTTCACTCCCCAAACAGCCAGCACTGGGAAAGCCAAAACCAGGAGCAGGAGCTTCATCTGTGTCTCACACGTGGATTCAGGAGCCCATGCACTTTGATCGTCTTCCTCTGCTTTCCCAGGCACATTAGCAGGGAGCTGGATTGGAAGTGGAGTAGCCTAGACTTGAACCAGCACCCATAGGGGATGCTGGTAAGGCAGGCAGCATCTTAACCCACTGTACCACCATACTGGCCCCCTTCCTACAGATTCTTAACTACTCCTATAAGTAATAATTATCTTCATGAGTAGTTTCTTTAGCTTCAATGTTTTTTTCCTTTTGTAAAATTACCAACTATCTTCATTTTTCTAAGTATTCTTACCTGCTTCTTAAATTCTTCACTTGCCAGTTTTCCCTTGAAATCATCATTTACTGGAGATTATAGCTCTGTATTATTATATTGAGTGGATTGTCCATAGTTTATTTAATTAATCTTCTATTAGACACCTAGATTATTTATAAAATTTTGCTCTTACAACTATATCTATAATGAATAATTATGTTCATATCTATGTGTGCATTTGTTTTGCATTTAGGGAGGGATATTCTTATCTTAAAAGCCTAGATTTATTGTCTCTTAGGAGTGAACAAAGAGGGAAGGATCAGTTAGATTGAATAAGAAGTGATTGGCAGATCTTCGATAAAAAGGGTGAAACTTTGGAAAGAAAATGGTGCTGGAGTTGGCAGTTGGTGGAGTCCTGTGCCCATTGGCCACAGAGTGCTTTGAGAGTATCGTTTCCAACATTAAGGGAGAATTATAGGGAGAACAGAAAGGAATGTAAGGGCACAGATCTTGGGGAAACCTAGCAAATTTTCAAATGGCCAAATGGTATTGGAAGGAGTGGATCCCGTAATCAAAGCCAATCATTCCCCCAGTATACCTTGTAGACAGAGGCAAGGATGATCTCATTAGTGGACGTGATGGAAGCAGGCAATTTGTTTCTAATGTTTCATCATTTTTAAGCCCTCAGGATTCTGGAATAACCTTAGGAAAGAAGAGGAAAACTCAAAGTATTGCTAAGATTGAACTTTCTTCCTGCTAGGAGAGACAGAAAAATAAATACAGGATGTTTCTAGGTCCCATTGTTCTGACAAAAAAATCAGTGTTGTTATCTGAATCACTTGTGTATCTGTGTGTATGTATGTCTGTGTAATGAAATTATGTGCTGTTTTAAATATTTACTGAAAGATTTAATATTTTCTTCTAAGATTTGTTTTTCCTCACTTAACACAGTAAGTGAGTATATGATATCTTGTTCTTGATGAACTGTTATGGCATAAATATTAAGATATCTTTGGGGTGGGCATGATGGTGGTAGCAGGTTCAGCCTCCACCAGCATTGCCAGCATCCCATATCAGAGTGCTGGTTTGAGAGCCAGCTATTCCACTTCTGATTCAGCTTCCTTGTAATGCACATAGGAAAGATGTGTAGAAGATGGCTCAAGTACTGGGACCCCTGCCACCCATGTGGGAGATCTGGATGGATTTCCAAGTTGCTGGCTTCAGTCTGGGCCGGTCCATTCCATTTCAGCCATTTGTGGAGTGAACCAGCAGAAGATGATCTCTTTCTATTTCTGTCTCTCCTCTCTCTGTCACTGTACCTTTCAAATAAATAAGATAAATCTTTCTTTTTCTTGCTGTTGATATTGTTAACTGGAGATTCACCATCAGTTTAACAACAAAATATTAGCATAATAGTTGGGCTTATGGGCTACAGAGATATCCAGTGAATATTACACAGACTTTTTAAAAGCATAGTTTATAGTTGATTATGCTGCTCTAAGTTTTAGCTCTAATAAAGTTTGCATTCATGTTTTCCATAAGCAACATAATTGCACAGTATTCTTTGTATTTTTTCAGCATTGACAGATGGTAAGAACAGCCTGGGAGGAGGAGAGGTGACCCAACTTGCTTCAACAGTGTAAGAAAAGATATCAAAGCAAGAGACAGAACTCCCAGTGGCAAAGACTTTGTTTTCTTTCTCAATCATCTCATTCCGACGGGTCACAAAGCGCTTTATTGCGTTCCACTGTGCCACTTTATAATAAAGTAATTCCTTTTTTCCTTCACTTTGAAAAATTATCTTGCTGTATGATGAAATGATTCCCTTAGTTCACTCGAGGTTGAACATTGTTGGTAATGAGGATTGTTTAAAAATCTGTCATAGGCATAATAACAATATGTGGAGGCAGACTATGTCAATTTACTATTCAATATGAAAAGGCAAAAGGTAATTTTCCAATGAATACTATCCTGTGGACTACAGTAAATACACCAGCAAGAAATTATAGAATTTTTTGATGTTATTTCAGTCCTCTCCTTCACCCCCCCCATAGTGCCAGAGTTAACTTATCAGTTGATTAAATAATATTAAGAACATTCTGTATTTGAGAATTATTTTGTCCATGTTTCTTTTCATTTTTAGCATATTTATAGAACCAGTTAACCTAACAGACTCTAAGGCAAAAAACTAAGAAACTCATTTTATGTATATTCTTGAGGGGGGAAGGGGTTTCTGAAAGCATTGAAAATGATGTATAATGAAGATGAGGCTAAAGGGATATGAATAATAAAAATCCCATATACTTTGTATTCTCAAATATGTCACATATAAAAAAGAAAAGGTAAAAATGGACAATAACAATGAATGAAAAAAAATGCCAAGAAACAAGAGCATAAAGAAGTCAGAAAATTTGAATTCGGTTCTAGTTTCGCCACTAACTACCTATGCTACCATGAGAATCACTTTCTGCATTATTAACTGATAAAATGCATGTGCATGTAGGGGGAGAGGGTCTGGACCAGATGATTGTCAAAGTCTGTGATTATTCTGCTTCTTCTGGAAACAAGCTTTCTACAAAAGTGACATGTGTTGAAATCAGTGTAATGAGTTTGAGCATTCCAAAATTTTCTCTAGTTTTGCAGAGATTTTTTTTCTCTTCATCTTTCTTTAATCTATAGATGGCCTATTCTGGTAGGTTGAGCATATTTATTTGCACAGGATAGGCAAACAGGGTGCAAACTGATGAAATCTTTACTTAGTGTATACTGAATCGATCTTCTGTATATAAAGATAATTGGAAATGAAAAAAAAAAAACCTGGTGTTAAATTGGAAATTGCATAGAAAATTAATTAATTTTTAAAAAATATCATGTAGGATCTCTGTCTTTAATGCACTGTACACTGTTATTTAATGCTATAACTAGTACTCCAACAGTATTTTTCACTTTGTGTTGCTATGTGGGGGCAATCTGTTGAAATCTTTACTTAATATATACTAAACTGATCTTCTGTATATAAAGAGAGTTGAAAATGAATCTTGATGTGAATGGAAGGGGAGAGGGAGCGGGAAAGGGGAGGGTTGCGGGTGGGAGGGAAGTTATGGTGGGGGGGAAGCCATTGTAATCCATAAGCTGTACTTTGGAAATTTATATTCATTAAATAAAAGTTAAAAAAATCAATACTATTATTTTATTGTATTGATTTTAATTTGTAGTATTAATATTTTCTCAGGAATTAATATACTGCCAGCATCTATCTATAATCCTGAATTTCTTTTGCACCCTTCGTCTCTCTTACATTGAAGAACCCTTTGCTTCCCCTTTGTCTCATTCTTTTTCAGCATCTCCTTTGCTCTAAACTGTTTATAACTTACCTTGAGGAGTTTCTGATTCTGTAAGTTGTGCCTCTCTATGCTTCGGTAGAGGGCCAAGTGAAGAAGTCACATTAATAGACATTTGTCTCTTTTGTAAGGGTTGTGTAATTAGAGCTCCACATATGAAACCAAGAAACTCCCCCCACAATCCTATAAACTGTTCTAGAATGGCCAGTGTATAGGGACTGACCAGCCCTTTGTGTTCTTGAACTCCAGAATAATTGGTCCAGCCTCCATCAATCCCCAGCTGCCTGTGTATATCATTGTACTGTTTTGTGACCTAACTGTAATTCTGAACCTGCAACTCAACCTCTGCACAATATTCTTCACCTCTTTCTGTAGTGTTGGGTCACATGCAGTCCAATATTTTCCAAAGCCTATAGACTGCATGTCCAGACTCAGGCACACGTACATAGACTGGTATGCACCTGTGGCTTTAAATTCTTTCTTCTACCTCTAATATCACCTAGTCCATCCTGCTGTCAATCTTTTCCTGACTCCTGTATCTGCTGCTTACATAGACTCCCTGCACTTGGCATTGCCCCCACCAAACCTGTGTACAATTGAAAGCCTGGATGGTGTTTTCAAATGTAAATTGTGATCATGTTACTTCCTTGCTTAAGTATTTTGCAGATTTCCTGTTGTTAGGTTAAAGACCAAAATCTTTTTTTATTTTAAAAGATTTATTTATTTACTTTGAAAGTCAGAGATAGAGACACACACACACACACATTTTCCATTCACTGGTTTACTCTTCAGATATTTGCAATGGCTAGTACTGGGCCAGGCTGAAACCAGGAGCCTGGAGCTTCATCCAGGTCTCCCATGTGGATGCAATAGCCCCAGCACTTGGACCATTTTCTGCTGCTTTTCTCAGGCCATTCGTAGGGAGCTGGATTGGGAGTGGAGCAGCAAAGACATGAACTAGTGCTTGTATGACATATTGGTGTCAAAGGAGGCAGTTTTACCTGATCTGCCACAAATGCCAGCCCCGAAAATCTGTTTTTTTAAAGATACATCTATTTGAAGGGCAGAGCCACAGAGACAGAGATGGAGAGTGAGAGAGAGTGAGGAGGGAGACGGTGATTCTTTATCTTCTGGTTCACTCCTAGGGCCAGGCCCAGTGGAAGCCAGAAAATAGGAATTCCATCTTTGTCTCCCACATGGGTGACAGAAGTTCAAGTACATGGACCATTCTCTGCTCCTTCCCAGGTACACTAGCAGGGAGCTGGATAAGAAGTGAAAAATCGGGCCAGCGCCATGGCTCAACAGGCCTCTCTCTCTCACTGTCCACTCTGCCTGTCAAAAATAAATAAATAAATAATAAAAAAAAAGAAGTGAAAAATAGTCAAGGCTCAGACTGGCACTCCAATATGGGATGCCAGCATCAGAAGCAGTTGCTTAACCCACTGCACTACAACGCCAGTTCCAAGACCCAAATCCTTAATATGCCTTTAAGTTAGCTGATAATACAATTTCCTGGGATGCATTTGAGAGTACAAGAATGTATGATTACTGGTTGCACTGTAACAGCAGTCATAAACAGGTTGTGTTCTACATTCTGGGGCAAATGTCCTCTCTTTGGGTCTCATGTCTCAATGTGCTTGCTCTTGTTTTCTTTTCTGGGCCACATTAAACTTTCAAGTTCTCAAACGTACTGTGACATTTTAGATGTAGGATCCCTTTCCCTCTGTCTGCACTATTCAGCCCTACCCTTCCTTTGCATAATTAATTCTTTTTCTTTGTAAAACTTTTTTTGAAAATATTTATTTATTTATTTGAAAGACAGAGTTATGGAGAGAGAGAGAGAGAGGGAGAGAGAGAGAGAGAGAGAGAGAGAGAGAGGAAGATCTTCTATCCATTGATTTTCTCCTCACATGGCCGCAAGGGCCAGGGCTGGGTCAGGCTGAAGCCAGAAGCTTCATCTGGGTCTCCTACTAGTACTTGGACCATCTTCTGTTGTTTTTCCAGGCCTGTTAGCAGGGAACTGGATTGTAAGAGGAGAGCCGGGGCATGCATCTGCACCCATATACCCAAATGTGATGCCAATGTAGTAGGCAACCCACTATACCATGAAGCCAGCCCCAGTTATTTTTCTCAAGTGAAATCTTACTGCAGTATTATGCTTCAGCTCACGATCATTTCCTTCGCAAACTTCACCCTTTCTGCCCGACAGCCAATTCTTCCATTTGGTACTCACTGTACTAGATGCTTCACTGACAATGCACTTAAGCTCTGCTTGAGTTTACATTTATTGATGTGGCTATTTCATCAGGTTTTTCTCCCATACACTACACTATGGGAACAGAAGGCACAGTATTATTTTATGTCTGCACCTAGAAAGTGCCTGACACATCGTAGGACCTGTTAAATCAACAGCTGTTGATTACTACTGCCTTTACTGCCATAGAGTTATATAGGAGACCCAAGGCTTTTATAAGGATAGCCACCACATTTGTGTGATTTTCTTTAAAGAGTGTATTTTGTTTTCTTTTAAAAAAAAATGTTGAGTTCAAGAAATCTTACATGCTTACCTACATGTCTTATGCAGCTAAAGTTCTTCTTTTAGAAGGAAAATGCAGGATATTGAAAGTTTTTGGTCTGTATTAGATGAGGTGGCCAGGATGGGAATTAAAACTCATGGTTCAATGATTGTATTCTACATTCACAAAATGAATAGTCTATAGTATATCCAATATTTTAATTTCAGACACATTCACAATCAATACTGATCATCACAGTCTAGTCGATTGTTCAGTGATCCATGCCAATCATGATGACAGCTGAAATTCATTGATTGGCTATGTCCTACACCGGCAGCATTGCCATTGGGAAAAGCATTTTTCATGGAAGCAAAACCAAGTTTAGACCAATATTTGTCAACTGTCACATGAGTCCTAACATGGTCTTATACCCTGAGAGGATTCCTCCAATTCCAGCCAAGTTCTCTGGATGCTACCCCAATCTGGAACAAAGCTTATCTTCAGAAAATGTTCACTTCCACACATTGCAAGAAGAATTCTAGCTTCCATTAGAGAGACTTTGGAATTTTAGGCATCATCTCTCAGTAAGCTAAAGGAATAGGAGATTTGGCATAGGACTTATGGGCCATTCTAAGAACCTCCATAATAAGTTCTGTTGAGGGCTGTGATAAAGAATTAGTCTCACCCTGTAAGAGATACTTCACATTCATAATTTCACACTCATATTTAGAATACTGACTCTGTTCCTTAAGATTTTAAAACTCACTTACTTTAAAAAAGTTCATTTTTGCCAGGAGGATAAAAAAGTTTAACTTGGAATTGAGTATCAAATAGTTAACCAGTGTTGCTTTTAGTGCAAAATTTAAAAATAAAACTTCAAAGATATGTTCAATAGACACAGCATTTGGTTTTAATAAGTTAATGATTAAAATCTCCTTTTCTTCCTTAGGATCGGCTTATGCCCAAACAATGTTGAGTCAATTTTGGTACAGACCATTTGACTAGGGTGTGTGTGAGTGTGGAGAGAGAGAGAGAGAGAGAGAGAGAGAGAGAGAGAGAGAGAGAAAGTGGAGTCCAGATAAACTTTCCATTACCTCACCCCTCTCCCTCATGGTTCATTCATGAACAGGCATACACATACACACACACACACACACGCTGCACTTACATGCTCCAGAGGCAGGTATACACACTGCCATCTCCTAGCACATTGATAAACCAGTTGTCAACTCATGATTCAAAGGAGAAGATAATTAGCTAGGTAAGTTCAATAAGATAGAAATCATGGATATTCTATCACACTTTGTCACAGCAAGTAAAGGCTGTCAAAAATGTCTGGAGGGGCCAGTGCTGTGGCGTAGTGGGTAAAGCCGCCACCTGCAGTGCTGGCATCTCATATGGCCCTGGTTCGAGTCCCGGCTGCTCCGCTTCTGATCCAGCTCTCTGCTATGGCCTGGGAAAGCAGTGGAAGATGGTCCAAGTCTTTGCACCCACGTGGGAGACTCTGAAAAAGCTCCTGGCTTTGGCTCAGCGCAGCTCCGGCCGTTGTGGCCAACTAGGGAGTGAACCAGTGGATAGAAGACCTCTCTCTCTCTCTCTCTCTCTCTCTCTCTCTGCCTCTCCTTCTCTCTGTGTGTAACTCCAACTTTTGAATAAATTAATAAATCTTTTTTAAAAAGAAAGTCTGGAAAGAGAAAAAATTGAGGAAGCAGAGTTTCTGTTTTCTAGACTTTTAAAACACATTGTCGAAGATGTACACGGAGTCTGTTACTTTCAAAGTCATTATGTTTTCTCATGGTAAGTATGAAGAAGAGTATACTAGATGGCATGAAAAATCAAGTTAGAATTTTGGTTAAGAAGAAATGAAAGGGTAAAAGAAACATAATATCCTTTATCCTATGAAAATATGATGGGAGTTCAAAGATCAAAGGATAAGACCATAAAATGAGATGAGAAGGAGATGGAAGATGGGATTTCAGTATTACTTTCAGATTCATTTTAGCTTCATTTTCTCCTGTGAAACTCTTATAAAATTAATTTTAATGCTTCTTAATTTAAAAGTAGCTTATATAATTTCATATGCTTCTAACTTCTCAGTATCCCCTCAGTATATATGGTCTTCTCATATTAATGGCCATAATCCTGTGGTGGTGATATTTTGTATAACATTACATTTTTTTAGTTAACAGTTTGTCACCCATAACATTTGAATTTTAAGTAATAACCATGTATCATTTTTAAAGTACAAGAAAGCTATGTAAAGATAATAAAAATGGAGCTAAAATATCTCAGTCATTTATTAGTTGGTATACTTTCATTTTTAGGGTATCAGGATAACCCTTCTATGCCTTCATTTTCTTTACCTATGTCCTAATGATCATAGATGAAGAAATCTGCAGAATTTTTTTGCTGATGTTTAGGTTAATAATTAGTCATAGTCCACATCCATACTGTTTTTCTCTGTTTTTGAGTTCATTCACTTGTAATCCTGAGTCTCATTTCCTTTTTGTTGCTGTGTTGGTACAATATCGTTTTAAATTCTAAAGTAGAAAAATGGACAAAAATAAGCCAAAATTTTAGGAGCACATTAATGGTCACACATTAGGAGAATTAGTAGAGATGAGAGGGACTCCTGTGTGGCTGGTAATACTTTGTTTCTTGGTTATATAGGGTCACACAGGTGTGTTTATACAAATGTGTGTTTATTTTATGAAAACTCATTGATGTAAACATCTATGATATATTGATAAAAATTGTTATTTTTTTACTCCAAAGTCATTTATTATATAGCCTCTTATTTCTCCACAAGTGTGTATTGCTAGCTCAAGAAAAAGAAAGAGGGAGGTAGCATGATTGCAAATAGCAAATGAAGGGACACTTGGCTGGATGGTCACTTTCATGGGTGCTGGCTCTTGACACCATATCATACCAACATTAGGAGCACAGCTCCTATTTGCCCTTTCTGTGAAGTAAGAGTTTCTCTTTTTTGTTCTCTTTGATTGCCTGCTTCCCAACATGTGATGATCAAGTGTACAAGCACTGAATTCAAGACATTCCACGTTTGAATCCAGCCTGCCATTTATGAGCCTGTTTGGGCCAGATGGGAACCTTTTTCCAGCCTCAGCTTTCTCCCTGGTAATTTGGGGCTAATACAGTATCTGAGTGAAGAGTTTACTATGGAGAGTTCACGAGATAATATACATAAGCACTGTGTCTGCATGGTAAGCTCTGATGGCGATTAGCTATTCTGATGATTATTATTAACATACAACTTCTAGCGATTTCTGCTTACTGCTCTTTCTTCCTAGATGATTTAGATGGGAGCCTCATCATCTATTTAGATTCTTATCTATCCACTCTCCTTATTCTCACCCTCCTTCCACCATGCTACAGCCCAAAGTAGATGATGGCAGAGTGCCCGGATATTTTTTATGATCACTAAGAGTGCTCTCAAAAGCTATCATGCCAACTGAAGAGAGGCAATAGCTTGATCTACAAGAGAGAGAAAGGCTAACATTCTCACAGTACCCAGAACACCGCTCTGTATTTAGACGGGTGTTACATAAAATGTTTTTGACAAGGATGGTGAGAAAAGTCTAGCCACTTCACGTAAAGGGCTAGCATACAATGTAGTTACAAATAACCTTCCACAGGTGTCTGCAAAGATGGTTCTGTGTGATCAGTTAGTCTTCAGTTGTCGACTTCTTTTAGTTACGAAGTGTCCTGACCAAGTAAAAAGATTTGGGGGCAGGGGAGGAAGTAGCAATGTTAATTTAAATGTTTTTCTTTGCAATAATACAATATAACCTGCTTTTTAAGTTATTTACATAGAATCTCTCCTGTAAGTGGGTATACTAGCATGCTACATAGTCATTTTGAAGATTAAAAGAACAAGCTTTTATAAAGTTTTTGGCACCAAGTAGGTGCTCTGAAAATGGCTGATTCTGTTCAGATTAGAGCATTGATATCAAAATATGAACTGACAATGGAAAGGAACACCCTAAGGCTACTTATTCATCCTCAGAACAGAATGGCCTCAGGCTGGAGGTGAAAAAGAACCTGACCTAGCTTTTTGCAGGCTGTGGACTATAGATTCCACTTTACTCAAGATAACTCTTCCAAGCCACATACAGTGGTAATTAATGCTATGTTAGTGACACTTCTGTAAGTGGGTTACGGATTGTTGCTGTGGTGTGTACAAGGCTTATTGGAGAAATGTCTTTAGGGAAGAGGAGGGCATTAGTCTTTTGGTGATCAATAGGATAATAAATTGTGTTTTGTTTCTTTACTTGGATTTAATGTTTACCTTTAGAATAAATGTTAGCTTGCTCATTGTTTCTCTGATTTTTCAGGACTCGTGGTGTATTGAAACACATAGTCATTCTTTTTATAGTCAGCAAACCCCTACCCTCTTTGCTGGACAAATAAGAACGTGGTGGAGTACATAAAAAAGAAGCTAGGTTGGATTATTTGGGGGGCATGCATAAAGCTGAACTTTGACAGTCCTCAACAAGCAGCACTTGAATCCCAAATAGAACCAGATTTCCAAGCAGAAACATCCTCTCACTTATCAAAAACTAACCCACAGGGGTGGTTTTTGGCTTAGCAATTGAGATACCCCTTGAAATGACTGCCTCCTGTATCAGAGTGCCTGGGTTCAAGTCCCAACTCTGCTTCCAGTACCAGTTTCCTGCTATTACACCCTCTGAGAGACAACAGGTGATGGCTCAAGTACTTGAGTTCCTACCATCCATATGGAGACTGGAAGTGAGTTCCAGGGTCTTTCTGTCTGTCTGTGTCTCTGTCTCTATCTCTCTGTCTTTAAATTAATTAAAAACAAAACATGCCCATGCTAACCCCTCCATGGTGCTAAGGTTGCTACAACATTCTTTTGGAGGAATTCCCTCTTTATCACATCACTTTGCCAATAATTTATGAGATAGCAGGTTTCAGACCACTCAGTACTTACGAGCCAATGCAGGTGCTGTTTCAAACTACTAGTGACTCAGTGCTCACTTCGGCAGCTATATACTAAATTGCTAGTGACTTAACCACTTTCTATTCCATTCAGCTTTTTCCAATTCAAAGATGATCAGAATTTAAGATTCTGCCACAGCCAATGCGGAAATGCCCACCATTAGTAAGGATATTAAAGGGAGGGAGGAGGGTTTGTTTCTTTGATCAGAGTTGCTCTTATTGAGGCAAACAGCTTCCTAATATACTGGAATATATGATTCAGCCATAAAGAATGGGAGTAGAGAGAATCTAAAAAGGGCTTTTGTAGTGTCTTCTCTTAATTTCCCTTTTTACTGAACCATTCTTGGGGAAAAAGTACTTTATTATATTACTTGTCTCACTTCTGTAGGGGTAGCTGGCAGGAATAAAGGAATTTATCTCCTTTCTTCCTTCTCCTACTAAATAAATTCTGCCAGTATTGGTTGTATATGTAGATAATAATAAACAGATTCTTTTTAATTGAAGTTCAAATTAAAGACACTCAGGGTAACCAGTAGTCCCTCCAGACAAGTATGAATAACGGAAGCACATAGATGATTGAACCAATATTTGCGCAGTTTTCCTACTATGTGTTAGGCACTTCGCTAGCACCCTGAGTCAAAGGACTTCTCAGATGGCATGAACAGCTTCAAACTGGGGAGGAAGCCAACTTGCAAAACGATCTCAATTTTCCCCACTGATGCTATAAAGAGTACAACTTTTTTTAGTAACCTACCATTCTGTTCAGTGTATGGATACAGGAATGTAGATAAATGTGTGTGGCGTGTACTTTTGTGCTTTGTTATTCCTAAATAAATATGCCTAGTCTGGCTTTTGCTAATTGCTATTTAGAGTAATGGTGGTTAAAGTAAATACAGGAGTACAAATAGGAAGGTTTTAAAATAATGGTGTAATCATTACTAATTCATTTTATATTTATTGTGGTATTAATTCTAATGAACCTTCTTGATATTAATGTGGGTGTTATGAGTACTCAGATTGAATTTTTCACTGTGAGTCAGTGTTAATTAAATGAATGGTTATTATTACCTATGTAATGGGCTTAGGAGAGATATTATTTTGGTGTTCATAAAAATCAATAGTAATACTTTAATAGTAAAAGCTTGTTTTGATTCATTCATGTTGATTATTGGTGCTGTCTAATTAATGTGTGCTTATTGTACAATAATATACACTGATCCTGATCTGATCTGTAAGATGTTTCCATACGTTCTTCTTTACCTACCAGGCAATAGCAATCCTGTTAAAGTATCCCTGAACTGTAGTAAATGTTTTTCTCTTTGAAATAGTGCATATTTAGTTTATAGAGAACGCTCTAAATTAATCAAATGGGTAGAATAAGCAGCATAATTTTCCTACAGTAAGTTAAATGAGGTGACGTAAAAGGGCTTAGAAACTATAAATTATCATTTTGTTATACTCTGCATTGGTAGAGTATTTAGTAATATTCAAAGATTTTTCACAATCATTTTCCTACTGTAATTCTTATCATCAACATCATTTTTAATAACAAATATATTTAGTTGATTGCAGTAGAGGGTTCAATTCAGAAGATAATTTAGAAATCTTGTTTCTGGGGTTGAATCCTAGCTCCCACCACTGAGTAACCATATAACTTCAGGCTTTTATAAGGCTTCATTTTATTTATAAAAGAGGAATAATAAATAAACCTACCACATATATCTGTGAACACCCTACTCAATAATTGGCATGCTTTATGCTCCACATCTGTGTTAACTACTATGATTATTATAGACAGTTAGGATGGAGCCAACAATGGACCTAACATTAAAGAAGTTGCCTTTATGCAACGCTGCTATTGGTAACAGTGGAGGCACAGGAAAAGAAATACACAAGAGAACAGAGTATGAACATGGAAGAAGGCAACCACGCTGGCTACTGATACAGCGCAAATATGCCACTGGGGAACCAGCTACTGGAGGGTACAGCATATTGTTTCTAAAAGATTTTACCTCAAACAAGAACAGCCAAGAAGGAAGCACATCCTTGAATTCATGGAAGGTTTCAGAAATCAGCCTGCAATCTCTAGAAACCTGACCACACAATCTGTATGTTATGAGGAGTTTGAGGCAAATGTTCCAAAGGATACACTGTACTTGGAAATTTTACTTCCACAAGTGGGAAAGACTTTTCCTACATTTTGCACATTTTAATTAAGTGACAACTTGATTTAGTTCATGAGTTAATATGAAATACTGGAAATAAAAAATGATCATTCTTTCAATGGTACCTCTCAAATTATACTTTGCCTTACATAGGAGTATATGTATACATAAATATCCAAGGGCAAAAATCATTAGGTTCTTTGCTTTCTCTCACTCTCTGCTCCAATATTTCCCCTTCCACACACACACACACAAATTCTAACTTATCTGCTGTTGAGTATTTGGTGGTTGTTGTATTGTTTTGATGGAGAATATGAGATGTGTAACTTACCTAATATTGAAAATGAAAATGAAGACTAGATGCTGATTCATAAATACAACTTGTATTTACATGTACTGATGTGTTCATTAGAATGGCAGTGAAAGGTGAATGGTGGAACATAAGAAAAAAGTACAAAAGGAGAAGGATGTGGAAGATGCATCTAGAGAGAAAGGAGGTGGTGACAAATGATGTGTAGTCAAAGGGAAAGAAAGAGGAAATGGAGAGAGTGATGCAGTAAATATCATGGTGGGTACTGAAGGGAATTCTCAGTGGTTTTAGGAATTTAAGATCTGTTACAGAGTTCCATAGGAAAATTAGATGTCTAGTCTACTCTGGGTAGCTTTTGCAACCATTCTTCATCTTGCCTTATGGTTTAGAAAAGTGCTAATAGGAATAATAGATAGGGAGCTATTTCCTTGGATTCCAGGTCTCAGTACACTGTTAAAATTCATTTTGCAGATGGAAAAAAACAGAGACAGAGTGAGATTCCCTGACTAGTACAAGTCCCAGTGGTGTCGAAGTACTTTTCAGATAGTGACCATATATTTGCAACTTATAAAATCACTTTCCTATGGCAAAGGAGAAAAAAACAAAACAACAGGGCCTGTCTTCAATTAATAAAAGCCATGGTGGCTTCTTTGCATATCTCCCAGGTAAGACTAAGATGCTAAAATAATTCTGCTTTCACTCTGTGTCCTGATGGTTAAAATCTCTCCTACACTGTCGTGAACCCAATCCCACAGTTTTCTTTTGATCCTTCTTTCTCTCTTTTGAAGCTGAACATGGCAAAGGGAGAACCTAAATGTCCATGTAATCAAAATCGCTATGGCTATTTTAAAATAATTGCTTCCCAGGGATATCTGATTCAGTAATTATCTGCATTAAGTTTTGGATTAGATATTGGCTTCTTGGATAGAGTGGGCGTTTGATACTTTAGAAGCATGGATATTGCTATTGATAAACAAAATGTGATCTGATAAGGTTACAGAGAACATGCGGCGCCTCTGCAGCCATCTACTCCCAGCAATGTGATCACGCTGCCTGTGACATTCCTGGTGTTTTACCCTTCCATGGTCAGGCTTGAATGAGGTAGAGTCAATATCAAAGACAAAAATAAATAAATGCACAGACATTTAAAGCTAAACATACCTGGGTACATTCTCATAGTTCTAGATTGCTGTGAGATTCCTTTTTAAAATTAATTAATTTATTTGAAAGGCAGAGTTACAGAGAGACAGAGAGAGAGAGAGAGAGAGAGAGAGAGAGAGAGAGAATCTTCCATCTGCTTGTTCACTCTCCAGATGGTCACAGTGGCTAGGGTGGACACAAACCAGCGCCCATAAAGAATGCTGGTGTTATAGGTTGTGGCTTAACCCATTATGCCACAACACTGGCCCTTTGCTGTGAGTTTCCAAATTAAGTCTATATTATAAAAATTTAATCTGTGTTTGTTCTTGCTTTCCTTGATTCCTTTTTTTAAGCCTAAATATATTTTATTTTTCCACTTTCCATGCATACAATACGCCTTCCCTTCCTTCTTGCCGATGACTATATTATTCAGGGAAAATTAATGATGTATGCTGAGCTTTTAGCAGATTTCTCTGTAAAATAGGTGTAACGATACACCACCACCACCACCCCCAAATGTTTTTTGGTGACTGACCAACCAGTGATTGTGTGTGCTGTTTTGTCCAGTGTCAGCACACTGTGGGTATTCACATTCAGTAAGGGTTAGAGTGCCTCCTTACTTCCTATTGCAAAAGCATGTATACACTGGATTATGGACAGAAAAGAGATGGCACCATAGCTCTCACCATTTTTTTCCACTCCCAGCTAAGGAAAAGTGCACAGGTGTCTCCACTGACCAGGTACAAAAGGCGTTTTAAATAATTTTGGCATGTGCAGAGAGATTTACTCACTACACTACTCTTCACACCGGCCTGACATTGATATCTAGAGTCTCCAGCCTCACTTACCTACCCTGAGTCCTCCCTATTTCTGTGAAATGGCACCATCCTGCATCCTATGAAGCACATTATGGAATAGGATCTTTGATTCTTTTAAGCAGTTCCTTAGACTTGAAAGACACGGCATCACATACCTCCTGATGAGTTCTCTGTGTTTTAAATGGCTAGACTTTGATGCAATGCCTCCAGGAAAAATTGATAATTGCTGTTGCTCACAGAAATTTTATAGAATTTTAAAATTGTTCACACTGTAATTTGACAAGTAATATATTATTTTTCTTTGTGATTTGTTCTTTCTCTGTTTTTCTCACCAAGTAAATGGCAAACTGGAAACAGCATGTCACACACTAGGCAAGTCAAGTTATTTATCAACAAGCCAAATGGATTGACCATTGTTTTATAATTCTCTCAATTGTAGAATAATGGAAATACAGGACTGTTTGGGGGGACAAAAGACATTAAAAGCCTCAATTTACCCTGTAAACCCAATGATTAACTCCCCTGCCACTCTAACATGCTAAGTGGTAGCCCTACCAGTACTGTACAAGTCAAGAAGGAAGCATCATTTCAATAATATTCACATTCAGTTGGTCACCAAGAGTTGACTTATTCTTTATCTTATGCAACCATCATGGATAAAATAGTATCAGCCTGTTCTATGCAGTCCCTAAATAAACTTCCCAGAGCTCTCAATTTAAAAATTCATGATGGCACTAAAAAGATGAAACCTCGTAATGCTAAAAACTGAAGCCTACAGTCAGCAATTTATTAAAATCTTAGAGGAAAAATCTTTGGTTATAGAATTAATTAGTTTTTCTTTCACTTTCTTTTTAAGCCTGTATGAGCTGATTTGCTGAACACGATCAATGTCCCACGGACACTTTACTACCTGAAATAGAACCACGCAGCTGAACATGTACCGTGAAAGCAAGGTCTTCCCCTCACTGATTTTCTCTGTCTTGCAGACCCAGGATATGCAGTTACAAATGCACTGTGTGAGCTCCATGGTGTTCTGAGATGGCTGTATTTGGTATTTCTTCTTCCATAAAGATCAAAACTCTACACAATGTGCGTTAGGTACAAAAGGCAGAGAGAGACACAGGGAATCAGGAGACACATGAAAACTGGGCACTCCTTTGCTACTCTGTACATGCTGTTCCCTCTGTATGAAGTTTCCTTCCCTGTATACATTATGGGCTATTGTTTTGACTGCCTCGAATCCATTTTTTTTCCCAGTAGTCATTTCTTTGCCTTCTCTTAGAAGATTTTTCTCTCCTTTTCAATCAACTCTTGTTCCAAGTGAGGGCCCAGGGCCCAGTCTTGGTTATTCAGGGAATTCCATTCCTCTGTTTCAGCAATGCCCTTAGAGAAGCATATGTGAGCAACCTATATAAAAAGAATTTACATTTGGGAATTATGTTGTAATCATTGGGAATGAGAAGACTTCTTGGGGTGAACTGCATTGGTAAGAAGTGAGCCTGGGGTTGCTTTTGGCTATTCTATCACAGAAATAAGCCAACAAAGAGTCAGAAGATGGAGAGACCAATTACTGGATCTAGCCATTAACTGAAGCCTGATTCAGTTGAATTTCTCCATTCCTTCAATCAATCAATGTGCTTTAATTCAAGTCTGTTGATTAGAAACCCATGGACAAAGAAAATATTCACAACTAACACATTACCATTCTCATCTCAGCTTAAACACCACTTCCTCAGTGAAGCTGTTCTGATACAATCACAGCCGTAATCTTTCCTTTCCTCTGTATCATCTCCCTAGATTTGTTCTATGCCTTTCTGAAATGGTGTTCATTTCCTTTTATCTTGCTTTGCAGTTTTATACCCATGTATGTGATTACTGGGTTAAAATTTATCTTTTGTCTGATAATCATAACAATGGAGATATTGGTGATAAAATACATATTGAGACCTAACCATGTGTCAGGCACTGCTTTAATTGTTTGCACTGAGCGTAATAAACTCTACACTTGCAAACCAAAAGGCAGACATGTAGATGTTCCTGCTTCAGACTAACAGATAAATGTTAATGGACGGTGGAAATTGGATTGGGGAAAGGGAACATCAGTCACCCATTCACCTACAACAGGAAATCTGAAAATGAGACTGAGAATCTATAACCACTCAGTGGTTACTAGAGACATTAGGGACAATGTAAGTGGACATTAGTGGCAAAGGCAAAAGAAAATAAAGGATATATGTGTATGTATATGTAGATTCATCCTAAATAAAGGATGAGTTAAAAAAAGCAATACAAACCAATGACAGGAACTTTGGGGAAAAAAGTCCTTGGCTTAAGAAAAGTGGACTATTACATCAAAGTCTCAGGAAATTACTTCACTCTGAATGCTTTATTACAAGAAATAAAAACAAATGCACTTGTTTTTAACAAGAAAAATAAACTCATGTTCTTCCTAGAAAAATAACAAGAAAGAAATCAAAAAGAAGGATCAGAATAAGTCTGTAAAGGTTATGCTGATGTGCAAGATAAAATAAAAACACAGAAGGTGCTTGGGGGGCGTGTTGTGGCATAGTGGGCTAGCAGCTGCTTGCATGCCTATCAGAATTGCTAGGGTTGAGTCCCTGCTTTTTTTCTGATCCAGCTTCTTACGAAATACACCCTGGGAAGCAGCAAAAGATGATTCAAGTGCTTGGACCTCTGTCATCCACATGGGAGACCCAGATGGGGTTCTAGGCTCCTGAGTTTGGCCTGACCCAGCCCTAGCTGTTGTGGGCTTTTGGGAAGTAAACCAGCAGGCAGAAAATAGCTCTCTCTCTCTCTCCCCCATTCTCTCTCTTTTCCTTTCAAATAAATAAAAATAAACTTTTAAGAAAGGAGATATAAAAAAATCCCTGTAATTCTAAAAATTAAAAATATGAAAACTAAGATGAAATCACAAAACTAAAATATCCCATGGAAACAGAAATGAATGGAATTGAAAGCTGGCTTTGTTACATAAAGAACCAACTTGGAAACCTCTTCCAGGATGGAGATGAAGAACATGAAGCCCTTACTGCAGGTACTCCTGGTTGGCTGTGTGGCCCCTACCCCCACCACAAGCCCTTTTTCTAGCCACCCACCAGCTAGAGATGGCATGTGACAGTGCTGGCCAATGGGATGCAGAAGTAGTCCCAGGACTACCTCCTTTCCAAGCATCAAGGCTAAACCTCACTGCGAGAAAGCCTGCTTCCCCATCTGTGCTTCCTTCCCTATTTCCTGTCCGGAACACAGTTCTGATACCTGATGTTATAGCAATGATTACTAAGACGTAACAGACCCACATAGTGAATCTGGCGAGGCAAAGAGATAAAATGAGCCTAAATCATTGAGGTTATTTCATAACCATTGTATCCGTCATGGTCTGCTAATCTCTGCTTAATCCACTATTTGTTGTGTATTCTGTTATTTACACCTGAACACATTCTTAAGTGATGAAGACTACAAATGGCAAGATGGAAAGGTAGGAAGGGTAGATACTAGAGATAGAAAGGGAGTCAACTTAATATCAGAATTATTTAGTTAAAAAAAAAAAAAGAAGATCTTCCTGACAAAAGACATGTAAGCCTGCCAACCAAAGTGGGTCCTCACGTATCAATCACTTGCTTCCAGATATAGATGGGGAGCATTTCTTTAATTAAAAGAATTGGGGGGGGGTGTGCTGTGGTGTAGCTGGTAAAGCCGCTGTCTGCAGTGCCAGCATCCGATATGGGCGTGGGTTCATGTCCCATCTGCTCCACTTCTGATCCAGCTCTCTGCTATGGCCTGGGAAAGCAGGGGAAGATGGCCCAAGTCCTTGGGTCCCTGTACCCATGTTGGAAAACTGGAAGAAGCTCCACACTCCTGGCTTCAGACTGGTGCAGCTCCAGCCATTGCGGCCATCTGGGGAGTGAATCAGTGGATGGAAGACCCCTCTCTTTATCTCTATCTCTCTGCCTCTCCTCTCTGTGTAACTTTCTCTCTGACTTTCAAATAAATAAATAAATCCTTTAAAAAGAAAGGATGGGTGGGGGGGAATCTTACATGAATCAAGTTAGAAAAGTAGATTATCTAAAAACTAACAAACACTAGGAGTGGTCTTCTATCTCTGCAGAACCAAATTCCAGAACAAAATGTGGCTATTTTAACAGTCATATTAACACTTCCGATTGAAATTGAAAATTCAGACAAAATTTTATGTGTGAAAATAACAGAATGATATTTAGATGTGTAAATACTCAGAAAGCAAAAACACACCACCCTCATATAAACATTTTTGCAAGGCATATTGGATACTAAATGAGAATTAAAATGAAAAGTGAAAAAACTGGAATAATAGATTACTCTCAATGAGCTTTCTATAAATTAAATGTGTGGAATGAAGGTTGAGAGTTGTGAGTGTACCTGTGGTTTTGTATAAGCAGTGAGGTGGAAGCTTACCATTCCAGAGGCAGCCAGGCTGCAATGGTCATGTGTCTGCCACTCCAGCTGTCTTCCCTCCATCTGGGGAGAGAGACATGAGGGAGGTTTTGTTTCTCTAGGGCTTTTCGTCCCAGGTGTACTGCCATAGTTAGTTCTGCCTTGGCTGACATTGGTTCATCATCCTGACTCCCAGTATGGCACGCATCAACATGCCAGGTTTTCTTGGCGTTCATACTGTTTTCTTTGTCTTTTATTTTCTGTATTGGGGCGCTTAGACATCTGGAAAGACTTCTGACTCTCTCTCTCTGGAGGGACTTCCCCTTGCAGGGTTCCCCTGTTCCTAGAGGTAACAAACAACTTGCCCCACCCAGGAGCATGCCTTTTCCATGCAAACTAACTAATCCAGAATCCTGGCTTTTACCTCCTTCTCTATAGGGCCACTCTCCACCTTCCCTAATCACCCCAGGGTGGGTACTGACAACTAGAGACAGACCTACAGCCTAGAGCTCTCAGAGATGATTCTAACTAGCCCATCCCAAACGTGCTTACCCTGTCTCACCTGTTCTTTCCCATGGACACCACAATAAAGGCTGTTCCTTGAATCTACTCCCATCCCCTCTACCCACTGGCTAACCTTGGTTCTTCCTCATGCATCTCCCCTGTAGCAGCTGTGTTTCCTCTTTCTAGAAATCTGTGAATGTAAAAAACCTCATCATAAGAACAAGTCCCAAGTCTTTGTGTCTGGCCATATCAGTATAAAATAAATACCAGGTACCATGAAGGTGCACAAAAATCTCCTCACCAGATTATTCTCTGAGTAGATGATTCCCCTTTTTGGGCTGACCTTCAGAACCTCTCATATATCAACCTCTTACTTTCAGTACCTGCTAATTCCTATGGGCAGGGTGGGGTCATGAGGTCCTGAGCCAAAGTGATAGGCACACACCTTCAAGACAGCACACTTGCAAGATGCTCCCTATTTTAGCTCTTGCTTTGAGGGCTATGTCAGAAGATTTGAACTCACTAGGTGGAAAACACGTACCCATTTCTGTCCTCTGCATCACTTTCACTCACAGTATCTGTTCCTGGCTCAGGGTGGGGACTATAGGGCCTGGCTGGATAAGAGGTTTTCTTCTCCCTTTATTTGGATGCTCCCATTTCAAAATAGTTCCCTTAACTGGGAAATGACCCACCTCCTAGGTCCATAAAGTTCAAACTCAATGTCTCTCTTCACTCCCCTTTTGAATGGAGATGGGTGACTGAACGGAAAATGCTGTTCACTTCATATGAGGGAATTTCAAAAGGTTTGTGGAAAAACATAATTAAAAGATAATATGTAGGGGGCAAGTGGTTAGCTGAGTTTTGGGTTACAATGACTAAAATGTCACTTAGGACATCCTTATCACATATCAGAGCAGGTGAGTTCAGTGCCTGGTTCTGGCTCCTGGCTCCAGCTTCCTGCTATGCAGGCCTTGGGAAGCAGCCATGATAGCTACAGTCTTTGGGTTCCTGCCACCCACATAGAAGACCTGGATTGAGTTCTTGGCTCCTGACTTCAATCCGTCCCCACCCCAACCATTGCAGACATTCGGGCAGTGAACAGCAAACAAGCAAAAATGATAACGTGCATTTTCTATGAAGCGTTTAGTCTCCTCTTATGTGTTCTGCTAACTTTTAGTAAATCAAGCTTGGAGCTACCTAGGACTTTTGTTTAGAATGGAGAAGTGTTTTGCCTAATTACCTCAGCTTTGGGGGCCTGGGTTACGGTTCCAGCACATCAGGAAAAATCTCACTGTGAATCCTGCTCGTCGACACTGTAAGAAGAATCACCATTGTGGGAAAACTAATATGGTGAACCTCTGAGCTACTTGCCTGTTAAGCAGGCACTTTCCGCTTTCATCAGTTCCCGAGTACCCAGTGCAATTTGGGGAGACTTTGCATTAAAAGTCCCAGGGCATTTGTTTCTAAAGTGGGTGAATACAGCAATATCAAACAAGTTACCTCTGCACAATCACATTAAAATGCACGGCACAATTCTTTAATTACCATCTCCATCTAATTCTCAGAGAAGTTTATCCTAATTGCATTGTTGATATGCATGGATGCAAATAAGTTGTTGGTTGTTTCTTTTGTAGAAAATGAGTGTTTCTAATTCTACCAGTCTGTTCTGTGTTTAGAGAGGTCCAACTGCTTCTCCTGAACCCCTGCAATTGGTCTCTCCATCACAGATGATATTGCCTAAACCCAGAAGCCAAACAGCATATTACACCCCGCCCCCATACATATAACAGCACAGCAATGAAATGTCCACAAAATTAGGCAACGGACAAGATAAAATTCCCTATAGACAGGCAGGATGGAAGTGCGAATTGGACATTTGTGGAGTGGCACTTGCCAGAAGGTATGTGAAACAAACAGCCCCCAGCTGCTATGCTTTGCTTTTGTGAAAAGATCTTAAGGTTGTTTCACAAACACAGGTGTGAGAAGCAAGAAAGCAGAAGAAGAGACAGAGAAGAGGCAGAGATGAAATATGGAAAACTGGCAATTGCATATAGTACGGTGACTTTTTTAGGGATGGAAAACAGATGCTTTGGTCTAACATGGATTATCTACCTCACTCCTCTTAGCTCTTCCCACTGTGCTCCTGAGAAGCCCATAGTAGCTTGGACAGGTGTAGGTGTGTACTGGGGACAGGGACAGCATGCACTAGGGGAGGGGTCTGAGGACCGGTCAAAATGCATTTTTGGTGGGTCTGGGAATCAGCTTAGTGGAAAATTTATAATTTGTAAAATTGTCTCTCCTTTAAATTACCTTTTTATTCCTATAGGAAACAAGTAAGAATAAATATTTCTCTATATGAATTTATATACACACACATATGGACACATATTTATTTTTTACTTTATTTCACTTGGCATATTTTGTCTTTCTGTAAAATACCTTTGTTATGGAACACTGTGTGCACGAGGGCTGTAGTCACAAAACTTGTAAATTTCAGTGTTTCCAATCATTATGTGGGTCTAGAATCTAATCTTTCACATTGGATCAGGTGAATGACTTACAAGAAATTTTGCTTTTTGGATCAGGGATCCGATTCAAGAGATCATAATGAGGGTGAGCATATGGCATAGTGGTTAACATGTTGCTTAGCATGCCCTGGCTCTGACTCCAATTCCAGTTTCCAGATAATGCACACTCTGGGAGGCAGCAAGTGACAGCTCAAGTAGTTGAGTCCCTACCACCAACATGGGAGACTCCAAAGGAGTTCCTAGTTTCTGGCTCTGGGCAGGCCCAGCCCGAGATACGGTGAGCATTTGGGAGAGTGAACTAGTGGGTGGGAGATCTCTCTGTGTGTCTTGCAAATACATTAAATTGATAAATTAACTTTTAGTAGAAGAATCTGGATGTGATTTTTTTTTAAAGAGATCATAATGATCAGGTTTTCCTCTAACTCCCCCACCCCCCACCCCGCAGGGGCTTTCAGTGATAACTTCCATTCCTGGCTCTTCGTTTCTTTAGTTGCATGGACATTTTGAGAACTGATCAACATATTTTCATAGAAAACCCCTGAAGCACTCAGGTTTATGGAAACAAAGTCTTTTATTTTAACAATTAGAGAATAAGGTAACTATGTGAATAATTTGCTTTGACAAATTTTTGAATAATTTATATTCTCTCCAAATGCCTTAAAAATGAAGACTGCAAATTGTCATATTGTCAGCATGATATTTGTTTGTACCACAGAAGATCTTCAGTACCTCTGATGGCAGAGTTTCAAAAGGGCAAAGAGATATTTGAATACAGTTGGCCTTCTGTATCTGCCAATTTTACATCCCCAGATTCAACAAACTTTTGGAGCAAAATATTTGAAAAAAAAGTCTCTGTACTGAACATGTACATTCTTTTTTTTGTCATTGTTACCTAAATACTACAGCCTAACAACCATTTACAAAGCATTTACTTTGTACTAGTAAACGTGTGTGGATATATATATATATATTTATTTATATATTTATATTTGTGTATATTCAGGGCATGTTCTCAAAGTCTTTAGGGATGAATGCATAAGTGGTAAAAATGTAAAGGCCATGAGATACTGCAATAGATGTAAAGACATTGTTCTCTTTTAGGGGAGTGAGGGAAAAAAGATTGAGAGATGACAACAAAGGGTCCTCTGAGAATGTTTCATTTGCTGACTTGAGCGATCGTTACGTCTGTGCTCTCCTTGCGCCTCACCTTATACATAATCAAAAAGAAGGACGTGGACAAGTAGGGGGAAGAGAAGGGAGCAAATGCTTCATCTGAACACCAGTTTCCTACTTGGTAACCTTAGACCAATTGTATTAGCTCTTTGAACTTTATTTTATTGCCTTTTAATATTTTTCATTTATATCTTATCATTTTGTTTGAAAAGCAGGCACACGCACATACACACACACACAGAGGAAGAGAGCAAGTGATCTTGCCTCTGCTGGTTTATCTTCCAAATGCCTGCAACAGTAAGGGCTGAGCTGGGACAAAATCAGGAGCCTGGAACTTCATCTGTATCTTCCAAGTGGATGTTAGAGACTCAAGCATCTGGGCCATACTCACCTTTAAAATGGGAATCTTATTAACTTATTCATAGAATTTTCATGAGGAGTATATGATTTTGCATTTAAAAGTGTTTTATAAAAATATATAAAGTACAGTCAGTCTCCTACTTATTATGGTTTAACTTTAGATTTTTGACTTTCAATGGCATGAAAGTGACACACTGCCCTTGAGAACACTCTTCTTGTGGCCAGACTGCTGGAAGAGCAGGGTCTTGCTGGCTGGGACACAGTAGAGGGGTTTTATGTCTGGAGGGTGATAGGGCTATTCCCTGCTACCCTCCTGCACACTCTGGGACATCGGAGAGGGCTCAGGTAGGACAGATGTGATCCTTGGGTGTCTCCAATATCTAAATATTACCAATATATGTCTATAAGACATTTCCCCATTTGTATATCTCCATGAACACAAACAGAACAACTTAGTAAGAATTCCTATGCAACTGGCATATCTACTATTACATATGGGAAAGAAAAGATAATTTTGACGTCCAGACAGATTTAAAATAATTCAAAAATCACAGATGTAACAGAGGGATGAAAGATGGGTTTCCTTAATGATAAACAACAAAAATTTTTTTATGTCCCTTCATCTTTTTATCTTCTATATACTTTGCAATCCTGTCATTGCAGCTAATCAAATA
This sequence comes from Lepus europaeus, assembly GCF_033115175.1. Taxonomy (NCBI): domain Eukaryota; kingdom Metazoa; phylum Chordata; class Mammalia; order Lagomorpha; family Leporidae; genus Lepus; species Lepus europaeus. The sequence continues at coordinate 49,871,314 of NC_084830.1, forward strand.
CCTTTCCCTTTCTCACAACTCCTCCTAACTCTCCCTCAGCACAGCATAGACTTGATGTTGCTTATTTGCATGGTATTATTTATAAGTAGCTCTCCTTTTCAGGATGGATCCATCAGATCAAGATTCTACCTTCTCCTGTTCATGCATTTCCCTAATCCACATAATAAAATGTGAGAAATTAATCTGGCAAAGATACAGTTCTTTTTAGAGCTTAAGGAAAGAAAAAGAGTATTAATAATACTTTTTCTAATGTATCACAATATTCCAAACTAAATAAGACTTTCTTATTTCCTTCACAACCAGGCACTGGTCTCCCTAGGATTATTGTGACAAAATCTTCAGGTTTGAAGCAGTTCCTCAAAGTTTTATACATGAATTTAGATGCAATTTTAAAGAAAAGGTACCAATGTGAGTTGCCCTGATGCTGGTTTTTTTAAATAAAGATTTATTTATTAATTTATTTTAAAGGTAGATTTCCAGAGAGAAGTGCGGGAGAGACAGAGAGAGGGAGAGAGAGACAAAGAGGGTGTTTTCATCTGGTAATTCACCCCCCAAAAGGCTGCAATGGCTGGAGCTGGGCTGGCACAAAGCCAGAAGCCAAGAGCTTCATCTGAGTCTCCCATGTGGGTGCAGGGCCCAAGTACTTGGGCCATCCTCCACTGCTTTCCCAGATGCATTAGCAGGGAGCTAGAACACAAGTGCCCATATGGGATGCTGGAATCCCAGGTAGTGGCTTTACTCGCTATACCACAGTACCAGATCCTGCTGTTTATTGTTGTTATTTTAAATCAAGAGGTAGACATTTGGCACAGAGGTTTAGATGCCACTTGGGATGTCCATATCCCACCTTGGATTGCCTAGGTTTGAGTCCCAGCTCTGCTCCTGATTCTAGCTTCTAGCTAATATGCACCCTGATGGACAGCAGGTGAAGGCCCAAGTACTTGGGTCCCTGCCACCCACATGGGAGACCTGTAAAGAGTTCCTGTATTTGACCCTGCCTAGTCCCAGTCATGGTAGTCATTTGAGGAATGAACCAGGAGATGGGAGATGCCTGTCTGTCTGTCTTCTCACTGTCTTCAAATACATTTAAAAATATTATAATGAGAAAGTGCATCATAAATTGCCAATCATAGAAAAATATTGTCATTACTATAATTGTATCAGGACAAAAGGGTGCTCCCTTGCATTAATATTATCCAATGCATTTCTGAAATAAGTACCACACCCTTTTGCAAAGGTGATCCATTGAACTGACAGTAAAAAAAGGCTCAGAGAAGACGTTTGAAGAAAGTGGACTTTGAACTGGTCCCTATAAAATGAGTGCTTTTTGAACAGAGTACAGTGTTCTGGGAGGTCACAGAAATCCATGGGAGTGGCAATACAATAGGCTCAGGAGCAGGGCATGTGTATTGGATAGCAAATACTCAGTTTATTACCGGCTCAGGCACATGAGGGGGAGGATAGTGTCCGGCACACATTCAGTCACCAGGAAGCATTTCAAAGAATGGAGAGAGTGTGAAATAGAGATGCATTAGTAAATTCACGTCACTGCATTGAGCATTCTGGGAACTTGCATATTTTAGAAAGATATAAATAGTAAATGTTTATTTGAAGGAAATATTTTCACTTTATCTGATGCTAATATTTATCTAAGTGAACAAATTTGAGGGGTGGTGGGATACAGTGAGAACAGGGGCTCTCATCTCCAGTAATTTATGCTTTCAGCTGTTTTAGGGAAAATCCTAGGGGCATTAAAATGGATTTCACATGCAAAAAATAAATGAAGGAAAAGTCCTGTTTATCATTTCAAGGTAAGTTGTGAATGATTTAGCTAGTAAACTTGGGACAAAATACTCTTTTTTGTTAACACAAATTCAGTGTAACTCCTCTCTTTGCTACATTTTTGTTTCTTTCTCCTCCCTCATTCCAAGTCCTGAACATTTTCCTTTTGGAATATCTTTTGGAGGATTTCTGCAAGATTTAGCATCTTTTCCTGAAGCTCCTAGAAAGGACCCAAAAGCAATAACTGGAATTGTTTTGGAACTGGCATTTTGGTCCAGCAGATTAAGTTACTTCTTGCGATGGATGACAAGTGTCCCATATTGGAGTGCCAGCTGAAGCCTGGATGCTCCTTTTCTGATCCGGCTCCCTGTTGATGTACCTGGGAAAGCAGAAGAGCATGGCCCAAGTACTTGGGACCCAGACAGCCATGTAGGAGAGCAAGATGGAGCGACTATCTCCTGGCTTCAGCTTGCCCTGTGCCTGGCCATTACTGTATTTGCGGATGACGATCTCTCTGTCTCTACTTCTATCACTCTGCCTTTAAAATAAGTAAATAAATCTTTGAAAAAAATGAAACTTTTTGGAAAAGGACCCCATTTCAGTGAATCTAGAGATGACTCTAGTCCTCAGACCATGCAAAGATGGAGCTGACCCAAAGCACCGAGGATGAAGGAGAACTCATGTGGCCATGAGAAGCAATGCAGAGAGGAGATGTGGAGGTTGGAGAGTGGGCTTAGTGCTTCAGACCTCAGAAAATTTCTTCATAAACTTTCTTGGAGGGTGAGGCCCTTACCACCCTAAAGTGATCATTGTAGTTTTTATTTGCAAAAATGAGTACAAAACTAAGCTGTTTTTTTCACCCATGAATACTTTATTTCCGATTCTGTCCCAAAGCTCTAATTTTCATCTTTTAATGTGACTGATTGTATATATCTTTTCAAAATTTACTCCTGCTCTACCTCCTCCAGGAAGCCTTACCTGAATTGTTTGTTCAAATCTTTACTACATTTAGTAATACCTTAGTACATGTAAATGTCATATGCCCCCAAATGTAAATTTCTGGAAAAAGATATATCCCTTCTGTTCTTATGCTCACTGGTCAAATATAAAATGTATGGGTGGTAAGAGAGCAAGCAATGCTATACCCAATAGGATGACTTTTATCTATATCTATCTATCATCTCTTATACATGTAATTTATACATACTTAAATAATTTTTGCATAAAACCAAGCCAGCCATCATCTTAATTTTGAGGTGTTTTCCAACTTTGGACTGATAACTATCAAATCCTGCTCCAAAGAATTGCTGTCTTACTCTGAAAGAGAAACAATATATTATACCACACCATTATAATTATTGGCATTGAGTATCTGATCAAAGTAATGTACCTGTTTCCCATATCTATACCTATGGCTTTGCTGACTCGGAGCTGCAGAGTGTTGTGTAGGAAAATTTTTAGGTGGGCTTTTGGGACCAGTTAACTCCCTGCAAGGATGAGGAAAAAAGCAAGGTTGGCAGAGGGAGAGTTGGGCCACAATGGACAAGTTGAAGAGTTCTGATGCTGGGATGGCCTTGCAGGAATCCAGGTTGGGCAGAGGTACCAGACTTTATACCCACCACAAATCCATCAGTTCCTCTGTTTGCACTGTTTCCAGAAACAGATATCGTTCTTAGAAATTTTTTTAAGAAATTATTAGAATGGCAGATAAAAAGTGAGATAGAGACACACACAGAGAGAGAGAGAGAGAGAGAGAGAGACATACACACACACACACACACAGAGAGAGAGAGAGAGAGAGACCCATCCACTGGTTCACTCCCTCAAATGCCTGCAATGGTTCAGGGGCCTAAGTTAGAAGTCAGTAACTCAATCAAATGTCCCATGTGGGTAGCAATAATTCAGTTATTTGAGCCATCAAAGCTGCCTTTCAGGATCTGCATTTGCAGGAAGCTAGAGTCAGGGGTTAGAGTGGGAATCAAACCCAGGTACTTCAATGTAGAGTAGGGGAGTCTCAATCTGTGTCTTAAATGCTAAGCCCAACACTCACCCTGGCACAGCTTTCTGTATCAGAGATAACACTCCTAGCAACTGAGGAGATTCTTCCTCCCTTCTTGAGGGGGCTCTGAGTGGCTACTACACTATGAATTACAGTTACTGTGTATTGTGTTATTGTGACTTCTTGTTTCTTACCACTGAAGCAGTCTCTTATTTCCAATTAGATCACTTGATGGGTTAAAGCCATATCTTATGTATCTCTGCCTCGTAACCCAGCACAATGTGTAATTCATACATCATTTAAGAATTGTTTGCATTTGACAATAATATATTCATAGCAAATTTTAGATTAAATTCTGGTATTTCTTCAAAACCATTTCATTTGACTTTGGAATTGGGTTTTTAAGTATGAGTGTCTGATAAGTTTTCATTGGGAGAAGTGTTTGGGTCTCAATTAGAATGGGAAGGGATGGTTTCGATGTGGAACATGTTCAATATGTTGTGCCCAGTCTATATTCAATGTTTAGCATTTACAGAAGTGATGGCAGCTGTCATATTCCTATTTTTAAAGTTTTGTTTATTGATATGTTTATTTGAAAGACAGGGCAGGGGAGAGAGAGAGAGAGAGAAAGAGAGAGAGAGAGAGAGAGAGAGAGAGAGAGAGAGTATCTTCTATCATAATTTCATTCCCCCAATACCTGCAACAGCTATGGCTGGATTGGGCTAAAGCCAGGAGGCCTGAACTCTATCCAGGTTTCCTACATGGGTAGCAGGGAGCCAAGTACTTAAGCTATCAACTGTTGCCTCCCAGGGTGCACCTTAGCTGGAAGCTGGATAGGAAGTGGAGTAGCTGGAACACAAACCAGGTTGTTTAATATGGGATGCTGATGCCACAATGCCTACCTGAAGCTGTTGGGTTTCAGAGTTGTCAGATCAGGAAGGTCCTGACCACTGCTGTGTGATCGCTCATGGAAGAGTTATTTTCTGGGTGGCCTTTGTGGGTACTATGAGTTCCAAATTTGGTGCTTCTAGCAATGCTCAGAAAGGCCAAAGCTGCAAGCCATTCAGCTTATTGTGGCCTGCAGTTTATTCACCCAGTATAGTAATGTAACACTTGAAATTGCTTTGTTTGGTGAATAGAACACCCACAAAAACCAGCAGAAGTTAAAGATCTATACTTCATCTCTTGTGGATGTGTAACTGCAAGATTAAAGAGATGGGACAGTATGGGCTTTGAGGTCATAGAAATCTGGATTAGACAGGGCTTCCCGGGTTATCGTTTAGTTGTGATGCCACATTCTTGCTGTTAGAATCTGTTAGGCCAAAGCTGAAGAAAGTAGGCACAGACTATCTAACGGTTAGTAGAATGTTTATTGCCTGGGTAAGCCCCTCCCCTGGGGCATTCCAAACTGCTAAGACAGTCTTTGAGAACTTTACTAAGGAACAGTTCTGTATACCCCCTAGCTGACTGGGGTGCATGTGTCACTCTGCACCTTCTCCAACAAAACAGTTTAAGAAGGTACTGTGCCCACTGCCCACTCAGGGAAGCCTTGCTTCAAACCCCTGCTCTCTGTCTGGGCAGGCAGAACTCCTACTCTTGTACCTCCTATTCTGTCTCTCCTGAAATAAAGTCTTTTCTACTTTAACTAGCAGCCTTCTTGCTGTCTTAGAATCCCCAAAATCTTAAAACCTAACCCTTGCATGACCTGCCTTACCAACTTGGTTCTGCCTCTAGATTGATCTGGTACTTCTGGTTTCATTCATTTTGACTTCCAGCTCTTGAGCCTCCTTTCAACAGCATCTAGGCTTCTCAGACTCTAGAATTTTGATCCACTTCGAAATATTAACTGCTGTGAACCCAAACTCTTCTTTCTGTGTCCAAATCTAGAAGCAGAGTAATTATAAAATAAGATTGTGGACGCTGTCGACTCCAGCCTTTACTTGGCTTTACAGAATGTGTAACCATTACAACAGGTATCTCACTGATGTGTTTAAGTTTAGATTAAACATCTTCCCTTGCAAAGAACTGCAAATGCATACAGTACACACCTTACATTACATTAGCACATCCCTAGAGAAAAAAAAACACCTTGATATAGTTTCTGACTGTAGTACATTTTTTGTCTAATTTTATTTTAAGAAGCAGAGAAAAGATCCCAAGACAGTTAAATTCCGGAGTGTCAGGAGTAATGTCAAACGTAGAGGGCTCAAATTTTATATTCTACTCCTAAAATTAAGGTTGCAGAAAGACATCACAAAGGAGCTTAAACTGTATTCTGCTTTTGATCTGAGAATAAGAGGCAGCTGATATTTCCTAGTGAGACACCCACCATTCCAAGGATTGTAAGAGTGGGCACAGACTGTCCATCAGTCTATTGACTGGTAGGTCCCCAGTGACTGTTTGGCACCAAGAGTTTGAAAATACCAAGCACATGGTGTGAGCTTGGCAACTGAGTCCAGCAGAGTCTGTTTTAAATCCCAGGGGGATGCTGAGCCATTTAAGTAATTGGTAGAGAAACGTCTTCTCACTCATTTGCACACTGATTTTATTTACTTATTTTATTTTATTTTTTTTAACTTTTATTTAATGAATATAAATTTCCAGTGTACAGCTTATGGATTACAATGGCTTCCCCCTCCCATAACTTCCCTCCCACCCGCAACCCTCCCCTCTCCCGCTCCTTCTCCCCTTCCATTTGCATCAAGATTCATTTTCAATTCTCTTTATATACAGAAGATCAATTTACTTATTTTAAAGGCAAAAAGACAGAGAGGGAGAACTCATACACACACACACATTACCCCTCCCCCCCCACACACACATACACACATACACACACACAGAAATCTTCCATTTGCTGTTTCACTCCCCAAATGGCCGCAACAGCCAAGTCTGGGCCAGGCAGACCCGAGGAGCCAGGGACTGCACCCACATTGGTGGCAGGGGGCCAGGTACTTCAGCCATCATCTACTATATTGCCTGGCACATTAACAGAAAGTTAGATCAAGATGGGGCAGTGGGGACTTGAACTGGTGCTCCAACGTGGGATGCCAGTGTTGCAGTTAGTGTCTTAACCTTCTGCACCGTGATGTGGGCCTCGTCAATTTGATTTTAGAACATCAAAGGAAACCCTCTTGTCAGCAAAGTAGAAAGTACAGACTGCAAGGGAGGACTCCTCTCTTCAATGTGGGTAGACCTAAGCAATGTATCTGCTTAACAGCCACTGAGAGAATAAAACCAATGCTCTTTTCTGCTGTTTTACTTTGGTTTTACCCTCAAACTTTCCAAAATGCCCCAGCATCCTTCCTAGGGAGTCAGGCATTTGACTGAATTCCTCAGTCACAGCAATGTGTGAAACAGGTCCTTCAGTTTCATTATGTTTTATTTTTAAAAATAAGAATGGAATTTACATATGATAGAAAAATCTACATAGCAACGGGGGTGTAGAAAAACAAGCAGGTGTTAATAAATTTCCAAGAAACATTAATCTGTTTCTGCAAATACATCCTGCTGTTCATTTAAATGGAATGGTACTCTATAAATTTACCACTTCACTCTCTGAGCTATCAAAATATAACACTTTCCATGATCAAAGTGAAAGTAAGTTTAGAAATCCAATTTGATTTTTTTCGCCATTCAAGCTCTTTGTTTAACTTTTGCATTCCAGCCCTCATTTTAATCAAACTTCAGTTCTATTTACTTATCTTCCATGTTGAAATGCAATTACAGGTATGCTTCAAAAACTGTCATGTAATGTTGCAATTGCCAAAAATAGTTTCATTCTAAATCAAATCTATACAAATGAGAAAAAAATGTTTTCTGCCTTTACATACTTGAAGATGTAAAATAACTTACCATTATACTATTTGAAATTAGTAACCATTCATAGAATCAGAGGTAACCTTGGAAGAAGTGGGAATAGAGTTGTATCTTTGTCCAAAAAAAAATGGGAGAAAGGAGTAGGATCTCTGTGGTACCAGTAGGCTCCCACTGGCTATCAAAACATGGGCAGTAGATAAGTGTTGAGGTTGATAATAAGGAAATTGAAGACTTATTTCATTGTTTATAAGTGTTTCCAAAAAAACACTGAGACAACCGAGAATAAAATGCAATGATGTGCTATTTCTTTTGGGGACATGGCTGAAGAGATGTAGTGGTAATAAAAGGGAAACTCTTGCTTTTCATGCTGAGTCTTTCTGCCATATTTGATTTCTCACTATGTGTCTGTTATTTTAATAAAAAACAGAATGGACAGCCCCAAAAATTCATCACCTTAAACTTTTTAATGTCCACTTAATGGCCAGCGCCGTGGCTTAACAGGCTAATCCTCCGCCTTGCGGCGCCAGCACACCAGGTTCTAGTCCCGGTCAGGGCACTGGATTCTATCCCGGTTGCCCCTCTTCCAGGCCAGCTCTCTGTTGTGGCCTGGGATTGCAGTGGAGGATGGCCCAAGTCCTTGGGCCCTGCACCCGCATGGGAGACCAGGAGGAAGCACCTGGCTCCTGGCTTCGGATCAGCGAGATGCGCTGGCCGCAGCGGCCATTGGAGGGTGAACCAACGGCAAAAAGGAAGACCTTTCTCTCTGTCTCTCTCTCACTATCCACTCTGCCTATCAAAAACAAACAAACAAACAAACAAAACCCAACTTTTTAGTGTCCACTTAATTAAAGTCATTTAACTTTTTAATTTTAGTGAGCAAATAAATGGTCTATGCCTCCCAAATGTACTTCTTTTAGACAAGTTTTATCGATTTTTAAAGAAGCCCTTGGAATCTTATTTACTGTCCAGGTGGAAGGACCTGTTTCAGCATAATCGTATAGGCTAAATCTAATTTTAACCAGTGTGTGTGGGGGTGGGGTGGGGGAGGGTAGGGTTCAGGAATACCTAGATCACCAAAACAAAGCTGACAGTGCTGTGAGATCTCTTAATTTTTATTTCCTGCTCCTCGCACTGTGCTGGCCAGTAAAGTAAAACTGAAATAAGGGCCTAAAAAAGAGCCTAAAGGTTAGAATAGATCCTGTGGTAGGTCAGGACAATGTGAATTCAGGATGATCTGGAATTTGGGTGTGTGTGGGGTGGGGTAGCATCTTTTAGGGGAGGGATTGGGACCTAGTTGAACCATAAACATAAATAAATAAAATTTAGATGATTCAAAGAAAATCAATGGATCTAGAATGAGCAGCAAATACAAATTAATAAGGTCACTAGACATGATAAACTTCTCAGTTATTTATTCATTAAGTCTTTTATTTATTCACTTACCCAAAATTCTGGGCTCTGGTAGCAGCCATGGCTAAGCACTGGAGAGTAAAATGTGTAAGGTGCGGTCCTAAACTTGGGTATCTCATATAGTCTGGTGGCTAGGTAAGTATAGATGTAAATAAGTGCAACACAATGGAATATATTCTGTTAAGCATTGCAGTTGAGAAGCAATGGGAGTCCACAATGGGGGGCAGTGAAGAGGATGAAGTGGATGGAGAAGGTGGTGCCATTAGATGTGGATCTCTGAGAGTCGACTAGGAATTTCTCATGAGTCTAAAGAAAGGAGAGCAGTGCACGCAGAGTGGAGAGACCTGATAGGCCTCTGGCCGAAAAAGGGTGAGGGCTTCTGCATTATTAGCATAGAGGGTGTGCACTTGAATGGCATAAAAACAGGGTGATAGCATGGGTGAGATTGTGAGGGCTTTATGTGCTGTGAAAAAGAGTTTGTATCTTATTTTATACTCATTAGAAACCACTGAATGCATGTAAGTAGGGAAATGATATCATCAGACTTACATTTAAGTAAGATCTAAATTTATTCTTAATCTTTCCCTCTTGGATGCCTCATTCCTCCCAACTTTTAAATTTCTTCTATCTTAATAAATGAGAAGAAACCAAATCAAGCAAAAAACTTACCCTCTCTCAACCTTAGTTAACTCTGTCTCTCACTTTCTTTTCAGAATTACATTCTCTCTACATGTCATCTCCATTTTCTACTCCTTGATTCACTGTAATCTGTCTTTTGAGACTACTTAAACCCTTTGAAGTGCTCAACCACATGGCCTCCTGATCACCAGGTGTAGTCTCACCTTTTGTGGCTCTTCAGAGGCATTTGATTCTGAGACCACGACCTTTTTGGAACTTTCTAGAAATCTGCAGTGTTTCATCCTATTTATTCCCCTCCACCTCTCTAACGAGGCCTCACAACTGCCAGTCTCTTCACTCCCCACTCAAATTATGAATATTTTGCTGGCTTCTCTTTCTCCTCCTCACAACTACTTGAGGTGTTTCTTTTCCTTCTATGACTTTGATCATTCTTACAGGTTCAATTGCGTCCCCCTCAAAGAAAAAAAAAGCTGTGATAAAATCAATTTACAAATTCATCTTGGGCCAATGTGGGGTTAGGTCAAATACTAAGTAGATTTTTTTTTTTAAAGAATTCTTTTCTTTTTTCTGTGAAGGCATTGCAATTGATCTCTCCTGTTCTTTATGAGGGAAATCAGTGGTCCTGATTGATGCCCTGAATGCCCTTACTGCTACCTCTGATAAAAGAATTGCTTGTGTACCTAGAACCTATTAACAGAGAAACAAAGGCATGCTTTTCCAGGCAGATGGTAGATTTAAGGGATTCTTCTGTATCAATAACTCCATCTTGGGCCATTGTTATGGTGTAGTGGGTAAAGCTGCCAGAATCCCACATGGGTGCTCCATTTCTGATCTAACGCTCTGCTAATGGGGAAAGCAGCAGCAGATGGCCCAAGTGTTTGGGCTCCAGCTGCCCATGTAGGAGACCCAAATGATGCTCCTGGCTCCTGGCTTTGGCCTGGCCCAACACTGGCCATTGTGGCCATCTAAGGAGTGAACTAGCAGATGGAAGATCTCTCTCTCTGTCTCTCTCTCTCTTTGTGTGTGTGTGTGTGTGTGTGTCTTCCCCTTTCTTGTAACTTTGACTTTCAAATAAAAAATAAATCTTTTTTAAAACCAGTACTTTAAAAACATACTCCACCTTGGTCTAATGACTAATGGTGGATTAGTTGACATGTGATTGGCTTCATATAAGTGACAGATACCCACAAAACACTAGAACTTGATTTAATCAGTTCTTTGAAAACATCAGAATATGAACAACTTTTCAAAGGAGCTGCAATTGTCACCTGTCTCATGGTATGAGACCCAAAACCTTGACAAGTAAGAAGGGCAAGACATGAACTGCTCATTTGGTGACACTGACATCTGTGGATTGTCCATTCTGGCCATAGAAGATTATATCTGTTATACTTACCTGACTATGGAGATATCATGATCAAGAAGATTGTGTCTACTTTCTTCACCATCTGAGTTACTTACTTTTGGAAATGAACTGCAAAGATTGAAATCTTATCTCTGTAGTGTGCAGTGGAAGCACTGGTCCTAAGGACTGGTCCTCTGAGAAGCTGTCTAAGACTATTCTCCATGTCAGCTTGTCACAGATTGGATCATTCAAACCTCCTAAAATAGATGCCACAGCACGTTTGAATTTTGTCCAAGGTCTTGCATGAAAAGACATTTATAGATAAGTAACATGTGTTTCATCTTGGCATGGTGGGCAAATGCTGTAGACCAGTGATGTCTTATTTTGAATTAACAAATGACTCCTGCTGTACCTAAAAAAATGTGAAATACACACACCCAAACATAGACCTTATCTACAAGCTCTACTCAACTTTTCACTTGCCTTAGCACACATGTATGAGTGTTATAGTTCCAACTATGAACCACATGACTGCAGTCGACACTACTCATATTGTAGCATATGTGCATGGTACCCTTTTGAGTTGCTTAGTAAAAAGCCTGCAAGGTTACATGTAGTGGACTCATAAACTCCGTTTGTTTTCATCTGTGGACTTCTGGACCCTTGGACCTCCATGAAAGTCATTAGCAGAAAATGGAAACCCAGAACTTCTCATCGAAATGCTTCAGGTGCTTGTAGAGGGCAGAATTGCAGCCTTCCTAATGGATAGTGGGAACTGTTCAGGAGGAGAAGCAGTTTGTTTACAACAAACAGAGAAATGGTTTATATGGTGGTAGAAATTCCAATTCTACCTGAAGGATGAAGGGAATACATTGAAATTAGGAGCGTACTAAATTAGAAATGCAAACACAAACGCAGGTAATGAGCTGCATTGAGAGGCAGTGCTCAATGAGGATTAATTCCAAGGTACTAAAGCTAGCAAGGAAGGTTTAACCAGAAAGCAACAAAAGCTGTTTTCCAGGAAGCTGAGATCAGGAAGAAGGTATTGGTTAAAATTTTAGGACAATGAAACCTCTGATAGGTCAAGAAGAAATTAACTTAAGTCATTCTTTTCCTATGTTTTTTTGATTGTGTTATACAGCAAAAGCATTTTTCAGATATCTAACATCCCTGATTCTCTGCATTTCTTACTATTTTTATTAAGCTCCCTGATTCACTATCCACATGACAGTCCACTCTTTGCTTTGTGTGTGAGGACTTGACCCAAGGGCATCTGTGCATTTTCATCTCCATGACTGTATTTGCAAATGGAGCTATTGTTTACATGGAACCGAAGAAAGTGACAATCTTTAGATGTTCAAAAGTCTCAATGGCTCCTAATCTAGTTCTAATGCTTAGTGTTTGATGCAGTTTCCAAGGAGAGCTGTGACACAAGGGCATTAATCTACCTCATGACAGCATGGGGTTTTAATGCGTTTTCTGCATCCACAGAAAGAGCCTCCTATGGAGGTGGTGAAAGGAGTTATGGCGAAATCAATATCTTCATTTCACTGGGGCACTGACAATTTGTAGCAATGATACAAGGGATCACTGCACAGGGAAAGCTTGTTGGACAGAATCTAATGTACAGTACATATACTTTTGAAAATCGACACAAAGACTTGCTTTGAGTAAAAAAAAGATGAGTGAGCTTCAAAAAGCCATTATGTTTCTAAAAATATGTAGATTGCCAGGAGTGACATCAACCACAAGGTTTTGGAGCAACGATGGATTGATTATAACTCTGTTTCTAGGAAGAAATATTAATTCCATTAAGCATAGAAAGGAGTCAATGGAAAATATTCTGGCTATACAGTGACATACCCAAATTGAAACTATGATGCCTGGTAGGCTACAAAAGGCACAAAAATAACCTAGAAAACCATTTAGTAAAATGTCAAGGGTCAAGGATGAGGCCACTCAGCCTTGTCAGTGAAATTGACAGAGGAAAGTGAGGCCACCTTCGGAAGGATTATGGGATGGAGATGAGTTTTCATAGTAATCAGACCACATTCACCAATTTGTTCTCAACTAGATATGAAATTTGATGTTAATATGAGTACTACCTGAAAATAAATTTAATAGCCAATCATATATTTATTTTGGCTGCTTTTTTATTGGGTACCATTGCTTATCTTGTCTTGATTTCTGTGACATTCCAGTGTAATTAGCAGTAATACCTAAGAATATATCTCCATGTACCAGAGAAAGTCCAAACACATCCATAAAGAGAATGAATATATATTTTAAAGATTATTGCTCATTTTTTGGTACTTTATAGCTTCTATAAGTTATATACATATAGATATATGTTCTATAAGGTATATGTTACATATAATAATATATGATATATATATTATAGCTTCTATAATGTACATATGCATATAGCTTCTATAAGATATATTTGTAAAAGTATATATATAGCTTCTATAAGGTGTATATATAGCTTCTATAAGATATGTATACACATATGTATGGCTTCTATAAGGTATATACATACATATACATATATATGGAAAAACTTCTTACTGCTTTATGTTTTAATTCTCATGTTAATGTAATATCACTACAAAGATAACAGATTCCATGTAGTTTATAAATACAGTTCTAAGAATGTAATGATACTTCTCTTATTCCCTCCCTAATCTTATTATCTACAGAAGTTATATGCTTATAGAAATAAAATGGATGCTTAGTTATTCTATCCTTTCTATGAATTTCATTGTTTCTGTTTTTTTTTCTCATGACAATCAATGTCAAGGAAAATATTTTTAAATGTCCTTAGATGTGAATGTTTTAAGGTTCTCTTTTCCTGAATCATGAAAAAAACATCTTTTTACTGTGTCTCTCACATAGGGTGGTTATTTCTAAAGTAGGATAGAGAGAGGATGCATATGAGATGCATATATTCAAGAAAATACAGTCTGTTGCAAAATTTCCTAAACTCATGTTCAGTGGAAAGCTAGTTTCAAAAGGGTTCCATCATCAAATAAGTTTTGGAGATGATGCATCTTATCTCCCTTCTTGGAGAACTTACAGCACACTTCAGAATATTTAAAGCTTTGGTAAATTTTGCAGAAAAGAGACTGGTTTAACAAAGTCTAACATTTCTTACACTTGACAATGAAACTTTTCTTTAAAAAATTCATGAAATACCCATTAGCATCCTGCTTAATTGTAGGGAAATTAGAGTCATAGCCTTCGCAAAATTATCTCTTACCCATGGGCAGCATATCCTGCACATAAACTCTTGAACTTTAACATAGCTGGTCATTTCTATGTAATCTTCTTGGTAGACTACAAGAAGCAACAGTATGAATCCCTCTATCCCTTACCTGCCTTAATGGCTTCATCCATTTTAATTATCTTCTCCATTATTTCATAAAATTGCTGTGAAAAATAACCAACTAAGTGGTCATCTGGCTTGTCAAATTAAATGTTATATGAATATAATAATAGAAGCGACCATTAATTGAGCACCCACTGTATGTCAGGCAATGAAGCACTAAGTCAGTCACTTAACATAAACTCTCCCTATTTAACTAGCGGTGTGGGTGCATCTTTATCTTCACTTAAAATGTGAGGAAACTTCTCAGAGAGGTCAGACATCTCACCTAAACTCGCTTGCTACTAACAGGATAAAGGCAACGTTGCATGGCAATCTCTCTTTGTATCCCCAGTCTCTGCACTTTTCACTATATCATACTGTCTCTCTAAATAATGTGAATTTGGCTAGTCCCAATGAGATAATAAAATATGAAGTGATAAGAATAATGATGCCAATAATGGCAATTAATAATAATCAGAATGATATTAAAACTCTACAGATTGTCACTGTGAAAAATTTATGATGGTCTAATATTTTAATAGTATAGAGCCCATTCTCTTTTCTCTCACCCCCACATCCAATTAATCACTCACTCTGGTTGATTTTTTAATTTAATATCTCTGCAATCCATCTACTGTTACTAAATGTTTCTCAAGTCATCATGTTTTCTGCTCTGCATTTTTACTGCAACCAACACTTAATAGCTATCTTTGCCATCCTTCAATTTATTTTGTGCACTGGAACAACAACGATCTTTCCAAAATACAGATCTAATCATTTGCCATCAGTTTAAAAACAATCTTCCTACTCACAATGAGTGAAAGATTGAACTTACAGGTTCTTAGGGACCTTATCTTCTGGCCCCTGTTTTCTTTCCAGCTTCAAATTCCACACTCTTCTATCTCATTTTAGGTATTAGTCATTATCAAGCTGCCAATTTAGCCAACTTTAAGGTTCACTTTTATACTGTTTCATAACTTTACACTTCTGAAATTAAGATGTGTTTTTACAGAGGGCTGTTTTTATGGTGTAGTGAGTAAAGCCTCCAGCTGCAATGCCAGCATCCTTCATGGGTGCTGGTTCACATCCTGGCTGCTCCACTAATGTGCACATGTAGAAGAATCTCATCTTACTCAAAACTTCAATTTAAGCAGCAAACCCCTCCCTTTCTTCACGTGCAATTATTTGTAATACTTGACATACATGGAAATTTTTTCATTTATTTATTTATGGTTCAAGAAAGGAAGAATGGAATAGGTGTTGATTTGTTTAAAATCCTGCAGCAGCAAGATTGATCATTCAAAACCGTAATGCTCTCTACTGAAAAAGCTTCTGTGGTTGTCCATTGCATTTAGAGTAAAATTCAAATTAGTTTTTATGAATTTCAAAACTTTCCATGACCCAACTCTTGCCTACCTTTCTGACTTATCTCTTACCATTCTGCAGAGCCTACAATCTTCTCATTTCTTAGACATCAAACTATTCTCTCTTCAAAGCCTTTATACTCATTCTTTTGTTTGGCCTATGTTTTTGCCTTCCTTGGTTTGGAAGGATGATATGACTTATACAAATAAAACATATAGATTATACCAATTGTTCAAAAGAGGTCCTTTTAAACTTGCCCTTCACCTCACCAGTTATTATCTGCCCCCAAGCCTTGGTGTATTTTCTCTCTCCCTATTAAAATTATTCTCCTTATTTTTTCATTTGTTTGTTTTCCTTTTCCTCCCCTTAATCAGCAGTGAGCTCAATGAGGGAAGAGAACTTGACTCTTCAGCTGACCACTATTTCTCCCAACACTCGACACATCTACTTGCAAACAGCATCTGTTGCAATAAGCATCTGTTGGATGAATGAGCAACAGATGGAAGGATGGGTGGATGAATGAATGAAAGAGAAGTCATGCATAGGAGAGACTTAGAGGTGCCAGGGACTTCCAGCATCATTTGCCTGGCCTAGGTGTCCCTTTTGACTTTATTGGAACTGCTATTAAAACAGAGGTCAGGAAGCTGGTATTGTAGCACAGAGGGTTAAGCTACCACCTGTAAGGCTGGTATTCCATATGAGTGCTGGTTCCAGCCCTAGGTGCTCCACTTCCAATCCAGTTCCCTGCTAATGTGCCTAGGAGAGCCACAGAATATGGCCTAATTAGTTAAGCCTCTGCCACCCACCTTTGGAGAAGCAGATGGAGTTCCAGGACCCTGGCTTCATCCTGGTCCGGCCCTGACCACTGTGGCAATTTAGGGAGTGAACCAACAGATGGTAAATATCTTTCTATCTTTCTCTCCACCTCTCTCCCTTTTTCCCTAACACTGACTTTCAAATCAATAAACAGATCTTTTTTTTTTTAAAGAGAAAAATCAGGATTAGAAGAGGTAATTTGTAATTGGTATATTTTGTGGGACTTAACTTCTATAAAAATGCTTCCTTGACCAGGAAATCCAGCGTGATGAAACAGAAAGGTTTGTTTAATTGCACAGGGATCTCAGCATGGCCGTGCAACTTCAAAGAGGAGCCTCTCTGGAAAACTGGAGGCAGCTCTTTTGGAAAAAACCATTCACTTCCTGTAGATGTGTCCTGCCTATGAAGGCAACAATGAAGGTCTTCAGTTGAGTCTGGTTGGTAAACTACTTATGAACACTTACAAGAAAATCATTTGAAGATCTTCAGATACATTTGGTAAGCGTGTGAGGAGGGAACCCTTCTCAGGGAAAAGACTAGAGGTCATGTTTTAGGAACAATAGGAAGAACAGAAATATGCCTTTTTTTAAATATTTATTTTATTTATTTGAAAGACAGAGTTACAGAGAGAGGTAGAGACAGAGAGAGAGGTCTTCCATCCACTGGTTCACTCCCCAGATGGCCTCAACGGCCGGAGCTATGCCGATCCAAAGCCAGGATCAGAAGCTTCTTCTGGGTCTCCCACACAGGTGCAGGGGCCCAAGGACTTGGGCCATCTTCCACTGCTATCTCAGGCCATAGCAGAGTTCTGGATCTGAAGAGGAGCAGCCGGGACTAGAACTGTTGCCCATATGGGATGCTGGCACTTCAGGCCAGGGCATTAACCTGCTGTGCCACAGCACTGGCCCCCAGAAATGTGTCTTTAAGTTTTACCCATAGGCTGACATATTTGGAAACAATTGTTCCTTTAGAATAGGAAGGAGAGTGCTGAATTAGGAATTAGAAAATATTAGGGTTTTTTTTCAAAGATTTATTTTATGTATTTGAGAAGCAGAGCATCAGAGAGAGAGAGAGAGAGAGTTCTTCTATCTGCACTTGGACCATCCTCTGTTTTTCCCAAGTGCATTAGCAGGGAGCTGGATCAGAAATAGAGCAGCCAGGACATGAACTGGTGGGATGCTGGTGTCACAGGTGGCAGCTTTATCTATTATGCCAATATGCCAGCCCCAAATTCTGAGTTTTATTTATGGCTTGTTCACATTCTAGCTGCATGACTTGGGACAATTTACATATCTTTGCAAGGTCTAGTTCCTCATTGAAATTCAGACATAATGGTCTCTACTGAAAGGTGTTGTAAGGATCAAATTAGATGAAGTTTGATATATATCATAGCATATTTGAAAAATATAAAATGATGTAAGTTACTAGTTATTTGTTGTGTTCACATTTGGGATGGTCTGCATAGCATGTGATGATACATTTCAACCGTAAATGCTCCTCTTATTTATATACTTGGTAACCTTAGGAGCCATAGGTTTTCTTTTGCATTCCACTTCCTTACCAGGATAATTGGACTCAGAGTGGATATCTGACCTAAGTGTGACCAGTCAGTCTTTTTCCAGAGATTTTTAGGATTGGAAGCAGAGGACTCTCATTCAATCTATGTTGGCCATTTTAGTGACAAAGAGCTATACCCAGGTGCTATGGAGCATTTCCTTACTGCAAAGTAAAGAAAGACAGTGACAAGAAGAAAAAAAAACTAATGAAGCAGAGTTGCCAATGGAAACTGAATAGATTCAGGGTACATTTTTTAGTCCTAAGATCCAGTCTCAGTAGATACCTTTATGTCTTTATTACAAATATCTCTGTCTCCAAGTTGTTCTTGATATGTTGCAATGAAAGATTCTTAATGCATTATGATTTTAGACATACACACAACATACACTTGCACAGATATGGCTAACTCAATCATTGAATGATAGAGAAAAGAGGCTGTGTTGCAACCTTGAACACATGGAGCTCATTTCATAAGCATGCAGTATATCTTCTTTGTAGAGGTATAGAGATGAGCATCTTATTTAAAGTTTGCTAATGGAGGCATTATATGAAGGAAGGTGAGAACTATAATAACATCAATGGTGGTAATAATTGTACTTAATACAATACAAATCAGAAAGGTTTAAACACTCCACATTCGGATGGTGTAAAATGATCAGTCATGGATTATGATATTGTGCATCATCATAACTGGATTGCTTGGCTGTAACTTAGTCATAGGATCTAGACTTTACTTTCATATGATAATGTCAGGAGTCAATCTGTCTTCTGTCTGCCCTCCTCTTATCTTTCTTATTTAAATGAATTTAATCTGTTTGGAAAGAATTTTCTTTCAGATGCTCGTATTATACAGTTACTAATAAGACAAACGAAGTCTTCCAGTAGAAGAAAATAACAATGTTAACTTCCATGATTTTTTTAGTCAAAGCTATTGCTTTAATATTTCAAGGCTCAAGTGTTAATGAATTTCAAGGAACACAATTGCCAAAGCTATACATAACTTCTTTTTTTTTTTTTTTTTTTTGACAGGCAGAGTGGACAGTGAGAGAGAGAGAGACAGAGAGAAAGGTCTTCCTTTTGCCGTTGGTTCAACCTCCAATGGCCGCCGCCCGGCGCACCGCACTGATCCGATGGCAGGAGCCAGGTGCTTCTCCTGGTCTCCCATGGGGTGCAGGGCCCAAGGACTTGGGCCATCCTCCACTGCACTCCCTGGCCACAGCAGAGAGCTGGCCTGGAAGAGGGGCAACCGGGACAGGATCGGTGCCCCGACCGGGACTAGAACCCGGTGTGCCGGCGCCGCAAGGCGGAGGATTAGCCTGTTGAGCCACGGCGCTGGCTTATACATAACTTCTATCTTGCTCCATATACTCCTATTGTATGATAATGTTTATGATTGCTCTCTTGAAATGTGTATGGTTTCAATAACAATACTTGAAACCCAGTAATATTTTGTTAAACAAAGTAATACACATTAAAACTCCAAATATAGATATATTTGCTGGCATCCAGGCTTGAGAGTGGGAAAGAATACATGCTATCAAGAGTATACTGAAAAACTGAAGCATATGATGTCAACATGTATATAAAATTGGCCTTAATGATTTGTAAGGTCAGTGTGAATGCACATGCATATTAGACATCTGTACATATGAATATAGACACACAGTCTGTTTGGGCTGTTATTTCACAAAATTCCTAAGACTGGGTAGTTTCCACCCACAGAAATTTATCACTCACTGTTCTGGAAGTGCAAGTTCCGTGTCTGATGAGATCTCAGCTCCGTTTCATTAGTGGTCACTTCTTGTCACATCCTCACATGAGGAAAGAATAAAAGGGGCAAACAAGCTCACCAGGCTTCTTTTACAAGGACGATCATTTTCATGTCATTTTCAGGAGGACTCTGCTCTCATGACCACGTTATCTCCCAAAGGTTCTACTTTTTAGCATGATTGCATTGAGGATTAAGTTTCCACATAAATTTTGAGGGAAACTGACATTCAGACTCTACCATTGCTCAGACCTTTTATAAAGGCCATGCAAACTGTACAGTTTTGTTATTGTTTAATATTTTATAGTGATATTTACCATTATTTTTGTGGGTATATTTTTCTTAAGATCTTTGAACAAAAATGTTTGCAAACTTGAGTAAGATGAGCCTGACCCATTAATGCTAGCATTAAGAAATGAATTGTATATCACAACCTTATTAATGTGTAGGAAGAGGCTTATGAATTCTTGAAAACTATGAATTAAGTAATTTTATTTAATAAATAGCAGTACATTATGAAATTATCAGTCTTTTTAAAATTTTTCCTTAATGATTTATAGAGTTAATGTTTATTGAACATATTAATATGTATTAATATGAATATGCTAATATATTTAAAAATTTCTTTCCCGAAAGTAGATGTTTCTACAGCAAGAATTCTATCCAAGGTTAAAACAATACTCTTGGTTATATGGTACACAGACAAGTAGCCCTGACCAGGCCAAAGAACAAATAATAATAATTGAAAATGTCCAGCATGGTGTTTTCCACAATATGCTGGGACTATTTCCATCTTGTATACCACATGTATAATGTTTTATTTTCAGCTGGTTTTTTGTTTTCTTTCAGCAGACTAAAATCCTCTTGAGGTTTGGAATGGGTCTTATACTTTTGATCACCACTGCATAGCACAGTAGTTGCGTCTTGTATCTATAATAATAATCACTTGATGAATTAATGAATGAGCCACTGTGTTGCACTTTTAGTGACAATTTCCATGGATTTTCTTAGTGTAGTAAAGAATTGTCATTGCATATCATGCAAGGCTCAATGTGTTAAGATTCTACCAGATAATGAACAAGATCATGAATCATTCACAATGACTTTCAGTGCTAATTCTTTAAAATTTCCCTTCAAACAACTGGTTTTCTATCAATGCATGTTTATTGGCTGAGGAAATATAGAGGAAAATCTAATGAAGAAAGCAAGAGAAATTTCATCAGAAACCAGGAAGTAAGAGAAATTTTGGAAGCTGAAGCACAATCTTTTTTTTTTTTTAGATAATTCTAAATAATCAGAAGTCGAAAAGATTGATTCAATGCAAAAGAACCACCATTTTGTAGTATTTGTTCAATCTATGTGCATCTGTATTGATCACTGGCTGTGTCTGTGTCTCTACAGTGCTATGCTTCTAGCCGACTTTGTGTCACAGTCATCATAAGTAGAGATCAATTGGAGCAAGCCACTGATCCTAGGGGTAGTCCTGTTTGTGTGCTGAATCCATTCACTGCAGTCTCTCTTTCCACACGCAGTGTCCATTTGCTCATGGGCCTGATGACGTCCCAGATGACTGCATCCCTGTCAATCTCTGTTCCAATAACTAAGAGAAAGAAGGTCCCAAGAATTTTACTTTGAAACTTCAGCTTTTGTTTGGCATTTGGAAAAAGTGATCTGTGTGTTCAGGGTCAAGTTGGGTTCTCCAAGTTATTTTGTGTTCACAAAAACAACCTCTGAGTTTCGACTTGTGTCCCTCCACAAGATGACTCAAATGTTTTCACTGTTGGTTCCTTGGGGACTTTGCCTTTGTAGCTGTCTGAGAGCACTTATTTGCTAGCACGGAGTAAAATAGAAGATCTCTTCCATTCCTCTCTGTCCTTCTAAGGCAGCTAATGAGATCAGAGCTTCCTGTGTTTTTATCTGCCCTTCTAATGTATCACATTAGATAAGGAATCAGGGATCCCCCCCACCACCAAAGCAAACCAAAAGGAAACACACACACACACACACACTGATACACACACAGAAGGATGAGGAAACAACTTGGGCAGGATAACTTGTGCCTGTAGCTTACCTGTTAATTAACCAGAGCCATGATCCTATCATATGTCATGAATAGGAGCACGAAGGAAATAAATTGTAGTCACTTCAAATTAGCTCACTCAACAGGCCAAGAGCAAGTTAATTCTTAAGCATTTAATTCAGTCAATTGGCACTCAAACGAATAGAGGCAGAAACAAATGGTTTAGTCTTTGTAAGGTTGTTAACCTGACCCAAGCTCATAAAAGTGAATTAAATTTTTCAGCCTTTCCCCAATCTTTCAGTATTGTACACACATTTTCAAATGGAGGTTTTGTGTCCTACTGTATGGCTAGCTGCAGGTCCACTATCAAGCACTTGGACAATTCAATTCTCTTATCTGTGAAATGGTATTATAATAATAGTAGTAATTTTGTAAGAGTTAAGATTCCTAATATATTTAACATATTTAAAACACTAGTTAAGTGTTTGATAGGCTCTAGATATCATTATTTCTGTATATTTGTATTTGAGACACCAAAAATATAGATCTTTTATGAGGGAAGGGAGTTCTTCCTCACTTAGAACACAGCAATACATTTTCACAGGCTATTGTGGGCATCTCACTCTATGGCATTCATTTTCTCTGTTACATTAAAATGAGATGTTTGTTAAAATGATATATTTTGCTCTTCTTCATATAATTGATACTGGAATTTTACCCTCATCATAGGAGAGAATATGTTGATCCTCGCATTTCTGCACTTTGCAATTCCTCTGAGAGACTTGCCTCTGATTTCACTTCTGCAGAGTGCCATCTGTGTGCAGGGGATCTTTTGTCGGCTCCTTCTGTGATTCACTGGGACTCCTTATTATTGCAACTGGGATGGCCTTTTTTTTTCTCTCTTTCCTAATAAGGAACAGAACTAACACGACTGGGATCACTTTGAACACTGGCATTTCTTCTGAATACAGTTCTAACTAGATTAGTATTTTTATGCTGTGGGTGGAGATGCCAGATAAGAAGAAACAGATGAAGAAAAATGAAAGGGTGAGACAGAATGAGGAGGTCAGTTATTTGGGCTTCCTTAGGTGGGACATTTGTTGCAGAAATAGTAACCAGCCCTTTCAAAAATATATATTGGAGTTCAGTACCATTAACAATAGATAAAGAAAGGAGGCAAGTAGCTATGTGGTGTTAATCTTACCCCTCACAAATAATGGCACCAGTGACATTTGACCATGTGACAGATGAGTGAGTGGAGAGCCCTGGGACTGGGATAGTGACAGTTTTCTTTTTCTACCCTTGTAAATTATTCAGCATTGGCACAGCACTGGGAAAACACAGACCCGAGAAAGGGTAAGGGAGAAAAGGAATTCTATTGCAAATGAGAATGGCTGCTGACAAGTCCATTAAAAAACAACAACCCAACATTCAAGCTGTGTCTACTGCCTTCAAAATGTCCTTCAAAGGTTCGGTTCACTAATCTCTTTTAGACGTGTAAGAAGGTGGCAGAGAGGAGAGGAAAGTCCCCATTAAAAGCAAGGCATATTGGTCTCTCTTCCTGTCTGTGTCTGTGTCATTACAAAAGATCAGATGGTACTTCTCTTACAATCACGTGGGTTGTTAAAGCCCAATGTCCTGGACAAACATTCCCATCGTAGTAATAACATTCTGCTGACTTGAATGCTCCCTGATGTTTCTGGCTAGATGTGATTGCCTTCCAACCTCTTCCTCCTACTGCATTAGAGCTGCCACCCTAGTAGAGGTGATTTTTCTAAGTGAGGTTATAAAATTTCACAGGTGAGTTATAAAAAGGTCATGGCACACTTTTTTTTTTTAATAAAAAATTGGAATGCATTGTTGCTTTTCAATCAGCTTTATTATTTCTCTTTCTCTGCTTGGAACGGACACAGTGTTGTCTTCCTATCTAAATTCCCCTAGCAAAATCAGGACTCAATGAGATCTCTCGGAGGAGAACTCCGACAGCTGACCCTGACTAGTTGCACCGCCCAAACCTTCCCTCTCACATTAACATCTGTTGTGCAGCTGGAAGGCTGAGAAACTGATGTTTTTACATTGATTGTCCAGCAAGGGGGGCTAGAAACTACAATTCCATTTCTGTTGGAGGCTATTCCCCTCTGATATATCCTACTAGAAAAAAAAATCATGGGTAGCATCTTGTGTTTCTGTAATAGATTTTATTTGACATTTAAAAAATATTTTACACTAATATATGAAGCTTCCCTTGGTAAGGTGTGATAAGTGAGCACTTCATCTCCATTGTCTGGACGGGTAATATGATACAACAGCAGGCTCAGTGAGGAGTCAATCAGTTGTAGTGTCATGGATGGCCCCCAGATGTTCTCTTCTCTGTCCTCTCCTCTCCACATTGCATGCTCTACCTTGCATGTCCCCAGTTTTCTTTCTACAACTGTACGGTTTTTCACAGTGTGCCCTCTATCAGCCCTTTCCTGCCAGGAAACACCAGCAGGTAGTAGGAACATCACAGAGGGTGCATGGTTTCACTTACACAGATGTAGCGATTAGATGGTAGCATTTCCACCCTTCCTGAGATGCCGACGTTTTGCTTTAGGCTATGGTGGCCTCCCTGACAACCATTACAGCTGAACGGCACTAATGTGGTACAGCTTGGATCTGAAATGTAAATCTCCTGAGGTTTCAACCTTTAAAATGTTATTTTGTAATACCTGTCTCCCATATCCTCCTTTCTCACCCCCACACAGCCATCTACAGCAACCTTGCCCATAAGCAGACTATAAAGCTTCTGCTTGTATTTAATAAAACGACTATTATTATCTTCATGGTATTCATTCTGCAACAGCTTAAGTAGAAGAAAGTAAAATTCCTTTTCTGACAAGCTCAGCCTATGCAAAATCAGGCTTGTGGGCCATATAAATCAGGAAATAGTGGCAATGCAGTCTAGAACCTTAGTATAAATGTCTGTGACCACAATTTGAATCCTTGAAGGAAGGCTTTCTCTCAAGATTTACATAGAAAAATATCTGCTGTATTTCACTTTCAGTAAAGCTGATCCTATGATTTCTACTCTCTTACTGTGGATTTCTTTTAGCTTCCCGTAGTGGACCTGGAAGACAGATTATATATCTGCTTTTGCTAGCACACCATTGAAGTCTTAGGAGCATCAACAGCTTATAAGAGTCTAGTCATTGCTTCTTATAAATCAAAAACTTTGCTCCTCAATGATGATACCTTAGTCAAAACTTAAATGCTCAAAATGGTGACAAACAGTTCATTGTAGTTTATTTTCTTGAAATTCTGAAGACATAGGGGCTCTCACAGTTAGGTTTTCATGTGGCCAGATTTTTTTATAGAAAACTTTTATTTAATAAATATAAATTTTGAAAGTACAACTTCTGAATTATAGTAGTTTTTCCTCCCATACCCCCCCTCCCACCCCCACACCATCCCATCTCCTACTCCCTCTCCCATCCCATTCTTCATTAAGGTTCATTTTTAATTATCTTTATATACAGAAGATCAACTGTATACTAAGTAAAGATTTCAACAGTTTGCGCCCACACAAACACACAAAGCATAAAGTACTGTTTGAAGACTAGTTTTATCGTTAATTCTCATAGTACAATACATTAAGGACAGAGGTCCTACGTGGGGAGCAAGTGCACAGTGACTCCTGTTGTTGATTTAACAATTGACACGCTTATTTATGACGTCAGTAATCACCCGAGGCTCTTTCATGAGCTGTCTTGTGGCCAGATTTTTGTAAGTAGTATCGTCTACTTTTTGGTGGGTGCAGATAACAACAGGAAAGGACGATTGCTGAGTGAGGGAAGTCATCACGGCTTTTCCTGGTTCCAAAAGTATATGGCCCTCCTCACACTCTTTGCCATCTGAGTAGGGTGTGGAGAACACTGGCTGCTCCAGTGCTTGATGGGAAAGAGCCCGGCAGAAGTTTACCTGTGTCCTCAAACAGCTAGGGTTAGGGTTAGGGTTAGGGTTAAGGCTAGGGGTAGGGCTAGGGTTAGGGTTAGGTTAGGGTTTCCCAAACAGTGGAAAGTATCTTTTACAATGTCTCCATTGGCAAGAAGGAAGAAGGGTCTATTCTCTTTTTCCTTTGCATCCCACCATTCCAGAGTTCCCATCAGTGGCGAGTACAATTAGGGCCACTTTAACAGTGATATATGCTTACCTTTATGGAGACTGCAGCCTCGGATTCTTCCCAAAATGGTTCCTACATTTCTCTTTGAAAATAGATTTCAACAAATACCTGCTGCAGTGCCTCCTCACTGAGAAGAAAATACTATTAACAGGGCCTTCAAATCTGCCTAGACATTCCAGACTATTGCTGGTCAATTCAACTATTCAACAAACATTTGCCAAATACTTACTCTGTCAGAAGCTGGGTTAAACTTGAAAATTTATCAATAACTATGATATTGGGGTTAATGGAGATCTATTGTTACACTTTGGAAACCCGTTCTTTACTTTGGAAGTACTTACTATTCAAGAAAAGACAAGATTTTGCCTTAACTTACTGGCATGCAAGTACTAAATTATGATGATGGAGGGTAACTATATACTTAAATAGATAGAATCAGACCACAATGCCAAGTTTTTCTACTGTATACCTATTCCTTTTTTTAAAAGATTTTATTTATTTATTTGAGAGGTAGAGTTAAGGACAGAAAGAGGGAGAGACCAAGAAAAAGGTCTTCCACCTGCTGGTTCACTCCTCAATTGGCCGCAAATGGCCGGAGCTGAGCTGATGTGAGGCCAGGAGCCAGGAGCTTCTTCCTGGTTTACCACAGGGGTGCAGGAGCCCAAGCACTTGGACCATCTTCTACTGCTTTCCCAGGTGCATTAGCAAGGAGCTGGATTGGAAGAGGAGCAGCCAGGACATGAACCGGCACCCATAAGGGATGCTGGTGCTGCAGGCAGAGGCTTAGCCTAATATGCCACAGCTCTGGCCCCTGTGTGCCTATTTTTTTTCAAGATTTATTTATTTATTTATTTGAAAGTCAGAGCTACACAGAGAGAGAAGGAGAGGCAGAGAGAGATGTTTTCCATCCGCTGGTTCACTCCCCAACTGGCAGCAATGGCCGGAGCTGCACGGATCTGAAGCCAGGAGCCAGGAGCTTCCTCCGGGTCTCTCACATGGGTGCAGGGGCCCAAGGACTTGGGCCATCCTCCACTGCTTTCCCCAGCCACAGCAGAGAGTTGGATCGCAAGTGGAGCAGCTGGGTCTCTAACTGGCACCCATATGGGATGCCAGCACTCCAGGCAGCGGCTCTACCCGCAACTCCACAGTGCCGGCCCCTGTGTGCCTATTCTTAAACTGGACAATTTTCCAAATAGTTAAAAAAAAGATGAGATGATGCATTAGTTTATTGAGGGAACAATTATATTCTCATTTTTCTCAATCTATAGTGAGAAAGTGTTTTAGAGATATCACTTGTATAACTTCTTCACAAAGAAAAAAGAAAGGTGTGATTTTTCTCATTTGGCAGGTTACATAATATCTCAAGCATTTAACCTGATAAATTGGTGAACTATATTTGAATTTTCATTATTTGCTGCTGAACCAATTGACTTTTCAAAAAACTTTTTCCTAATCTGAAAACATATTTATTGTTTCCCAAGCAAAATGTCAAATCTCTCAAGTGGATGTCAGACCTGGCACCGAGAGCCCTCACCTTCATTCCTCCCCTGCCAGTGACTTTGCAAATATGAAGCAATGTGGCTGTAAGAGAGTGACACAAGTGACTTACTACCAAAAATATCCCTCAAACTCACCTCAGAAAAATGTTTTTTTCCTGAATTATAAATGGGGGAAACCCATTTCACAGGCAAACAGATAAAAAATGCACTTCACCTCTCACTTAAGATTATATCTGGGTGGGAGGAAATTGTTCTTCATGGTAATGGAACTTGAAAAAAAAAATGTGGACTCAGTGTTTTGTCAAAACTTCAGAAACCAGCTTCCGGGAGACAGAGCAGCATCCAATCTGCTTGAGTGGGGTTGAGTTTGATATCAGCTCTATATATTTATTATATTTAATATTACTATTGTGTAGGGAAGAGACTGGTAGAAATTTAGAAATTGTGTTTGTGTGCACCAGTGAGAGAAAGAGAGACAAAGAGAGAGAGAGAGAACTGTATCATCAATAATTTTGTCATCATTTTTTCTTTATCCATGATAAATTTTTGGAATGACTTCAGAGTGCCATGGAGGACTCTAAAATTAGTATCTCAAAGCTATTCATTTGAAATTTATTTTAAAGGCATGCCTTGGATGATACTGAATACTCAGTATCATTTGATTTGTACTTGGGTCCCTGTGCTGTATAGAATTTGGACTTAACCAAGTACTCCAACCACTAGCACTTTAAGGGAGTAAGAAACCTTAACTTCTTAGAGATGGTTTAGAGCTTGGGAGGAGGAGGGATGATTGAAGGTCTAAATGCTGTTCAGAGTTGTTCAAGATACCAAAGAGCAGGGGCACTTCAAAATCTGCTAACAGGAAAAAGCCTTGGCTGCTAAGGACTTGGATGGGTGTCTACCTCCACTTCCAGGAAGGTGATGCCTAGTAATTATTGTCAGTTCAAGTACCAACTGCCTCAACCATGCCTTCCAGAGGCCATATGGGCAGGCTTTGTCTTATACAATTTATATAGTGTCTATTTGGAAGTAGGTCCCTGCAGTTCTCAGAGACTAATAGTTCACTCTTGACCTCCTGGTATCAATGCTTGATTTTAGCTATAGCCTCATTGAGACGCAAGAATGATAACATCACCAGACAAACTTCATAGACTTAGACCCAGATTTATAAGTCTATTTCCCAACACTTACAAAGTCCCAGACATTTGATTTCCATTTAGAAGTATACCACCAAGAAAAACTGGATTCAGCATTATATATAAAATATTTCTTCCAGTAGATGTGCATCAGATCAACCTCTGAAATGCTACCTTCCCTATAGTTGCATGCCATATGGATACTGCTCCTCTTGCTTTCCAGTAGGAACTCAGGAAGCCTAACTTTACCTTTTGGTTCTCTGCCCCTCTTCACATTGTGGCTTAAGTCAGTGTCCATGCTACAGTATAATGTTGATATTTGGGTTTTGTCCTAAGACATGCCTCACTTCAACTGACTGACTTTCTCTCTGCAACTGTCTTAGTAAGCTTGTTGAGTGTGCTGGCCCACCTAGGACTGAGGCCTGCTGTCATCTACTTGCATCTTTTTGCCTTTAGTTCTGCATTTCTAAAACTCTATTGTGAATTGTGGAATATTGACTATTCCTACATCTTACTCTTTTGATGAGCTCTGCCCACTTACAGGGTGCTTTTTTTTTTTTTTTTGGTGGTGGTGGTGGAAGGAGATAAAATGAACACAGAAAACCTACTTCGGCATGTACATAATCAAAGTTCTTAGAGTTAATATCTGTGGGTTTCCCACCCCAGACAGTTAATATTTTCCCTTCTTTCTTCTGAAAGTAGCAAATTCACTACTACTGTTCATTCTGTGTGGCTTTGGATGATGCTTGCACACTGAACATGTGACCCAGTACAGTTAACATTTCAATTCTTAGCCTAAGTGTGTGGTTCAGGTTTGAGAATGTGATCCAATGCACTCTGATAAGAACAAGTTTGCCATTTTTATGTAAACTATGTCTGGAGGGGTGTGGAAGGAACTCTTTCATAGCACTTGGCCTTGAGAGGACAGAAGGTAGCCATCCTGCCTGAAATTCTTGGAAAAAAAAAAAAAAACTGGCCTGAAAATGAATCTAGCACAGAGGAAAGCAAGGCAAAGAGGTAGGGATCCTGAGCCCTGGTGACATTATTTGGGTCCCCTATGCCAACCAAGACTGAATATACTGCCTCTGTTCTTCTCAATTATACCTGTAAATGAACCATTTCTATCCTTGCCAATCTGAGTTGAGCTTTCATGTGTCTGAAGACCGTTGGCCATTTCAGATCTATTTTCTTTGTGACTGAGAGTGTAGTAGCAGTCTCTTCTTACAGCCATTGCATGCTTTGGAGCTTACTCTGCAGTCACTCTAAAGCCATAGAAAATAGGATGGAAATGCAAGGCACAGGCTGACCATAATCATTGAGGGATGAATTATCCCAGGGTCTAATGTTCCAAATAGTCTGCTAGAGTAAAATTAAGCTGAGAATCTTTTTTTAAAAATTTTTTTGCCTTTGTGTGTAGAGAAACCAGAGCCACTCCTTATCCTGCTTCCAATTCCCGTAAATAGTATGTCTGGAATAATGGACAAGGGATGGCAGAAAGTCTAAAACACAGGCCTGCTTTCCCCATTAGACTCTAACAGCCCCTTCAGGAAAAGTGCTTTATCTGGTTTACTATTGCATCCCCAGAAACCAGTGTAGTACCTGGCACAGGGCAGGTATTCAATAATGTAGTCTGACTGGAGAAGTAGAAAATGCTTAATATAGTGCTGCTCGTAAGTCTGCATTGCTTTATGTATTTTATTCCCTGTAACGTGGACAAAGCCTTACTAGTCACAGATTTGCCTCAGGACCTGTGTGGCATTTGTGCAATAAGCCCATCAGTCATAATCACAATCACAGACAAGTTTAGGGGAACCAGAAAAGCAAGAATCACACAAAGTCCAGAGTCTACACAAATGAACTTTCTTAGCTATTCATAATCATAGGATCTTGGAGTTCCATTGATGGGAGAGGCTCTGTCTTTGACTGTCACACACTAAAATAATGAACAAATATCAGAGGCATGTCCCAAAGATAAATGGTTTTTAGCTCCCTGTTGTCTATCTGGCAATGGGGTCTCAATATTTTTTTCTTTCTTTGAGGATCTTGAAACACTCTGATATGGTACTTGTTCCAAATTTAGCCAGCTGCAGGCCATAGGGGCTTAGTATAGGGGAGAAATGATGAGGATTGCTTATATTTTGTGGAGCAGAGAAGCTCAAGGCTTCTGCCAGAGGGATTACTGTGCAGGCACAAGAAGTGTGAGACGAAGTGCAGAAAGGCTGTGACTGGGACTCGGCCTCCAGCTGGAGCTGCGGCTGGCTCCTCAGCGATCAAGCTTTCACGGCAGATCATCCATTACCTTTGTCAAGCCAATCACGATGCTCCCCGGGTTATCCCCACTGATAGTGAAGCAGAACTAATTAGGCAAAGGCAATCTCCAGGCATCCCCAGACCACAGACCCTGCAGAGTCTATTAGCTCTTTCTTGCCCAGCCCACTCTCTCCGGTTTGGAAGGCTAGATTTAAATACAAGAGGGCAGAGACCAGGGCACGTGCAGCTGAGAGATGTGCTGGGGTTGGGACTGGCCCAGAACTGCTGTGGTTGAGCCCAGGGGATCAGGAAGCCCTTCTTGACAGGAGTTCAGATGGATGAAACACCAGCTTGAGTTGTTCAGGAAGAAGTGCTGGGCCATTTTGTGACTGGAGGTCAAGTCAAATGAAAGCAACGTCTATCCACTCTGTTCTCTCTCCTCCTGTGTCCTGGCAGCTAGAGTCAAACTGGGGAAAACCTCAGATTATTAGCAACACCCTAAACAATGGCATCCTTCCAAATCACGATGAAGCCCTAGGGAATCTTCAAAATGTGTATCATCTCCAGGACTCACATAGTTCCCAGGGATGGAAAAACAGCAGCCCTGTTCTAACTTTTGCAAACACTCCTTGAAAACAAGGACCACCGCCAAAGTTTTGCTGAGGCCACACTCTCCAGCTCCACGGATGATGAAAAGGACGGCTTGGGATGATTGGAGGCCGCGCTGGTTCTGTTTATCCTGTCCCTGAGAAAGTCTCCATCCAACCTGCCATGTGAAAAGTAGAAATACCTTCCCTTGGCAACTTAGTTTGTCATCATGTTACTTGATGACACTCACAAGGGCACAAGACCATAGCATTTAAGGTCCAGACAGAATGTAAAAATTAAAGAGAGAGGAATTTCTTTGTTTGTTTAAAAGATGGTCCTAGAAAGCTCCATTGCTATGGCTGAAATATTTTGGATATTCTTTTTCTTCACACGAATGAAGAAATAAATACTAGTTGTGAAGTTAAGGGAGTAAGAATCAAATCTTGAACTGGGTTATTCACAAATCTTGGACTCTCTGTGTAAGTTCTGTGTTTTGAGTCATCATTTTGGTGGGCCCATGACATGTGGCATTCTTGGGTTTCTTTGATTCCTCTTAATGTCTCTCTCAATTCCTCTGACATCCTGTCAGCTTATAATCCTTGATCTCTGTTCTTGTTAGATTTTTCCCTGGTGAACATAATCACTCATATTTAGCTAGATCCTTGGCAGATAGTATTATTTCTGACTCTGATTTTGTTTTCAAATGATTTACCGTTTGTCTCTCCAACTGCCAATTGGGCATTTCTACCTAAATATTTGCTATCATCTCAAATTCAACATGTCTATGATAAATTTATTACCTTCCTCATTCTAGTCTTGGCTTCTTCTCTGATTTCTAAACATTCCCAGGTATCCAGCTTCAAAACAAAGAAACAAAACAAAAAAAAAAAAAAAAAAAACTTTGGTCCGGCGCCGCGGCTCACTAGGCTAATCCTCTGCCTTGCGGTGCCGGCACACCGGGTTCTAGTCCCGGTCAGGGCATCAGATTCTGTCCCGGTTGCCCCTCTTCCAGGCCAGCTCTCTGCTGTGGCCAGGGAGTGCAGTGGAGGATGGCCCAAGTACTTGGGCCCTGCACCCCATGGGAGACCAGGAGGAAGCACCTGGCTCCTGGCTTCAGATCAGCGAGATGCGCCGGCCGCAGCGGCCATTGGAGGGTGAACCAACGGCAAAAAGGAAGACCTTTCTCTCTGTCTCTTTCTCTCTCACTGTCCACTCTGCCTGTCAAAAACAAACAAACAAACAAAAAACTATGACTTTGTCCTTTTATCTTTTGCTGTCAGTGTTATTTCCTTACCAGTTCTTCTTTGTCCCTTTTCTTTCTTTCGTTTTTTATTGCTACCCACAATTCACCTGACAATTGAGATATTAAGTTGGACCATAGGAAATTGCCATTCTTTCATGTCAAACATGGCCAAACAGTGGGAATTTCAAATGGTGCATTCCAATACAGTAGGCACTCAGAGCTGTCTCCCTGGATTTATAGGAAATTAATGAAGTTTAGATTCTGGTCCCCTTAGGAAACAGCCCAACCTTGTCATAACACTCAACATTTGAAGCATTTTCTGGTGCTCTAGAGTACATGGAAAGATCTTGGCTTTTCAGTTGTACCTCCCTAATTAATTCAGGCATTCCTACGGCTTTCCCTTATCATCCTCCCCAACATCCTCTCTCCCAGATTTGGGACAAGAGGCTGCGGGAATAGATTTCTACGACACCACTTTCAATCCTCTTTGGAAGTAGTAATGAAATACATTTTTAATCAGTCAATCAGGGCGCTAATGCCTGTACTTTGCTTGCTTGCTTCTGCCAAAAAGCAAAGATTTTGCAGGGAAGTATCTGAATGTCTGTTTTGCCTCTCCTGACACAGTCGGCTGGCCTTCAGGGCGCAGCTTACAGCCCATCTGTTCAATCAAGCTTTTGCCCGTTGACACTGGAGAATCATCCAGGTGAGGGGGTCCCTTAGATTATTATCTTCCGCTCTTTGTACTTGCAGCCAGAGATCTCTGGTGCTGCAGTCTCCTCCGAGTGACCTTAACGAACGAATGCATAAGCAATGTTTTCTGTAACAATTATGTCCCTTCCAATAACTTCCTCCTCAGATCCTCTGTGGGAAAGTCAGTGTATAAATATAAACATAAATAATAAATGTAAGATATTCCAAATGGTAGCTTTAAAAACATCTTCACTGCTTTGAGAGCAAAAATCTCTTATGTTTAAAACCAGCGTTTCTCATGCCATTTGAAAAGATAGGTGTGAAGTATTTTTCAGAAAAGACTTGTGTTTTTCTGCTGAAGTATTTTTGAAGTTTTTATTATTCAAGCATAAGCAACAGTAGAGTCATTGGAATGATCCCTGAGTACTCATCTTCTAGATTTTTCAGTTATCAGTACCTTGCTAATCATTTCGTCTACTCCTTCCCTCATGTTTTTGCTGGCATATTTTAAAGCACATTAGTCTATTCAACCTGTAAGTATTTCAATGTGCATATCTAACAAATAAATGCATTTAAAAAATAGAATCACCATGCTACTTTTCACACCTAAAATTTTAATAATAATTATGTCTGTCATTGAAATGTCAAGTCCACATTTAAATTTCCCTGGTTGTTGGGAAATTCCACATATTATAAATAGGTATATCTCTTTAAAGCTTTTGTTTGTTTATTAATTATTTGTTTATCTTCTATTTTTAAAGATTTATTTGTTTATTTGAAAGGCATGATTTCAGAGAGGGAGAGGCAGAGGCAGAGGCAGAGGTAGATAGAGAGAAGTTTCCATCTGCTGGTTCACTCCTCAAATGGCTAAAAGAGCTGGACTGGGCCGGTCTGAAGTCAGTACCCAAGAGCTTCTTTTGGGTCTCCTACATGGATGTAGAGGCACAAGCACTTGGGCCAATTTCTGCTGGTTTCTCGGTGCATTAGCAGGGAGCTGGATCGGAAGTGGAGCAGCCAGGATTTGTACCGGCACCCCATATGGGATGCTGGCACTACTGATGGCTGCTTACCCTGCTACGCCACAGTGTCGGCCCCACTTCTCCCCTTTTTTTCCCATGCCATCCATTCATCATCATATCAACAGTGCTTCTTAAACTGATGACTTTGTGTGGTGGTGTTTTACTTACTACTCCATCACCATATTTTATGTAAAGTGGTAGCTAAATCTGGAGACTATTTTTAGATTCCATTTCAATGTTTTAACAAGAATATTTAGTAAATGGAACTGTGGTTTATTTCCTATTTCCTCATATCAGGAGGCACATAATATTTGACAATCCTAATTAGTGTTTCTGAGGTTAATCAGAAGAAATGTCAAGACCTCTGTTTTTCATACTTGCATACAAAGCAGGAAGTGTGGTCCACATATTCCAATTCAGAAGAAATTTCCACATAACAAACATCAAAACTCTTGTATTGAGTAGTCAAGGATAATGGAGAAGTCAACAAAATCATTTGCCTTTAAGAGATTTGTATCCCAATGAGAGAGGTAGAGGAGACAGGAGATCGGCATGCAACATGAACAAGTGACTTTGAAGCTTTGGAAACACAACAGTGATTAATAGCAGAAGACATTTACAGATGCTGTTTGGTGTAGGGATACAAAAATGGGGAAGAGGAATGGGGTCAGGCACTGTTCCCTGAGGAAGTGGGCTCTGAGCTGGAGTTAAAGGATTCGCAGGATTTACCAGGCAGAGAGAAGCAAAGAGATGTTGTGGGTACATGAAATGACCCAGCAAAAGACCAGTGGGAGAGAAGCACACAGGGGGTTCCCCGCACAGTGCTTTAGCAGAGTGTGTTCCATTAACACTGCTTTCTCATTAACTCTGTACCTGAATAAGTACCTGTATAAAAAAGGACTCAGCGGGTATCCTTAATGACTGTGGCTGTCTGAATCAAGCTTACTTTGTGTCAGGGTCAGATGCTTTGGAGGATGGGCTGAGAGATGACCTCATTTAGGGTAGTGGTTTTCAAACCTAGGAAGCTTGTAAAAGTGGAGACTGACACCCAGAGATGCTGGTGTCTGGGATGAGGGCCAGAAATTAGCACTCTTTACTCTCTTTACTAAGAGAGTTTGATGAAGATAGTCCAGGAGTTACATTTCCAGAAACACTATCTAGAACATTGCATAGAACAATAGCAGACAGTCTGCTTCAGGGGAACAGGGAATTTTCTGAGCTTGCTCTAATAATGATGATATTGAGCATTTATATGCCAGAAGCTATGCTAGGCTTTTCACACACTTCTTTTAATATTGAATTCCAACTCAAAGAAATAGACACTTTTTTTAATACCCATTTTAGAAATCAGGCAACTGAGGCTTAGAGGAGCCAAGATTACATATAAACATGAAAAAGGAAATTTTAAATCTGGGTGTATTTGATCCCAGGAAACAGTGTCTCAACTATAATTCCAGGTTGACTTGAACATGTACATTTCTTTGCAAACAGTGACAACAATTCTCCTACCCAGTAGTCATATATTCCAAGCCACCACTTTGAGGGGGTGCCTTAGCACTCCTGGTGCTGCAGATTTTGCTGTCACCTCTGGAAAGGATCATGTTTCAATTTATTTCTTTGTTCACAAAAAGAAAAGACTTTCTTATATGACAGAAATATTAATTCTCAAGTGAAAAATGTAAAATGAAGCAGCCACTAGCCTGCTGTTTGTTTACAGGTGAAGCACTCTTCCCCAGTTGCACCAGTCCTTGTTTATTTCCTAATCGAGGTGAAAGCTCTCTGTTCTACAGAGAGGCTTATTCTACTTGCTACAAGAGGAATGCCCTGATTTCTGTAGGGGCTCAGTCAATAGCCCAAAATAGAGTGTTCCAAAGATTTAACATGCTTTTCTCACACATGGCTTTAGTTACAAGAGATGGATCAGGTTGAAAACTATATTTCAGGAAATGAAATACAATTTTTTATTTTTATGGTGTCTGCAAAATACTTTATGATATTTTAATGTTTGTGTGTGTGTATATATATATTTGGGATTCCTTTATAATTTATAATATCCTTTTGTTGGATAGAAGCTGCAAAGGAAAGAAAGAATTTTTCACTGTTGCAAACATTTCAGGTACAAATAAGTGTTTAATGAAACTTTGATGCAATGTCAAAATCGGAGGTTGGGATAGAGGGTTGGGATCAGTTTTGCTAACTTCAGCTGTGATTGTTTTTAAAATGTACCTTCTATGAAGATATTTATAAGAAAAAGAACTATATAGGCTTGCTGAATTCTTGGCTAGAATAAATGCAGACAGACTTACGTAAAGCAGGTTATAAATTTATGTATTTATTCTTATTTTTTTGCATCTAGTGAGATGAGTAGGAATTTGGGGAAAGTCAACAATTTCACAGGGTAGACTGGGTTTACTTTTTACACAAAATAGAAAGATGCCATTGAACTGCCTGATTCTGGTGTCCCCATGCAGAGACATACACTTTAACTACAAAACAGCATGTTCTGAGTCTCTGTTTTCTCCGGATAGTAGTAGCAGGAACACAGTGTTCATTTAAATTAAACCAGTTCCTTGGATAATAACAAAGTAATTAAAGAAACCACCAAGGAAAAAGAGCCAATTTATTTGAATCCTGTTCATAAAAACTACATCAAGAGCCTGAAGGTACAAAATAATGTGGATAAGATGGCAGATTGATGATTTTTTAAAATTCTGCGTGGGATGCATCTTGATATTAATTCAAATGAGTATCCCTCATGTGAAAATAATACAAGTTGCAATTTTTTTATCCTTCTTAAGAGAAATGGAATTCTATTAAAATACCCAGATAAGAAATTGCCACATAGCTCGAAGTCCACTTGACCTCTAGTAATATCTTAAGATTAGAACATTATGATTTATTCATATTTTCTACATTCCCATTGGAATAGAAGGGCCTTTGTCTTTAATGCTTTCAAGAGTTTGAAATTCATACTGATTTATCCTACAGGATATTACCTGAATCACAAAGAGATATTTTTGAGCATTGAGTTTCCTATTTTTGTCAGCAGCAAAGATCTAAATGGAATTGAAAATATATATCATATTTTCAAATTACCATTAAACACTGAAAGTTACTTTTCAAGGAAAAACACATCAGTAAAATACCTCTCACCTTTACAGTCCATCAATGCAATAGTGAGAAATTAAATCACAACCCTGAAACAACATTTCACAATTGCCCTTTGTGCCTTTTGGAAAACTGACTGCTTTCTTTCTGAAATAGGAGTGATTTGCCTCATTCTGCCTCTCCCCTTGAAGTGTAGGGGCCACTTGG
The DNA here is from genome assembly GCF_033115175.1 of Lepus europaeus. Classification (NCBI taxonomy): domain Eukaryota; kingdom Metazoa; phylum Chordata; class Mammalia; order Lagomorpha; family Leporidae; genus Lepus; species Lepus europaeus. The sequence goes on from NC_084830.1 coordinate 49,909,100, forward strand.
AGTCCATGCACAGGATGCCAATGAATGAAGTGAAGAGCAGCAGACAAGGGAGAGGCTCTGTCCACTCCAGGATGGCAATGCTGCCTTTGAAGAAAAACTTGGCAGAAAAGGTTCAGTTCAGAAGAACTTGAAAGCAACTAACTTTAGAGCACAAAATGATATCGAACTTGTCCATTAATAAAACGAATAACAAAGAGCTTAAAACTTTATTCCATATGTATATATATATATATGTATATATATATATATATAAAGTAATAAAAACACACTTCAGTTTATTGTCATGGTTATTTAAGTAAGGATGAAAGAAATAGAAATTGTACATGGAAATAAAGAAGAGAAAGGCGAAGAACCAGGGGGAGTGGGTTACGAAAGCGGAACAAAGACAGAAGACAATATTGAATTCACAGGGTCAGAGAAAGCCAAAGAGGAAGCTGGAGAGTACCAAGAGGCACAGGAATCAAGTGTGCCTTCATCACCCTTTCCTTGCTCGCTGCCATCTCATGTCTTGAATCCGCTTTACCACCCCTCAGTGTGGTTGATTACTTCTCTTTGAGATACTAAAATCTCCATCTCAAGAATCTCCCATACCCACTGGTTTGTTGTCCTCATCCTTCATCCAGCCCCAAGGGAGTGATTTCTTTTTTAAACTTTGGACATGAGGAAGGTTTTTCAGAGATTAGATATAAGATCTATATTTTATCTATTAAACTCTTTTTCTTTTCCAGCTGGTCACATGGATTGTTTTGCTTCCCTTAAAAAAAAAACAGACAGCTAATAAATATTTATTTTCAGAAGTTTATCATAGTTGACATTAAATTAATTTTTTATTTCTAGATTTTTAAAAAAGATCTAGATCTAAACAAAATAGATTTAAAATACCTATTTTGTTTATTTTAAAGGCAGAGCAACACAGAAGGGAGATACAGAGAAAGAAATCTCCCATATGGTTCACTCCCCAAATAGCCACAATGGCTGAAGCCAGGAATCCAGAGCTCCATCCTTGTCTCTCATATGGGTGGTAGGGGGCCAAACACTTGGGTTATCTTCCATTGTTCATCCAGAAAAATCAACAAGCAGCTGGATTGGAAGTGGAGCAGCTGGGATAGACAGAAATAAATAAATAAGTAAATAAATATAACTGTAACTTTTCTCAGTTTGATTACTGCTCCTCTAAAAACAAATTGAACAATTTGCTATATTCTGGAAGATTATGATGATGCATATGATGCAGCAGTAAGCTCTGTAGGTGTGCTAAGAATCTCGTGTTGTTAAGCAAGAAGATTGCAGAAGTAGGTTTACCACACTTCACAATGTTGTATAAGACAGTCATAGATCCATCTTTTCAATACTAATGGGAAGAAATATCAGAGCCTTCAAAAGCAGCTCCTGAGCAATGAAATAATGTCCATGAGATACTTTTCCAGATGACATAATCAATGAAGAGTTAATCAACTTCTACTAAATTCCATGGAGACTTAAAATTGAGTTTAAACATAGTACTGCCATGAAGGATCACATAATCAAAAGAAGAATTAATTGAAAACACATCCTAGTCTATTGTTTTTCACCATTTTTGAAATGCTTGCTATGTTAATTTACTTTATAATCACAAGCTTAACCTCCATAGGTAAAGAATTCAACAAGTATTAAGTAGAAAAAGCACTGCTCCTCAGAAGTAAAGATAAAGGCTATAAACAATAATCAAATCTCAAAATGTCAATTTTACTCATAAATTACATTTTTGGTGCTCTTTCCATATTACCATAAATCAGGGAAACATGATGTTTGTTTTGTACTGGCTTATTTCACTAGGCATAATGATCTCCAGTTGCATCTATTTTGTTATGAAAGACAGGATTTCATTCTTTTTTATGGATGAGTAGTAGTTTATAGTGTATATACCATGACTTCTTTATCCAGTCTTCAGTTGATGGACATCTGGGGTATTTTGTGTCTTAGCTATTGTGAAATAAGCTGCCATAAACTTGGGTACAGATAATTCTTTCATATGCTGATTTCATTTTCTTTGGGTAAATTCCCAGGAGTAGAATGGCTGGATCATATGGTAGATCAATTTTCAGATCTCTGAGAAAACTCCATATTAGCTTCCATAATGGTATTTTTTAAAAAATTATTTATTTTTTAAAAAAATCAGAGTTACAGAGGGAGAGACAGATAGATAGAGAGATCTTCTATCTGCTGATTCACTCCCCAGATGGACACAATGGCCAGCATGGGCCAGGATGAAGCCAAGAACTGGGTGCTTCATCTGATCTCCCAGGTCAGTGGCAAGGGCCCAAAAACTTGGGCCATCCATCTCCCACAGCTGTTTCTAGGACATTAGTAGGGAGTTGGATTGGAAGTGGAGCTTCTGGGACATAAACTTGTGACCATATGTGATACTGGTGTCCCAGGCATCAGCTTTACCCGGTACATCACAATGGCAGCCCCTTGAGTTGTATTATTTAAACACTTACTTTGAGCATGTGCTATTGTCACTCATTCTTGCATTAACTCATCCATTCAATAAACATTTGCCTAACAACTTGACCTCTTTAATTAACCAAAGCAATATTCTTCTCAATTATACTGCAGAATCAATAAAGCAACTACTATTACAACTCAAAAGATTTAGTTCCTCATCAAAACATTTCAAGGGCTTGAGTTTGTTGCTCATATGTTGTGCATCTCTGTTGCTTGTAAATGAAGTTGAGATAACTAAAGAAATTTGAGTCAGTGATCAAATCCTTTGATATCAAAAAACATTTTGCTTGAGACATGAAAGTAGAACAAATTCAGTATTATTTGTTTAATGAGTGAGAATGGCTTCTCTCTGTTTCCACATAAAACAAATATTATCAACTCAGGGAAAGAACAGCAGATTTAAATTGTGGACCTGGATTTGAATATGGGGAGTGGGAATTAGGGTGGTGTTAGGTTGGCTTGGAGCTGATTTGGGGAAACCAGCTATCACTACATGAACATCAGGAGGCTGTTGCTGTGGACTGGGAGTGGTTTGAATCATACTGACTTCACCTTAAGTGCCAGCTCAATTGCTTTGTTTCAAAGGAAAGACAGTGAGTGAGTCTTTCTACCATGCTGCCACCATAGGTTGCATGGTGCTTTAAGAATTCAGATGCTCTGCAATATAATTTCAATATCTGAATTCATTTGAATAGAAAGAACAGTTAAACATGGAATATTCACAGATTATTTCCAAAGGCAAGACCTTATTATTGCCTGCCCACATGTCACTAGCTGCTGAATGACACTGTGCATCACATTTCATGAAAATAAAAGGAGAGTTCCTTTGTTGCAAATTCATTCATAACACTCTTGGGAAATTAGGACACACAACAGATGTAAATCAGCCTTTAATCCAAGTCCCAGGGTGGACGGTGCAGAAGAGAGAGGTGGCAGGAGTCAGGGGGAAAAAGAGAACTATAGCAGTGGCAAAGAATAGAAGAGAATTCCCTGTGTTCCCCATTCCCTCCCACTCCCCTCCCCATCAGGTTGGACCATTAATAGATAGTTTCAGACACTAGTTTGTGCTGGTGAATGCTCTCTTCAGTTCTTACCCAGTGGAGTCTGTTGGAGGGTGACCTGAATCAGAGAAACACCCAACAGGACCTTCCTAGTTTAAAACAATGGGGCTTCATCTCATAGAGGGGACTTCTTTTTAAGCCATCCTTTTAGAAAATCTCCATCCACTAGGTCCAGGATTCCTGTGGGACAGGACACTCAGTAGTGTGTAGAAGAGTTATTAGTAGACACGCCTGAAAGTCTGAGTTTCACACATCCAGAGTTACACATTTCCCACCAGACTAAGTACCCATTTGGGCTTGGGTGTTGACGTGAGCAGCCTGTCTCTGAGCACCTGGGGAAGCCTCGCTTGGCCCTCTCATCTGCCTCTGCACAAGCTGCTTTCTGCCTGAGCATCTCACAGGCCAGGTGAGGAGGTGATAGTGACGCTTTACTGCTCTGTTCAGCTGCTTGCCAGATAGGGAGTCTCAGAGGCAGTGCCTACGGATTTCCACCGCTATTCTATTAGCCTAATCACAGTATAATTCTACTTGGACGCAAAATTAGCAGCAGAGTCATATTTTACTTTTAGCTTCTAATTGGCAACAGTCACATGCTTTTATTAAACTATTCCAATCAAGTCTTCCCAGCATCATACATTCTGCTTATCACTGGGCCCACCTGCAGCCAGCTCACTTCCTGGCTTCTTATCAGCAAAGCCAATTACTTTCTCATGTGCTTGCTTTGTGGTTTTGCTTATAGACTCCACCACACCTCCACAGCTAAGTCCACAGGGTATTAGGTAAATTCTATTCCTAACCCTCCCTCCCTGCCCTACGTGAGTTACTACCTTGAAGTGGTATGTGTTTTCTGGGCTATCTTCCTTTCTACAAAGAAGTGTTCTTAAATTGCTTTCATTTAAACGTTTTCTTGCTTTTCTGGGTTTATTTGTTGTTTCCCTCTTTTCTGCCTTCATTGCTGCTTCCTTGTACTCTTTTTACCTTTCTCCTTAGTTAAGTTTCTAAGGCTTTTTTGACTCTCAATTTCAAATGATATATTTAGGTGTGGGCATTTCATGCAGCCGTTGTTGCTATTTGGGATGATAGCATCCCACACATAGCTAGGTTCAAGTCCCATCTCTGTTTCTGACTCCAGTGTCCTGCTAATGTGTTTCCTGGGAGACAGCAGGTGATGGTCCCAGTACTTGGGTGCCTACCACCATGTGGGAAATCCTGATTGAGTTCTGGGCTCTTGGCTTTGGGCTGACCTGGCCTCAGCTCTGGTTGGCATTTGAGAAATGAACCATCAGATGGACGAGCTCTGCCTGCTTGTCTGTCTCTCTTTTTCAAATAAAATGAAAATAAATGAAAAATTTAAAAATAATTTCTGCAAATTCCTGTCCCAAGGAACTCCACCTTTTTATTTATTGATGTACAATTTTTGGGAGGTGGTCTTAAGGAATGAGGAAAAGCAGGCACTTTGGCATCAACTAGTCTTGGGTCCCTCATTCTTGATGGGTAACTTTAATTCTCTCCTCATCTCTCAAGTAAAACCACTGTACCCGCTCTCAAGGGTGTGAGGATTGCCTGAGCTTTGAGGTAGGCAGCACTGAGACATGTGAGAGTTCTATGTGTTAGATTTCTTCCCCTTCAGGGCTTTTAGCAGTTTTTAAAGCAATCAAGCAAGCGTTGGACTAAGAAGCTTTGCAGGACTACAAAGATGAATAAAATGACATGGGACTCAAAGTTTGTAATCCAGTGAATAAGATGAGAAGAATCAAAGTCACAACCAGAACAGGACCCTACAAATCAGGCAATTAATTGACTTAAACCTCAAAGACATTGTAACTTAGAAGAATATTGTCTTGCAGTAATACAATTGTGCAACTAATTATTTACCCGTATCTCTCTTTTCCTCTTTAGCTGGGATATACTCCTCAAGAAACCATACAATTAACAGCAATAATATCAACAGCAACATAATTAATATCAGCAAAGCACTCTGAGGCAATAAAGTGGTATTGGAAATCAAAATGGTATCTATGTAATATTCATATTAAATTTAATAACTATTTAAATATTTATAAATTATCTGGCATTTTTTTATTTTGAAAATGCTTCACAACCACTTTTTATTAATTATTAGATACCACTTATCCCTTGGCACTCAAGTTTCCAGAATCAGCAGCACTACTTTTTTTCTTCTTTTTTCTATTATATTAATCTTGAAGAAACATTTAGCTTTATCAAGCATTTTCCCAAGTTCCCCTATTGGAAATACTGGGCCACATGGAAAAATACAGAAATCACACTAGAGGTAGATATTATCATTGCAGCATCTACTAGATTACTATTATTTTAAAGTTCACAAAAGTCAAATGACTCATCCCAGGTCACAGAACTGGTCCTGGGGTGTCATTTCTGGGCTGTGCTAACTGGATTATTTAGAACTATAATTTGGGAAAGAATCTAAATAATTTGCGTGCATTTGTCTTGAGTCCAGTCTGAGTAGAGTACTTCCTGTAATTGTTGAAGTCCTGGTTTACCTAAAAGCTAAGAATGTTTGCATATTAAATGGAATTCCTCAAAATAGATCACTTTGCTTAGAGGCAGCCTCATCATGACTTCCCCAGACAGCCAATGGTTACAAATGCCTTCGTTTTCCCTCTGTCGTATGCTAGAAGTCTGTTTCATGTTCATCTCCCTATGCTAGACTCTGAACTCAAAAAAAAAAAAAAAAAAAAAAAAAAAAAAAAAAACAAAGGAAAGAAAAGAGAAACCCACAAAAACAAAAAAACAGTTAGTTTTGTCTTATTCTACTTGCTATTTCCCTTTCTCTTGGACAAAGCCTGGCTGATAGAAGGTACTTGGGTAATTTTCACTGCTTTATTGGTAGGTGGCAAATCTCATGTGGGTAGGAATCTCCTTTGTGCTTTTAGGGTAGTCCCTGGTACAGCGCCTCATCTATGATAAGGGTTCATGGATATTTACTTCAGGAATAAAAAGACTATGCAGGCATTTATTTTTTATCATGATACATACAAATATCATTTCTTATAATACCATCTGATATAAATCAAGAAAACAATGACGGGGGCCGGCACTGTGGCTCACATGGTTAATCCTCTGCCTGCGGCACCGGCATCCCATACAGGTGCCAGGTTCTAGTCCCAGTTGCTCCTCTTCCAGTCCAGCTCTCTGCTGTGGCCCGGGAGGGCAGTGGAGGATGGCCCAAGTGCTTGGGCCCTGCACCTGCATGGGAGACCAGGAGAAGCACCTGGCTTCTGGCTTCGGATCAGCACAGCGCCGGCCATAGCAGCCATTTGAGGGGGTGAACCAACGGAAGGAAGACCTTTCTCTCTGTCTCTCTCTGTCTATAACTCTACCTGTGAAATAAAAAAAAAAGAAAGAAAACAATGATGAATGGCTAATTTTTCCAACACAGAGAAGCCATGCTGGAAGCCAGCAGAAGACATCAGGAGTAGGTCCAAATTTGCTTTTTACATGTCTGAACATAACAAATGTTTTTCATTTTTAGAAATCCATGTTTTCTCATAGTTAAATGCACATAACTTCAAGCTTACCAATGTCAACGTTTTAAAACATACTGTTCAGTGGCATTAAGTATGTTCACATTTTAGTACAACCATCCCCACTCTCTAATTCCAGAATAGTACGATGTTTCTGTGGCTGTGGCTTTTAACACAGCTGTTTCATTACATTTGAGGGAGGTGGGGGAATCATCTGTAGTATGAATATAAGTTGGATTTTTAAAAATATGTAGGAATTAATCAGGTTGTAGAACACCTTGGTAAATGTAAATGAAACTACCTCTTTCACTCTGTCTTCAAATTGTAGCCTGCTGAGATATATTGGCACAGGGACAGTGGAGGGGACGATCATACCAGTAAGGACACCATCCTATCAGGACTAGTGTTGCTGAATCTGTCTTCTTGAATCTCAGGGCTTGGGAGACAACTGTTAACTGGAATGTAACTGACTTACTCATCTTCATTAGGAATTTGGGTCATCTTCCATTGCTTTTCCCAGTCCATTAGCTGATAGCTGGTTTGGCAGTGGAGCCTGACTTATATGGAACTTTTATGGGATGCCAGCATCCTCCTGTGCCACAATGGTGGCCACCAAGATGGGTAGTTTTTACATGTGTTTAATTTTCTTTAAAGATTTATTTATTTATTTGAAAGGCAGAGTTACAGACAGAGGGAGAGACAAAGAAAGAGATCTTCACTCCCCAAATGGTTGCAAAAGCCAGAGCTGGGTCGATCTGAAACCAGGATCTTCTTCAAGTCTTCCATGCAGGTGCAGGAGCCCAAGCACTTGGACCATCTTCCACAGGTTTCCCAGGCCATAAGCAGAGAGCTGGATTGGAAGAAGAGCAGCTGGGACATGAACCAGTGCCCCTTTGGGATACTGGCAACACAGGCAGAGATTTAACCTACTACACCACAGTGCCAGTCTGATATGTGTTAATTTTGAACTCAGAGCCAATACTTGCTCAAAGATCAGGTACCAATGGAAAGATACCAGTGGAAAATGACTCCATTAACTCTGTTTCAAGGCCCTTTGCAAAAATCTAGTTCCTGCTTCTGAGTGGTAAAATAGCTCCGTATTTGTAAAAATCTAGTTCCTGCTTCTGAGTGGTGAAATAGCTCTGGATTTGTATTTCTTTAATTTTCTCCTGAACACTAATGCAGCAAGGGAATTAGTTTTGGAATGGAAGAGTCTTTTAGATGGAATCTGATATTAAAAACAACCACTACCACCACCCTTTTCTACTACTGCAGTGAGTGGAAGTTATAATGCTTTCTGCGAAACAATATTAAACTTCCCTCCTTATAGCAACTGTTTAGAGTTCTACTGTTTAACAATTTCATTGCCACTTTCGCGCAGGATAGTGGCTATCAAATTTTGGCTTGCGTAAAAATCATGTGGGAAGCCTGTTGAAAACGCAGATATTTAGGCATTACCCCAAGAGGAGCTGCTTTTGGTAAGTCACAGGCAGAATCTCAGTTTACATCTTTCTGGTTGGCCAAGATAATCCTAATGCAGTATCCTGAGGACCACAGTTGAGAAGCTTGTTGCAAACAGTGCCACCACTTGCAATGCTATCTCAGCCTTAGGGTAACAGAAACCCATGGAAACCAAACAGAATATTTCTTTAGTCTTATACTGTAGGACTTTTCCATATTAGTGGCCTAGTCAGAGACTTTTCTCCTATAGAGGGGAATGTGAAACCTGCTTCACAGGATTCTTGTGAGGATGTGAATGAATAATTCAAGTAAATGGGTCAGCAAGTTTCCAGCATTTTGTAAGCACTCAATTAGCAGTTTATCTATCTATCTATCTATCTATCTATCTATCATCTATCTATCTATCTATCTTTCTATAAATTTATTTGAAAGTTGGGGAGATACAGACAGAGAGAGCAAAATCTTCCATTCACTGATACATTTTCTTTTTTTAATTATTTTTATTTTATTTATTTATTTATTTATTTATTTTATTTTTTGACAGGCAGAGTGGATAGTGAGAGAGAGACAGAGAGAAAGGTCTTCCTTTTTGCTGTTGGTTCACCCTCCAATGGCCGCTGCGGCCAGCGCATCTTGCTGATCCGAAGCTAGGAGCCAGGTGCTTCTCCTGGTCTCCCATGGGTTGCAGGGCCCAAGCACTTGGGCCATCCTCCACTGCCTTCCCGGGCCATAGCAGAGAGCTGGCCTGGAAGAGGGGCAACCGGGACAGAATCTGGCGCCCCAACCAGGACTAGAACCCGGTGTGCCGGCGCCACAAGGCGGAGGATTAGCCTGTTAAGCCATGGCGCCGGCCGTTCACTGATACATTTTCTAAATACCTCCAATAGTCAGGGTTGGTCTAGGCCTTAGCCAGGAACATGGAACTCCACCCGAGTCTCCTGTGTGAGTGGTAGGGACTCAAGTACTTGAACCGTCAATTGTCACCCAGGGTGCACATTAGCATGAAGCTGGATTGGAAGTAGAGTAGTTAGAACTTGAATCAGGCATTATGATATGAGATGCAGGTGCCCCAAGTGGCAACTTCAGCCACTGAATCAAATGCAGTCTCCAACAATTTTATTTTTAAGAAATGTGTTACAAAGTGTTCTTTTTTTCTCTTAAAAAATCATTTATTTTTATTTGAAAGGCAGAGAAAAACAGAGAGACAAAGAGATCATCTATTTGCTGTTCTCTCCTCAAATTGTCCACAGTAGCCTGGACTCGGCCAGGCTAAAGCCAAGGGGAGGAACCCAATCAGTCCGCCACATGTGTAGCAAGACCCAACTACTTGAGTTGTCACCTGTTGTCTCCCTGGTTGTGCATTAGCATGAATTTGGAAGTAGAAATGGAGCTGGGACTTGAACCCATGCACTCTGATATACTATGTAGGAGTCCCAAAAGGCTTTTAGACTGCCACACTAAACTCCTGCCAAACTAATAGTTTCAAACATTTTTCGTTAAAATATCTTATCAGCATTATCATGAATAGCAATAGCATATCAGCATGGATTACCAAAATGCATTTAGGAAGCATAACATCTTCATCCAGATGTTCCATTCCCTTTCCCCTCCTGGGGAGTTGAAATTAACTGAGTTCAAATTAAAGGGCATTAATCCTGGCTCCTACCTAATACATGCCATGCCATTTGATTCTGTTAAAATTACTCAGGGGCTTCTGATTTCTTACAAGCAACATGGCAAATAGACACAACTTAAATATTTAAGAGGGATGAACTAAGAAATGCAAGTTTAAGTCTAGGGTCTTCTGAGATTGCCAGGGGTAGCTTTCTGGGGCAGAGAAACTCTGTTCTTAGACACTGTGGAATCAAAAAACTTTAATGTTGTTGCAAATGTCTCATAACTTGTGCCAAAGTACCAGAGTGCAATGGCAGATGCTAAACTTCCAATGTTGTAACCACCCTTCCTCTGAGACTCACTTTGGAAACTGTGTTGAGCTGTTGATCTTCTCTGTAGAGGCTTCTCAGCAGTGCTCAGAAGTAGTAGCTAGAGAGACAGAAAAAGACATTGAGAAACCACTCATCTTTGTATAGCTTGCAGCTTTCTGAGAGTCATTACTTACATTCACTTGTCGTGAAAGAATTGAAGTTTCGCTAATGTGGGAAGGTGTTTGACTTTGCCTTTGCTGCCATTGTATTGGATATAGATACCACAGATTTTCCAGTGGTGAGTTTGTGAAGATGTAAGTTTGGATCTTTGCTTGGAACCCACTGACCTTGTAACAACCCATGATAGCTCTTTCCTTCTCACTTGGGAAAAAGTATAAAACAGAAATGTACAACTCTAAGATTTATATCAATGCAAACACCCAGTAGTAGCAATAACCCAATTAACGAAATAGAACATTTCTTTACCTCAGTCTTCCTTCTCCTCACCCACAGCGGCTTTTCCCATTCACCCTCCTTTCCTTTCCCCTTCACTACAGGCAATCACAATGCTGCCTTTCATCGTGATCATTTGCTGATTTCTTCCCAAACAACATCCTTTGAAAAATAAGGTTGATTTTTGGATTTTGCATACATGTAATGATAAATATGTCAGATTGTGTATATGGCTTTTTTCACTCAATATTAAATTTTTGAAATGTATCCATGTTGTTTTATGGAGCTTTATTTTTATTGCTTTATAGTTTCCACTATTTGAATATATTAGAATTTAGCTATCAGTTCCATTCTTTTTTTTTTTTAAGTAGTCACTTGGATTCAGAGTGAAGTTTTTACTAAGAACCAGCTGTCAAAGCAGATGTCTGAGTACAGAGAATAATAGACACATGCCATGTAGAGTTGCAGAGAACAAGAGTGGTGCAAAACCCAAGAACAGTCTATTTTAACATGCATTCTTGATGGACATTTCCATTCTGTCCTTTTTGGGATATTCATTTGCCATTTGGGTATTCTTTTTTGTAAGTGCCTATACTAAAGTCAATAGAAGCAAAAAAATCCCTCCATTTTCCCCCATACCAAGTCACTAAGTTATGAGGAGTTTTCAAAACATTCATGGGAAATGCATGTTATGAAAAAACAGTATGTATATATTTCAAAATTTTTTGCACTGAAACAAATTTATCTTTGAACTCCATTCTCCATGAATTATTTGAGATGTCCTCATACTTGTGACCCTTTCTCTATGGTTGGCTACTGTTCCTTTTACCCAGGCTCAGGCTCAGTTCTAGTTCTAATAATTTCTCACTTTAAAAATTCTTATTAACCAATGGGTATCTCAAAAAAATCTAATCTCAGTATACACAATGAAAAAAAAGTTTCATGATCCATGAGAAACATTATATAAAGCATTACAAACATCATTTATAGTAATAGAAGGTCTGAAGAGTTATGGAGTAAAGGAACCTGTTCAAAGTTATTTAATTCAGCTTTTCTAAAACACATTTGTTTTTTTTTTCTTTTTTTTAATTTTTAACTTTTATTTAATGAATATAAATTTCCAGTGTACAGCTTATGGATTACAATGGCTTCCCCCTCCCATAACTTCCCTCCCACCCACAACCCTCCCCTCTCCCGCTCCCTCTCCCCTTCCATTCACATCAAGATTCATTTTCAATTCTCTTTATATACAGAAGATCAATTTAGTATAAAGATTGCAACAGTTTGCACCCACATAGAAACACAAAGTGAAACATACTGTTTGAGTACTAGTTATAGCATTAAATCAAAATGTACAGTACATTAAGGACAGAGATCCCACATGAGGAGCAAGTGCACAGTGGCTCCTGTTGTTGACCCAACAAATTGACACTCTAGTTTATGGCGCCAGTAACCACCCTAGGCTGTCGTCATGAGTTGCCTAGGCTATGGAAGCCTTCCAAGTTTGACGACTCTGATCATATTTAGACAAGGTCATAAAAGACAGAGTGAGGATAGTAACCAATGATCCTAAGAGTGGCATTTACCAGGTTTGAACAATTATACAGCATTAAGTGGGGAAGAGGACCATCAGTACACACAGGTTGGGAGTAGAGCCATTGGTGGTAGAGTAGAGGTTATGATTACAAAGGAATGAGGCCCAAGTGCACTAGACAGGGTCTAGAACAAAGGACAGAGTCATTATTAGAGGAGCTAAGAAAGGTGCTGTCTAAGCTACGATTAAGTTTTCTGATTGAGAGGCAAATAGAACCTGATAGAAGGGGCTTGATAATAATCTGGTGGGCTTTAGGCCTTGTAAATTCAGAGGCCCAGACCTATCTATCTCTTCAAATGGGGTATATCCTAAGGGAGGTGTGAACCTCCTAGGGGAAGGCACTCTGTTGACTTTCATTACTTGGCTGGCCTGGGAGGAGAGCTGGCCAGGTAAAGGCAGGGGGCATTTCTAACAAGAAATTTACAGTTCTGCCTGCAATGTTGCTGACCCTACTTGACCATACCCTCAGATGAAGTGGTCATTTTGGAAGTTGGGCTGAGTGAAGGGCTTTTCAGCTTAGAGCCAATAAGATCTGTGGCTCTGACCTGGGCATCCTTCGACTCCTGGGCAGGTCCATTTCCAGTAATCCAACTCTTGGCAGAGCTGCCTGGGCTCTTCACAAGCTGAGTTCTGCTGAAGCCCAGGCTTACCACATTGAAAGCCACTGCAGTGGACTGGCCTGTTGGGTCTCCTTGAGGGCAGATCACTGTACAGATCAGCCATGAATAGGCCTGCCACCCATTGCTTCTGATGCCTAGCTTTCTTTTCCTCCTGGTTTGTGTTAAAGCAGACCAGAGGATGCAAGTCAAGGGAGTGCCCGTGTCCCATCTCTAATCTTTGGTGGCCTGAACTACAAGTCTGTAGTCACAGGCATGTTCTGTAGTAGTTTTTCTAAGGTAGACAATGCCCATGAGGAAAATTATATTCTCACTTTAAAACTTTCTTTCTCTTTGGTCTGAAAGGGAGGTTTTTTCTACTTACTGTATACTTCACTGATGGCGAAGTGAATCTAGCTATGAGATTATTATTTAAGTTCTTATTTTGGCTATGCTATTACAGAAAAATGTTAGCCATCTCTTTTATAAGGTCTAAAGATTAAATTGTGCGCCCTACAGATTCCTTTATAATAGAATTAGTTTCCTACCTTGAAGAGAATAGAGAAATGAAAGAACAAGTTGGGCTTAGAATAGAGAAATGAGGGAGCAAGTCCTAGATCGCTTGCTGACAATAGCAATATCACATGAATACTTAGCAAACCGTTTCAACCATTAGATAACAACTTAAGGAAACATTTGCCAGAAGGTCCAATGCCTTCTATAAATTTTAAGAATCATGCATTTGAAAACACCTCTTAAATATCTAACATGGTGTAGTTTGTTTAGCCAGTAAACTTAAGCACAACCATCTAAAATGTTTTTAGTTTCTTTCTACCAACAAGTTTAAAGCATATGATACACAGATTCAGGTCACACAAATTAAAATGTAACTTTGATTGATTTTAGCAGCTTAAATTTATGGACAATCTTATCTATAAGCCATTTAAAATAAAACTCTTAATAAAATTTCCCCATGTGGACATACAATATGTACACACATATAACATAGCATAATAGACCAATATAGCAATTTTAATAATAGCTTTTAAAATCTTTAACTCTTTTTGTAGATTGCCAATTGATTTGAATTGCTTTTTGTTTTTAGTAACCTCAGTTAACCATGCTTTCTCTCAGTTGGTACTGTTAATACATTATTGGCTTCATCTGTTTACAGAGCCATCCCAAAGTACTGAATACAATAGAAGTGGCTGGAAAAAGTCCATAGGAACTTATAGGAGGACAGCTAAACACAGAACCAACAACGCTTTAGTTTTATGAGCAGCAAATCATATATAACTATGGATGACAAAAGACTTTAAGTCGCCATGTTTGAAATTATAAACTCATCATCAACCAACAAGAGGCACTTGCTTACTTCACAGTAGTTTTGAAAGCATCTGTAGGATTTTACAAGTATTTAATCCTTTAGGCCTCTGGGGCTTTCTCATTAGGATAACTATCATGTCTAGTAACACAAGATCATTAGACTTTTTAATTCTCAAACATTTGTATTAATAGCATTTTCCATTATAGAAACTTAAAGTTTGGTACCACATCACATCTTGACAGTCCTAATATAATCCAAATAGTCTGATTAGTTGGTGTCTCTATAAGATGAGAGACATAGGTCCTTCGATTTTTTTCAGTTGGGCCCAAACTGGAAAAACCAAAGTCCAGGATTTACTGGAAATTTTAGAGTCCAGATTGTTTGAAACTTTGATTTTTTGAATGCCTGTCAAGAATGCCAAGAAGGCTCAAAATCCAAAATATCTGGTTGAAATAAGATTCCTTAAAATCATGACATAACATAGACCAAATTTGATCATTGTTACAAGGTGATTATTCAAATCTTTGAAAATAAGCACATATTTAAATAACCCATAGCTCTTAATAAAAATTCAGCTGTTTTTGAACAATTAGAATTTAACAGACATCAAGAGAACATAATAGATTATTTTAACACATTGCTTTAACAGAGCATCAGAGTTTAATTCTATGTCAAAGAGAAATTGAGCTTCCTGTGATCTTTTGCTGTGAGGTTTCCTTCCTTTACCTTCTTTCATATTGGTGACCATGTTTCATGTTTCTGTGTTTCTGTATGTACCATGTTTCATGTTTCTGTGTTTCTGTATGTAGCACATCTTTAAGCATCTTTTGCAGGACAGGATGAGTGGCAACAAATTCTTTGAGTTTCTGTTTCCTATGAAAAGTCTTTATTTCACCTTCATTCACAAATGAGAGCTTTGCAGGATATAATATTCTGGGCTGGCAGTTTTTCTCTCTTAGTACCTGGGCTATGTCTCGCCATTCCCTTCTAGCTTGTAGGGTTTCTGATGAGAAGTCTGCTGTGAGTCTAATTGGAGATCCTCTGAGAGTAATCTGACATTTCTCTCTTGCACCTTTTAGAATCTTTTTTTTATGTTTCACTGTGGTGAGTTTGATTACAACGTGTCGTGGTGAGGATCTTTTTTGGTCATGTTTATTAGGGGTTCTATAAGCTTCCTGTACTAAGATGCCTCTGTCCTTCTCCAAACCTGGGAAATTTTCTGCTAGTATCTCACTGAAAATGCCTTCTAATCCTTTCTCCTTCTCCATGCCTTCAGGAACTCCTAGAACCCGAATGTTAGGTTTTTTAATAGTATCCTGTAGATTCCCGACAATATTTTTTAGATTTCCGATTTCTTCTTCTTTTCTTTGGTTTGCCTGTTTCCTTTCCTGTTCTCTGTCTTTTAAGTCTGATATTCTCTCTTCTGCTTCACCCATTCTGTTTTTAAGGCTCTCTAATGTGTTTGTCATTTGATCTATTTTATTCTTCATTTCATTATGATTTCTCGTCACTATCACAGTTTCTTGTTCTACTAGTTGTTTCATTTCATTTTGATTCCTCCTTAATATTTCATTTTCATGAGAGAGATTTTCTATCTTGTCCATTAAGGATTTCTGTAGTTCAGGAATTGGTTTTTGAGAACTTCTTAATGTTCTTATCAATTTTTTGAGATCCGCTTCTTGCATTTCTTTGATTTCATCATCTTCATAATCTTGAATTGGGGTGTCTTTTTCATTTGGGGGCGTCATAGTGTCTTCCTTGTTCTTGTTACCTCAGTTTGTGCGTTTGTTGTATGGCATGTTGAAGATATTTGGTTTCTTCACTGTGGTGTTTTTTCTTGTTACACTATGGCTCTATATTAAGTGGACTGTCTGCTTTCGGTGGAGCCTTAGAGGCTTGAGATGAGTGTGGACTGAGAGCTGTGTTTGGTTCCTCAGGGTTGAGGGTGTGTCAAAGATGACACTCCCAGGTTAGGGGTGGTAAATCTCTCTTTCTTTCTTTTCTTTTCTTTTTTTTTTTTTTTTGATTCAAAAGGGAAGTAATTCCGCACAGCTGAATGTAATTGAAGGTAGTTAGCAGGCGAATGATATACCCACAGGAGCCAGAGATTGGAAGCTCTTTCCCAAGGACCACGCAGGGAATCTCTGCTGCCCTCAGTGTGGGCTCCAATTCTCCTGCAGTCTCCCACTGGGTTGCCAAGTTAGATCCTAATCTCCTGTTATTTCACCCCTCCCCCCAGAGTCAGGTGTTTCTGCTAGGCTCAGGGCTGGTGCAGACCTGAGATCGCCCTGCTTATGACATATGTCCAAAATGGCACCTGCTCTTTGTCTTGCTCGCCTTTGAGAGGTGAGTGGAGAGAGAGAAACTTGTGTCCGTATCGGTCACTTTTTTTTTTTTCCTCTCTCTCTTCTAGTTAGCCTGGTGAACTTTTCCCCACGGAGTTTCAAGCCTCGTTCCCTCTAGTCTCCTCTTTCTGCTTGCCCGCTGGTGTCTCAGGCTATTGAGGTTCGGCTCACCTCGCGTTCCAGCGCTGGTGTGTTGAGTCTGCCGCTGGTGTCCCGAACTTGGGCTCCCACGCTCTCCACGCAGGTCCACTGTGAATCACTAGTTCCGGAAGAGTTTCCTCTGCTATTTCTTCCCCTACTCTTCCTTGACCCTGCAGTATCTCCACTTTTATTAACGTGTGTCTTGCTGAACTATGAATTTGCTCCCTTCCTATTCTGCCATCTTGCCGCTCTCCTAAAACACATTTGAATTCAGAACATCTAATACTGTCCTATGAAACTGATGTTCAGTGGAGCACATTTTGGGAAAACCTGGTTTAGAAATCCCCTCTTGTTGCCCGCGCCGCGGCTCACTAGGCTAATCCTCCGTCTTGCGGCGCTGGCACACCGGGTTCTAGTCCCAGTCAGGCGCCGGATTCTGTTCCGGCTGCCCCTCTTCCAGGCCAGCTCACTGCTGTGGCCAGTGAGTGCAGTGGAGGATGGCCCAAGTGCTTGGGCCCTGCACCCCATGGGAGACCAGGAGAAGCACCTGGCTCCTGCCTTTGGATCAGCGCGGTGCGCCGGCCGCAGTGCGCTGGCCGTGGCGGCCATTGGAGGGTGAACCAACGGCAAAGGAAGACCTTTCTCTCTGTCTCTCTCCCTCTCACTGTCCACTCTGCCTGTCAAAAAAAAGAAAAAAGAAAAAACAAAAAACGAAATCCCCTTTTGTTAGATTCTAACATCATATAGGTCACTGAATGGAGAATCATGATAAAAAAGCTTCAAAAAGGATATAATTATCTCAGAAATAAACTTACAAAGGATTGGAAATGGAAAAATGGTCCATTTAGATTGGTTTTTGTAGTTTTTTTTAAATATTTGAGTGATTAAAAAGCTAATAACTAATACTAAAGAATTTGATATAGAAATGATCATAAAGGTCAGATTCATATATCAGAGAGCAGACAAATGCAATTATATTTCCAAAATCTGCTAATGGGTCAATTAACTCATAGATCAGATAATTAAATGTTGTCCATTCAAGATGATCTGTGTGTGAAGCTGTGTATGTGTGTGCATGTATGTGTACATGGGTATCACATAAAATCACTTTTCAGTGTTTAAAGGAGCAAGCACAGGTGGGTGCAGTTTTTGTTTTAGCATTTTCTGTGAATTTTTCAGTTTGGATGTGTACATTAATTTGGCTTTCCAAAATTTCTGATTTGTAAGTAACATTTCCTAAAATATAGAAATTAACCTTGAATTTAAAATTCATCAGTTGCTCCTTCACTTTTAAGGAGAAAAAGTTTAGAAAGATTAACTGCCTAGAATATATCATTATTAAATAAAATTGTCAATAGAATGAAAGACCTTTTCCTCATAATCACTAATTTTCTCCTCTCCTGGAGAAATTAGCTATTCTATTAATAAAGCAGATGATATATTAGTTACATATTTTGTTTCTATTTTGATATAATAGCAAAATAAATGTGGCCATTGAATTTACCACCATCTCGTGGTTACTATACCCTTGTAACATATCTATTCTATTCTGATAATGCAACTTTGCACATTGCACACATCAATCAGCCTCTGATACAGAAAACATTAGAAGGCAGCTATGAGGAATCCTCTTTGGCTGAGTGTGTAATTGGAGATCACATTCACTTATCTCTTTGAGCTTCAAGGCTCTTGGCTTTCTCTGCCCGTCACTCAGGGCAATGGTTAGTTACTGTCAGAATACAGCTATAATTGGGAAAGGCACTTGTTAAACACAGAAGTTTGGGGGAGGTGAGAATTCATATTCAGCCTAGTGAGTCTGGGAAGTTTTCCAATGCTCCAATGCTGCACTCAAGCACAAAAGCAAATTGAATTTTATTACTTAGGTGACATTGAGCCATATTTATACGTGGAGTCTCATTGAAAATGTCCTCCTTAAGAAACTCATTGTATTAAGGCTTCTCCCCACCCCCCCCAACTGGTCTTAAAACTTACCTTCATTTGGAAATTTCTTCCATTTAAATTCATTAATGTTTCACAGAAAATTATAACAAAATAATCACAAGCCCATATTATTATTAAAAGAAAAACTTTTGTGGTATAAATATTCTACAACCATCTGGAAAAATAAGTGCATATTTAGAATGCATAACTAAATGGAATGTTATTATTGATTTTAGCTACTAAAATTGATGGGCCTGTGCTCTCACTTTGAAAACTTGTTTTTCTTCTTGACAAAATGGGAGATATTTTGAACTTTTGAGGAAGGGATGCATCATGAAAAGTTAGTCACTCACTTTGTATTATCACCAACACACTGCAATCCATTATAGGAGTTCATGAGAACAGTTTTATAAAGGCATTTTTCTAGTTGTCTAGAAAATTAAATTGAGGGATTCATTATAGCATTAACTGAGCTATTCGTTTCTTCCAGATAAAGTCTTCATCAAAATTATTTTAGATCAAAGAGTTTTTCTCTTCAACATATTTTGTATTAGGGATGGGTGTTATGGTGCAGTAGGTTAAGCTGCTACTTGGGATGCCTGTATGCCTTATGAAAGTGTTGGTTTGAGTAGTCTCAGCTACCCTGCTTCTTATAGAGCAAGTAATAGCTCAAAGTGCTTGGTCTCTGCCTTATTGTGAGACCCAGATGAAATTCTAGGCTTCTGACTTTCACCTGTCCCAGCCTTGGCTATGGTGGGCATTTGGGAAGGGAACCGGAAGGTGAAAAGTCCTTCTGCTCTCTGTGTTTGCTGCTCTGCCTTTCAAATAGGTGAAAATAGATGAATAAACATTTAAAAAATATTTTGCTTTTAGGACTTGCTGCAATTTAGGGGGTATGAATTCTATGTTCTCCTGCTCTTCCTTCTTTAAGCAATTTATTTCCTATCTGTAGTAAGTTTTTATATGACTATTTCCTGTAATCTCTCTCAGGTAATTAATTGTGAATTTCTTATTATATTTAACACAAGACCCAATTTTTCCTATGCAGCTTGGCATTTTCTCTTTTTCTTCTTTTCATCTTTCTATGATTTTATGGACTTTTGCTATAAACCTCACCATCTCCAGGCTTTTTGTCCTTCTGTAACTCTTTTTAGCTTGTCTTGAATTCATTACATTCCCCGATATTCTTCCTATCTATTTGCTTTTTCATTTAGATCAATCTAAGAAAATTTGTTTATTGGATATTAACAATAAATTCAATAGTGGTGAGATAAAAGATAATTTTCTATAAAATCTTGCTTAGTGAGAAAAGAAAAATACTGAGATGGCCTGGTGTGAACTTTGCCCCAGAGAACATTCTATGTTGAATGTGCATGAAAGAATCATATTCTTACTTTTGGGACATTTGTATACAAACTATATGAGGACATTCTAAAAGTTATACCAGTGGTAACAGCAGAGAAACAGAAAAAGTTGTGTTTTCAAAAAGATAAAATATCTAGAGTGGATATTTGATTCATTATAACCTTTAAACACTCTTGATGAAATAATTGCAAATGGTAACAATGTTAGATAAACATAGCAAATATATTTCTTTAAAAAGAAAGTCCTAGGGACTAATATGCAAATATTGTCTAGCTAATGTCTGGAAGCCAGAGATCAGCTATGGCTGCTGGGTTATGGCCTTGGGGATATGAATGTTGGTATCAGTACCAGAATCCTGAGGCTCAGACTTGAATCCTCACAGGAATTGTTATGGAAAGAATGTTTGTGTCCCTTCACCCTGATTCATCTGCTGTAATGTTAGCCTTCAGTGCAATGGTATTAGGAAGTGGTTCTTTGTGAGAAAATCAGGTTTTGAGAGTGAATCCCTTATGAACAAGAGAAATGCTGACCTTATAAAGAGACACAAGGGCTTGATTTCTCTGTGTTCTCCACTTGAGGATATAAGGAGAAGCTGGCTGTCTGCAGACCTGACCCTCACTAGATATTGGATCTGCTGGTACTTTGATGTTGGACTTCCCAGCCTTTAGAACCATGAAAAATGTTTTCTGTTTGAGCCATCTGGTCTGGGATATTCTGTCATAGCAGCTAAAATGAACTAAAACAAAAATGAATGAAAGATCAGGCTTCAAGCCTATGTAAGATCTGGAGTTGGAACTGACACACAGACATAAAGCTTGGACTGTGATATGGCTGAGCAGTAAAGAACCAGAAAGAATTTGTCTAGACATATAGATGAAAAAGATGCTGGTCTTTCTTGGACTTGGGTTTAGGTGAAAAAGAAAAGTCTTCTCAGAATTTTTAGATGTTGGGTCTTAAATTTGTACTAACTACAAGGCTAAGTATCCTCCAAGCTGACGTATCAACATAAAACTTTGTTCCATGTCACTAAGTTACACTAAATGGAAACGGGAAGCTGCCACAAAAGAGGATGATATCACAGTTAGACATCAGAAGACGCTTCTGGGAGGAAACAGGATCATTTTCAGAGGTGAAGACAAAGTGGAAAGATAGAATGTGTGGAGATCTTTTCCCATACTGGTCTCAGTGAAGAGATGCAAGGGAGTAGTGCCAAATGAGATGGATTATGGAAAATGGAACCAAAACATAACAACTTCACAGTCAAGCAAGAGATCTGTAACTTGATAGATTGAGTTAAACAGTAATTTACTGTAAGTTTCTCCTAAAGAAAAATAATTGAGAATCAGCCATTCTATCAATGCTTGTTCTAAGGGAGCAGGCTTGGAGTATATGGTGGGCTACTTCTAAAATGGATCCCAATGACTCTGCACCCTGATTTGTACCCCCTGTACACTTCTTTGGGGGATTGTACTCCAATCCTTATGTATGACTGCTAATGAAGAGCAGGAGGTAAAAGACCATTTCCTTTGTCTTTTCTTGTTCTCTCTCTTGTTTTTGAATGACCGTCCGTTGTTTGGACAACCTTGACTATTCTGCTTAAGAGAGATCGATATATTTCCTGGCATTGATTAATACTCCATATTATCAGTGCATCCTATCATTTCTGAACAATGATAACAAATGTTGCTCTAAATGAAATAGTATCCAAAAAAGACTCAAATTCTGGAAATAATCAGGATAATGTTGAAAAGAACCTTATAACATTCATAGTACAACGTATTTGTTGCATATATTAAGCAGACTGGGGATATGCTTAAAGTAAAATAAAGACAATAATAAAAAGTGTTAGACAAATTGGAGGACTGATAAAGTATGAGGAATACATTCATATCTGCAGAAATAAGTTGACTTTGGAAACTGATTTTCTAAATGTCAGTGTAATCAAGAACTAGGAGGATTTCATTCATTAAGGAGGAAACAATTGTTTCGATGACAGATATAGGCTATTACATGCCAAAAAGTGACATGGTTTTTGTTTGGTTGGGTTTCTTCTTTGGTTTTTAAAGAGAAGTTAGAAAATGATCCTTTATATAAAATAAAGCAAATAAATCCAAATCTTGGATAAGATCTATGCTTGTGGAGTATTATTATTGTTTTTTTATTTTTGACAGGCAGAGTGGACAGTGAGAGAGAGAGAGAGACAGAGAGAAAGGTCTTCCTTTGCCGTTGGTTCACCCTCCAATGGCCGCCACGGCCGGCGTGCTGCGGCCGGCGCACCGCGCTGATCTGAAGGCAGGAGCCAGGTGCTTCTCCTGGTCTCCCATGGGGTGCAGGGCCCAAGCACTTGGGCCATCTTCCACTGCCTTCCCGGGCCA
This sequence comes from Lepus europaeus, assembly GCF_033115175.1. Lineage (NCBI taxonomy): Eukaryota > Metazoa > Chordata > Mammalia > Lagomorpha > Leporidae > Lepus > Lepus europaeus. The sequence goes on from NC_084830.1 coordinate 49,931,677, forward strand.
CAGCAGAGAGCTGGCCTGGAAGAGGGGCAACCAGGACAGAATCCGGTGCCCCGACCGGGACTAGAACCCAGTGTGCTGGCGCCGCAAGGCGGAGGATTAGCCTGTTGAGCCATGGTGCCGGCCATGTGGAGTATTATTTAAAAATTAAAACTCAGAGTCCAACACTCTAAGTGCATCAGCAACAGCTGCAGGAGCTGTGTGACCCAGCCTGCTCTGAACAGCAGAGGATGCTCCATTTTCAGTCACATAAATCACATGCGTAAAGTGACATATCTGTAAATAGCTTAAAATTACTGTTTTAGAACACTACTTTAAAGTCAGATTTAACATTAAGATCTGTGTATGTAACTGGCTTGTATCCTGAGACCTTCCTGATCGACCATTTGAGTTTACCTCTGAGGCCCTGATTGCAGGACTATTTCACTTATTAGGAAGAATCAGGGAGAATTCCAGGGAAGTGCTGCCTACTGTTTTTTTTTTTCTTTCCTTTTCTCTCTTTCTGTCCACCTTTCTTGCCATCCTTCCTTCTCACTCTCTCTCCCTTTTTTCCTTCCTTCTTCTTATTCTTTTAAATAAAGCTGCTCTCCCTATAATGAACAGAGTTAAAAACTGCAAATTCCCTACAGTGAGTGGAGCAAAAGTGGTTTGAACTGAATGTTCCTGTTGTCTTAGCCACCTGAGCCACCTTTATGCTACTATAAATATATTGGTACACTATAAAGTAGTCTAATCCACTGTCCTAGTTAGTTGCAAAAGTCAGACATTTCCCCTTATATTCTGAAGACCCTCAGAGAATGAATACAGTTTGCTGGCCCTTCACTCCTAACTGCTCCTTTTGACTTCTACAACTCCCTTAACCAGACGCTGCCACCATCACAAAGGCCTCAGAGAAGGGGCCAGGGCAGCTATCCTTTCCCTCACTATCCCATCCTATCTCTTAGTCTTCCATAAAATAAAATATTTTAAACCTTTTTATTTTGAAACATTTCCATACTTATGGATGAATTGCAAAGATAATACAGGGAGTTCCAGTATAAGTTTACCAGCTTCCTGTAATTTAACATCTTAAACAACCATGGGAAAGCTCTATAATTTTAAAGCAAGAAAGGTTGCCTGGATTTGATGTGAATATTTTCATATATTAATTGAGCACAACAATCCTAAACTCTGGGGATATAGTGATAGACAAGACCGAGTTCCTGCCAGGCTTATCCCATATCCCTGTTACTGGACTCACTGCAACTGTGCTCGTTCTGATATTTTATCATAACTGATCCTCCCAGAAGTGTCATCCTAGTACCACTGCAACAATGCAAGCCTGGTTTTCCCAATTTATGTGTTTCATATTGCTCTGCTTTTGCTTGAGTGACTGAAATAGAAGCTGAGTCTAGATTGTAGGAAGTTTAGCATGACATTTGTCACCTAATTCATATGACAACACTGTTTATCCACTTTTCCCAAACTGAAATTCATTTTGAGTAATATAACTAAGGCAGATTTCTAGAGTCAAACCCAAAAATTTGTTTGTCATGAACCTATGTCTTTCTCTCTCTCTCTCTCTTTTTTTTTTTTTGATTAAAACTTGTGCTTTTCTGCTACAAGTATTTTTGGAAGAATTACTATTATATATTTATAGCTAGAGTCTATTCTATGAATTTTTCTTTCATTTAAAAAAATTTAAAATACCTCTGGCTGTGTCGGTATTTTAGGCAACTTTATTATTCTATAATACTTCACCAATATTACAATGGGAAGAGATGAGAAAGTGACTCCTTTCCTTGTCTCAGGACACACATGTAGTTAAGGCATTTCTGAGGCAGATAATAATTATAACCTTCAACTCAAGAATTACTTACATGATCTATTTTTATTAGCATAAGACGTGATTAAAAGAATGTGATTTATTGCATATAAAATACACTCAAACCCTAGTCTGATCATTGCATATTATATGTTTCCAAATTTCACACTGTGCTTCATAAATAGGTAAAATTATTACATGCCAATTAAATATTGTAAAATATTTTAAAAGATATATCCAAGTTAGTATGTTAGTAATATAGACCTCACTTTGTTTAGGGTCTGAGGTGGTTTTCAAAAATATGCTATGTTTTTCACTATATTTTGCTTTGCCTTTAAAACTTTTTCTTGAATTTATATATAACATATATATATATACACATATATGTATGTATATAAGTATATAAAACCATCTCAATGATTTATTTTATCAACTGTGAGTCATAATTATAAACATGACTGAATGGTTTCTGCTAAGAAATTAAATTAAATATGATTAGAAAGGATCTGAAATGTTCCATGAAATTACCCATATCAGCAGAAAGAACTAGTACCTCACAATGATCATTGAAGATCCAGTTGGTCTACCTTGGGTTAGAAATTGCATTGTCTTTGTTGTCATAGTTGAGGAGTGATCCTTCTAACCAATGGAAGTCACAGTGATCTTGGGAGTAGATGCTCTTCTCTTTTCACAATTTCCTGGTTGTGGTTCCTGAAATCAGTCTCTTGCTCTCTGAAGGATTATTGCCATCTTTTGATCAGCCTTCTCGCCCTCTGCATGAATGTAGCACAGAGAAATTCAAGAGAGGAAGAGTGTACCCACATGAAAATTAAGGCAGAGGAAAATGTTCAGGTTTCACTTGAGCCTGTAAAACAAATGTTCAGGGGTACAAAAATAGAATCATGGCATACAGCCACGATGGTGTTGCATATGGTCCATTACAGGAGGTATCTTGTGTTCTTTGGTCAAGCATATGCATGCAGTTCTTGCAAAGTTTCAGGAAGACAACACTGTGATAGAAAATTGGGTAGGGCAAAGACTTGGCTCATCAGATCATAAACTTAAATGTCTGTGATGACATTTCCAGTATCTGTGATTCTCTGAATGCATAATTCATCTGTGAAAATACTCAATAAACTTGCTAGTAGAGATTAAAAACTCTTGTTACTGAAGTTCTTTTCTTGCTGTATTAAAGTTTCTTTGTTCTTCTCACAGTAATTTCTCCTGAAGAAAATATTTTTTTATTTTGATGTTTCTTGTTGCACTGGGGTTTGCGATTTTTAAATTATTTTGGTGGTACCAGACTTTAATCTATAGAGTATTTTTAACAGTGGTGCACTGGGCTTGGAGGAAAGGTGTGGGTTAGCAATCCTCATTGTGAACCTGGGGAGCGATTTAGGGTCCTCCGTGTGTACTGAACATAAGGGGGCTGAAGGTTAAGATGGATGTGTGTTAGGGGGTGATGGTTGGTTATAAAGGAGAGTGCCAGCAAGTGAATCAGAGAGATTTCTTGAGTACAAGTAACACTGAATACTAAACTCAATGTAGATAACTGAAATTTATCTTTAATATTTATCAGATAAAAGACAGATATAGTATGTTTTTCTTGACCCAAAGTATCTAGAACAGTACCTGAAATGTAATGCATTGGAGTGAAATAGACATTTTGAGATTCAATGATTATTTATAGCCCTGACTCTTCCGTTAGGGAACAGTTTCTTTTTTCTCTTCATACTATTTATTGAACTCTTTTAATTAGAATAGGGTTAACTATTTGATCATTAAGTATACTGAAAATAGATCCGTGTAAAAATTAAGAGTGGGAATCCAAGAGGGTTGAGGAGGAAGGATTGGAGCATGGGGGAGAAGGGGGAAGCGTCACTGTTCCTAAATCTGTATGAAATATATGAAACTAGTTACACTTAAATAAAATTTAAACAAAAAAAACCCCACAAAAACAGAACATAATCATGGTTTTCAAAATCTTAAATTTGGATTAGAATGATAAACAGCATTCTTTAAAACCTCTGCTTTTTGGTTGTTTATGTTTACCTATAATTTTTTATGAATATTTCCAAAAGCAATATTTGTTTAAAAATCTATTCAAAGAAGAGACATATAAATTTTTAGAGAAATGTCTTTGATAAGAAGAGAGTTACAGTCAGAACCTGGCTTCCAAGTTGGCAAGGAGTGGCTGAGCTCCTCTTAGCTCTCGTCACCAGGAACCATTCAGAGCAACACAACTGCACTGCTCAGCCCTTCCCTTGGCTCTGATTTGCCCAGGGTCTCATACGTGCAAATAGTGTGAACCTTGGAATTAAAGCCAATATGGTTATCCCTGTTCCCACAAATTTCATAAATATGTGATTGCATTGCAATATCTCTGTATATTTAAAAAAGTATTTATGACAAGTGAAATAAGGTGTTAATTAAAAAGAGAGAAAAGATGAAAATCTTTAATTTTTCTTACTAAATTGCAGACCAAAACAGCAGGAAATTTGTAGACTGAAATTTAAAGACTAAAGAAAGAAAAGAAGTAAGAATCCAGCAGTGTTCCCAGCTGGCTGAGACATTTCCCCATGGTGCCAGCATGGTTGAACCAACAATTATTTAGAAGGAATGGGAGTTATTAACAAGAAGAAATTAATCCTCTTAGGTCTTCCAGGATGGATATCATAATAAAAAAATAATTATTGGTTCTCTGAAACATCTTTCATTCATTGATCTCATGGTATTTATCTAATATTGCTTAATTAAAATTCACAGTATTTCTATGTTTGAGGGAGAGAGTTATTACTGTATTTTATAAGTTGAAAAATTGTTTTTCAGGAATACTGAGCTCTTGACTGAACACACTAAAGTTCTGGTTAAAAACTGAAATAAACTCCTCCAATTTCCATCTTTCTATTTCTAACGAACCAAGAAATTAAAATATGAAATGAAACAAGCCATTAAAAAAAACCCGAGTGACATAAAATTACTAGTGTTGGATTTGGGAAAGGGATTCTTCTTCCTCCTTTACTCAACTGACTGTCTATTTTTACATATCATGAATATTTTGTTTATGCTCAGTCTTCCAGAAAGTTAGTAAGCATCAGAGAACTCTTTCACATGTTTGGGTTTGCTGAGTAACTTTCAGGTTTTATGTGATCTCTTGATTACTTTGCAGTGAACTGAGCTCCCTTTGTTGTGTTTTTTTTTTTTTTTTAATGAAAATGCCAATAGAAGAAAAATGCCTCCAAATAGACAGGTGCAGAGTGTTGAAGAAAAAAGAATGTTTTTGAAAAAGAAAACAAACTTTTGAAACATTAATTAGCTTTTATTTGCTGTAATTTCTAGAAATTAATGTCACTTTATTTAACAAAAATTTATTCATTGTGTATTTATTGAAGCCAGTTGTATTATTAATATATAAACGGTTCCTCATAATTTTCTTCTATGAATATGCAGGCCATAGTATGAGCAATAATAGTCACAATGACCTCAGCAATAGCACAAACAGTGAGAATATTTGTAAATATAGGCCAATATTGCAGTGTTTACTTTGTGCCAAGCTCTGTGCTGAAAACTTTAGTGTTTCCATCTCATCTTCTTCCTTTATTCTCACTTAGGAGGTAGGCACTATTACTTACAGGAAAGTTGGTTTCACTCAAACAACTCCACTTTCTAGCTCTCATACCTGAATCTGGGATGAGTTATTTTAACTTCAGATGTTTCAGATTCCTCATCCAGAAAAATCAGGGTGATTGAAAGGCTTCTTGTGAGGATGAAGTGATTGATACACTGGAGAACCTTAGCAGTCTGCCTGATACAGGTGAAGACGCTGTCTACCTTAACTTTGCATTTCAGGGATGTTAAGTTACTTGTCCATGCCCATCTTTGCAGTTAGTACAAGAGCCAAAGTGTAAAACCTCTCCTTTCCAACTCCAGATTCTGTGGTAATAGTTACTAATCTTCTAATGTCATGTTTAATTCTGTCGTAAATTTTGAGTTGCTGAAAAATGTGGAATGTAACTTATGTACTTGTATGTCTTCAGGCCTCAGAACGGTGCCTATCTACAGTGTTGCACTGCTCATTTGATTTAGAATAAAAAGGAAGGCTTTGCTTGCTGTTTTATGGAGCAAGGACATACTGTTCATCAAAAAAGCAAAGATGGGATTGCATCAGATTGAGAAGTTTCTGTACTGCAAAAGAAACAGTCAGGAAAGTGAAGAGGCAACCGACAGAATGGGAAAAAATATTTGCAAACTATACTACAGATAAAGGGTTGATAACCAGAATCTACAAAGAAATCAAGAAAATCCACAACAACAGAACAAACAACCCACTGAAGAGATGGGCCAAGGACCTCAATAGACATTTTTCAAAAGAGGAAATCCAAATGGCCAACAGACACAGGAAAAAATGTTCAAGATCACTAGCCATCAGGGAAATGCAAATCAAAACCACAATGAGGTTTCACCTCACCCCGGTGAGAATGGCTCACATCCAGAAATCTACCAACAATAGATGCTGGAGAGGATGTGGGGAAAAAGGGACACTAACCCACTGTTGGTGGGAATGCACACTGGTTAAGCCACTATGGAAGTCAGTCTGGAGATTCCTCAGAAACATGAACATAACCCTACCATACAACCCAGCCATCCCACTCCTTGGAATTTACCCAAAGGAAATTAATTTGGCTAATAAAAAAGCCATCTGCACATTAATGTTTATTGCAGCCCAATTCACAATAGCTAAGACCTGGAACCAACCCAAATGCCCATCAACAGTAAACTGGATAAAGAAATTATGGGACATGTACTCCATAGAATACTATACAGCAGTAAGGAACAATGAAACCCAGTCATTTGCAACAAGATGGAGGGATCTGGAAAACATCATGCTGAGTGAATTAAGCCAGTCCCAAAGAGACAAATATCATTTGTTTTCCCTGATCGGCGACAACTGAGCACCAAAGGGGAAACCTGTTGAAGTGAAATGGACACTATAAGAAACAATGACCTGATCAGCTTTTGTCCTGACTCTAGATGTACAATGTAATACTTTATCCTTTTTAGTATTTGTTGTTGTTGTTGTTGTTCTAGTACTAGTGGTTGAACTCTGTAATTAACACACAATTATTCTTAGGTGTTTAAATTTTAACTGAAAAGTGATCCCTGTTAAATTTCAGAGTGGAAAAAGAGAGGGAGGAGATGCACAATTTGGGACATGCACAATCAGTCTTGCCCCAAATGATGGAGTTAGAAATGTGCCAGGGGATTCCAATACAATCCCATCAAGGTGGCATGTACCAATGCCATCTCACTAGTCCAAGTGATCAATTTCAGTTCACATTCGATGGCTTGGATAGGTCTAAGAAACAAAGGGATCACACAAACAAGACACGTGTCTGCTAATACTAACTGATAGAATCAAAAAGGGAGAGAAAGATCCAACATGGGAAGTGGGATACACAGCAGACTCATAGAATGGCAGATGCCCTAAACAACACTCTGGCCTCAGAATCAGCCTTTAAGGCATTCGGATCTGGCTGAAGAGCCCATGAGAGTATTGTAGGCATGGAAAGCCAAGATACCATGGAAAAGAAAAAAAGAAGAAGACCTAAATGAATGATCTCTGTTAGTGAGATCCCAGTGGAAAGAACGGGGCCATCAAAGAAGGAGGTACCTTTCTCTGAAGGGAGGAGAGAACTTCCACTTTGACTGTGACCCTATCGGAATAAGATCAAAGTCAGCGAACTCTAAAGGCTTCCATAGCCCTGGCAACTCATGACTAGAGCCTAGGGAGATTACTGACGCCATGAACAGGAGTGTCAAATTGTTAAGTCAGCAACAGAAGTCACTGTGTACTTACATCCCATGTGGGATCTGTCCTTAATGTGTTGTCTAATGTGCAGTGATGCTATAACTAGTACTGAAACAGTATTTTTACACTTTGTGTTTCTGCGTGGGTACAAACTGTTGTGATCTTTACTAATTATATACTGAATCGATCTTCTGTATATAAAGATAATTGGAAATGAAAAAAAAAAAACCTGGTGTTAAATTGGAAATGGCATAGAAAATTAATTAATTTTTTTAAAAAAATATTATGTAGGATCTCTGCCTTTAATGTGCTATACACTCTTATTTAATGCTATAACTAGTACTCCAACAGTATTTTTTTTTCACTTTGTGTCGCTATATGGCGGCAAACTGTTGAAATCGTTACCTAATATATACTGAACTGATCTTCTGTATATAAAGAGAATTGAAAATGAATCATGATGTGATAGGAAGGGGAGAGGGAGCGGGAAAGGGGAGGGTTGTGGGTGGGAGGAAAGTTTTGGGAGGGGGAAGCCATTGTAACCCATAAGCTGTACTTTGGAAATTTATATTCATTAAATAAAAGTTTAATTTAAAAAAAAAAGCAAAGATGATACCTCATGGCTTTTCGTCCCATTTTCTGTTCCTGTTTATAAAGCATATGGTTGTTTACCTGGTGACTAGTTTTGCTTACATTAATAAAAAGAAAGCACGTTTAAAAAAATGCAGAGATAGAGCCAAGGAGAGTTAATTCACTCCTATGACATTAGTTATATATGCTATGTATTCAAATGAAATACAGGAATTATCACACTGATAATTAATTCTTGCACATAGAGAACCTCAATGTTACTTTAATATGATGCTGAAATCCTTTCATTTTTGCATGAATTATTTCCAAATACTTTTGTTATTGATTTTTTAAAGCATTCTCAACATCTTTTTTTTTTTTTTTTTCATTTGGGAGTATTTTGGTATAGGCTGAGAAAAGAAAGGAGGTGAGAGTTCATGAAAATTTCAAAAATTTATTTTAATTCTATTTTGAGAGAAACTCCAAGAAATCAAACAATTAGTTTTTAAAAGAATTATTTATATTATTTGAAAGAATTACAGAGAGGGAGAGGCAGACAGAGGGAGAGAGTGAAAGAGATCTTCTGTCTGCAGGTTCACTCCCCAAATAATCACAATGGCCAGGGCTGGGCCAAATGGAAGCCAGATGGAGCTTCTTCCTCGTTGCCACATGGATACAAGGGCTCAAGGACTTGGGCCATCTTCTGCTACTTTCTGCTGCTTTCCCAGGTGCATTAGAAGGAAGCTGGAGAGGAAGTGGAGCAGCTAGAACTCAAACTGGTGCCCATATGGAATACCAGGGCCGTAAGCAATGGCTTTGCCCACTATACTACAGTGCCAGTCCTAAGCTCTTAACTTCTACTAGGCAAGATTGCATCTAACTCAGTCTGAAGAGATGATAGTACAATTGATTAATGGGAAAATTTCTACAAAGTCCTTCAGACATTTAGTTCATCTCCAACTTTCAAAAAATAATCATTTGAGGCCGGCGCCGTGGCTTAACAGGCTAATCCTCCGCCTTGCGGCGCCGGCACACCGGGTTCTAGTCCCGGTCGGGGCGCCGGATTCTATCCCGGTTGCTCCTCTTCCAGGCCAGCTCTCTGCTATGGCCCAGGAGTGCAGTGGAGGATGGCCCAAGTGCTTGCGCCCTGCACCCACATGGGAGACCAGGAGAAGCACCTGGCTCCTGGCTTCGGATCAGCGAGATGTGCTGGCCGCAGCGGCCATTGGAGGGTGAACCAACGGCAAAGGAAGACCTTTCTCTCTGTCTCTCTCTCTCACTATCCACTCCGCCTGTCAAAAAAAAAAAAAAAAAAATCATTTGTTTATAACCTAGAAATTTCCTTTTTCATGTTTCATGAAAAGCAGATGAATGTTGGTTGAATGATCTTTTGGATTTCAACATCCTTTAAAAGCACATTATTACCAACAATTTGGGTGTATCCCATGGTGCATTTTATTTTGAAACTGTGATTTCCTTTTAATGAGATGTCTGCTTACTTTTGAAGAGGTAAAGTGGCATTATGTTGCAACAAGCTCAGCTGCTGCGTACAAGGCTGGAATCCCATATCTGAGTGCCAGTTCAAGTCCCAGCTGCTGCACTTCAAATTCAGCTCCCTGTTAATATGCCTGGGAAGGCATTGGAAGATGGCCCAAGTGTTTGTGTGAGACCTCGATGGAGCTCGGGGCTCCTGGCTTTGGCCTGACCATCTCAGAATGTTGAAACTACTTGGGGAGTGAACCAGCAGATGAAAGATCTCTCTGTCTTTCTCTCTTTGTCACTCTTTACTTCAAACAATAAATAAATCTTAAAATAAATAAAAAGAATCTGAAAAAATGACAACAGAATGGTAGAAGGTAAATAGAAAAGGAAGTAAACATAATTGGTAAGGAAAATGAAGTAATTAATATATTTATTTTTTTCCTTTGAGTGTGATAATGGTCTTTTGGTGCTATTCAAAGATGTAAATTATTGTTACTGCAGAAGAACATCCACTAGGAAAAAGGAAATGACTGTGTTCCCTATAGAATGAAAAATAATGCTGCAAGTGAATTGTTATGAAAATATGTGATAATAACTGACCTGAAATCACTTCTCTAAGTTTTATGAATTATCATTATCACTTTATTATTGCTAGAGATTATGATTTTATTACATTTGCTAGTCATAAAGTTCATTTTAAATAACTTTCTAATAGTTAGGCATTTATTTGTAGCATGCTTATTTTCCCTAACATATAAATATATAGCAAATATTTTATTGAAGGTATGGGTCAAATATGCTCTCTTTTAAACTCTAACTTCTGACTTTCTTCTCATTTAATATGCCATTAATAATCTATGTCAAAATAAATTTTTAAAGATTTTTTTTATTTGAAATGCTGAGTTACAGAAAGAGAGAGAGAGAGAGAAGGAGAGACAGAGAGATCTTCCATCCACTGGTTCACTCCCCAAGTGGCTGTAACAGGCTGAGCCAGGCCATACTGAAGCCAGGAGCCAGGAGCTCCTGGGTCTTCTGGTTCCATCCACTTGGGACAGCTTCCGCTGCTTTCCCCAGGTGCATTAGCAGGGAGCTGGATCAGAAGTGGGCAGCCAGGAATTGAACTGGTGCCCACATAGGATGCCAGTACTGCAGCCAGCAGCTTAACCCTTTATGCCACAGTGCTGGCCCCAAAAATAATTTTCAAAGCTATCCTGTTATTCCCAGCAAGAATCTAGAGGACTTAATAAGCTTAAGAATCAAACCAAACAAAAATATCAACACATAGTCAAAGCCCTTCAAAGCCACACTATAGGTAAATGATTTGAGTTCCTAACAACTGATTTCATTTGACATTGCCATATTCGCCTAAAGGGAAGTCTATAGTCTTTAAAAACGATCCATGCTCAAGGTCTGCATGTTTGCATTGACCCTTTTATAGATTTAATTATCCTTTATAGCGAATAATGTCATTTGTGCATAGTTCAGTCTTCTCGCCTTTCCTGCTCTTAAACAGTGCTCTGGTAATGAACAGCTTTGATACAGAAGTCCTCTGCAGGGTAAAAACCATCATGTCTTGGGAGGAGTGAGATTATCATGGCGATTGAGAAGCACGTTTGCATTGTCACTGGGTAAGAAGATTGTCACTGGGTAAGAAAGGGTTTGCAAAAAGGAAATACTTCTTCAAAAGGATGATTGGTCCATCACTGTTAGTGTGCAGGAGTTAGCGGAGAGATGCACGTCATCCTGAAGGGCTCAAGGGTGGAATCGGAGTATCAGCTTGTTTCTTTCCATCTTTACTCATCTGAAATCTTGAATATCACTAACTGCAAACAATGTAAACATCTGAGAATCTGAGGTGGCCTTATGTTACAGATACAAGCAAACTTGAAGAAGTGAAAAGTGGAAGTAATAAATGTTTATTTTGATGCAAAAATTGAATACCATGCCTTATATATTCATAATGCACTGTATATTTTAATTCACTTTTCTACTGATGTATTAAGTCCTCTGGTATGTTCAGGTCCTATGTGTCCTCCTAAATTCTATGCTGCAATGCATGGATCATTGTGTTCCCTATGCTATCCTCAAATGGAAGGAGCTCAGTAAACATTTCTCAGATAGATCACTACTGGGGCTTTCTCCCTTTCACATATTAGAACTAAATACTCAACTAGATTCCCCTACTCCTTGTTTTCACAATTATTTCTAATTACTTACATAAATATCTATTACTACTTAGTGCTTAGTTTTATGGGGTGCTGTACAAATTTGGTCACACATGGGAATTACGCAGAGAACTTTAAAAACTACTGATGCAGCCGGTGCTGTGGCTTAACAGGCTAATCCTCCGCCTTGCGGCGCCAGCACACCAGGTTCTAGTCCCGGTCGGGGCACCGGATTCTATCCCGGTGGCCCCTCTTCCAGGCCAGCTCTCTGCTATGGCCCAGGAAGGCAGTGGAGGATGGCCCAAGTGCTTGGGCCCTGCACCCACATGGGAGACCAGGAGAAGCACCTGGCTCCTGGCTTCGGATCAGCGAGATGCGCCGGCCGCGGCGGCCATTGGAGGGTGAACCAATGGCAAAAAGGAAGACCTTTCTCTCTGTCTCTCTCTCTCACTATCCACTCTGCCTGTCCAAAAACAAACAAACAAACAAACAAACAAACAAAACTACTGATGCAAGTATCCCAGCCCCAGATTCCAATTTAGTTAACTTAGAGTTCAGTTCAAGCATTGTGTTTGCTTCCTTTTTAATCTTCACGGATGTGGGTGAAAGTTTGGCATAGCAGTTCAGAGTACTTGGGTTCAAGTCCTGGCTCTGCTCTCAACTCTAGCTTCCTGCTAAGGCATACCCCGGGAGGCAGCAAATGATGGGTTGAATGCCTGGGGTCCCTGGCATGGGAGTCCTGGATTTAGCTTCTGGCACCTGGCTTGGCCTTATCTAGCCCCAGGCTGTTGAAATCATTTAGAGAGTTAACTAACTAAAAGGAGTGTGCCCCAACCCCTCTCCCTCTTTCTAAAAATTAAAAAAGTAAATCTTCACAGGAGATTAATGTTCAGTTAAGGTTGAGAACCAATAGAAAAGAATAACAATAGCAAATAGTTCCAGGATAAATGAACAAAGAAATTCAATTCTATGAACCACATGTGGGTAAAACCCTGTGGCAAATATAAAGCTAAGCAAAGTCTAAGGAAACTTATAATTTGGGCTATGTATTAGTATTAATATCATGATCATCATTACATAGAATCCATTAAATGTCTGCTTTCATCTTATTGGGTCTCGAGTTAAAGAGATAAAAAGACTAAGCCATTTTGCAGTATTTAGTGACTATTTTAAAACATTAACTGTATTCCATCACACAGTAGAACATATAAAGTTTCTTCAAAGAAATGGAGATAGGAAAGACCAAAATATTCACTGAGTCCCCCACCAATAAATTTATGTAAAAACAGTCAGACAGCCACCTCTCAGACCCGAAATGTCAAGCTTGTAAAAATAGTATTCTTGGGAGTTACACTTGATCATTTGTTAAATATGGGGATATAAAAAGTGGAAATCCATGTGTAATGCTTCAAATCCCTAATCTGGTTTAAAAGGTCAGTTGAAGCCTAAAAGGACTTGACATTTTACCTTTAAAAGTCTGACTTTTGGACTTAAGACTTAACAACATTTCAGCCTGAATGACCTGAAGGATAAATACAAAGCTGGTTTCAATTGAACTATTTAGAAAGCAGGGGATCTTCTAATTTGTAAGATAGCATTCAGAGAGCTTTTTCCATTAAGAACTCAATCGACTGAGAAATGATTTCCTTGGGTATTCCACAATCTTTCAATGCTTGTGTAAATTTTACGCAGGAGGTGGGCGGTGTGTGAGGCTCAAGATATAAAACACCATGGTACAAAGGAAGAAAACCATCTCATGAGCCACAGAAATCCAGTGATCACCTGTAAGCAATGCATGTCACCTCTGTTTACCAGTTTGTCTTTCAAGTAAAACATAACCCCCACACTAGATATTCATTATACCTTCATTTTTGAAGCAAGTTCAATGACTTTGCCAAATGACACCTATCATCAATTAGTATTTATTAGCACTCACTGAATACATATTGTAGAAAGGCTTGGAGACTATTATGCAACAAATACATTTTTACTATATTTTGAGTATTTATCAAAAATTAGCTATGGGAATACAGATTAACTCCAATGTGATTTCCTAAATTGCTGTGCTTTATCAATTTCAGATGTTTTTTCTATTTTTAAACTTTATTAAGTTGGCAGCCCTTTGTATAAAAAATACACTGCTAACTAATAATTTGTAAAGAAGACAAATTAAGTGGACTTTTGCTGGCCAATGAGGTTGTCCTAAATTTTCCATGTTTGAGTGTTACGTTTTCAGGGTAAGAGTGAAGTGAACAGTATTGTGTTTATTTATACTCTAGAGAGACAACCATGGGTGGTGGCATGGAATTCCTGATCCCTTTCTATGACCTCATTGAATGGAAAGTTAGCTAGGTGGCAAGAAATGTATAGGTTTGTGTCAGTCATGGAAGACCTTACTCCTCCTGCCAACACTTGGTGTAACTCTGCAAATGCATAAAGGGAGATTAAAATTCAGGTGCCATGAAAGGAAGAAGAGAAACAGATACCTAAAGATGCTGTGTCCTTATTTCATTCAAGACTTCAAAGATGTGTCAAAGAGCTTAAAGGAAGCACCAGTTGGTAAATAGATCTGTAAGAAAGGAATTGGACCATAGCACATCAAATTCTATTTTTAAAAATAATTATGTCAAAATCAGTCAATTGTGTAACAGAAATAAAGTCATTTTAATAGAACATTATCACAGGATCAATGTCTCTCACTTTGAAAAAATAACCATTTCTCCCTCACTTCAACACTTATTTTTGATAAATGCTTCAGTTTCACCTCAGTATTAATTTCTCAGCCAGGTTCTATTATGCTGTGACAACCTTCTATTCTATTGTCATTGTGTCAGGTTATTGAAAAGGATAATAGGTAGATATATTTGCCTTTAGAATGTTAAGAAATAAATGGCATTCCTATTCCTTATTTATCTACAATGCTTCTTAGTTTTAGAGAATGGTCCTTGTGATAATTACTAGATCTTTACATTGCTGGAAAAGTGGAGCATATGTAATAATAGTTCAATTTTATACTTGTGAAATGTTTTCTTCTACAAATGCAGAAGTTTAGTAATCATAATTAAGATGACTGTATTTATTAAAACCTGAAAACAAACTATTATCCCTGTAAGTAATCTTGTCTGTTATCTCTTAATTAAATAATATAAAGGGAAATTAGGAGCTTATCTTAACAATCATACAGCAAACAGTCAAGTTTTGTTTTCTGTGGCCTATAGTTTCCACATACTGAAGTTTTCCAATTTGTCTGTAACGTTTTTAACAAAGAACAGAATCAAGACAGAATAAAGCAAACTGTGAGTTATTATTTGGTGTATATCTGAAAGTTGTTAAAATAAGTACAAAATTGAGAGAAGTGACAACTGTTTTGATACATAAATAGTATTGAGAGTATTTTTCTGTTATATAGTGGGGAAAAACAAGAAGAACATGGAGTTAGGCTGTCAAAATCTATCCACCTTTTGAAACAACTTAAAAACAACAACAAAAAGTTTCATACACATTAGACTTGCAAAAATTTTAGTTTCACAATATTAATTGAGGATGAAGATGTGGGGAAAATGAAACTCATACTTCACTGTTTGGAATTTAAGTTTGGGGTATATTTTGGAGAGTAATCTGGCAATGATTAATATAGTTTAAAGATATGCATTGTATCAAATAGTCTAGAGAGGTTAAAATAAACTAAGTCGAGTTACACACTACAACATGGATGGGTTTAAACATAAGGTGTAAATAGCAAATTGTAGAATAATAACAATAGAAATACTATTAAGTCAATGTTTTAAAGCATGAAAAATAGTCTTAAATATTATTTATGGATATTTTTAAAAATATTCTGGGACGATGCATCCCTGTGATGATATACCCTAATTTCAGAAAAATAAGTCGTTCTCATGAGGAAGGAGATGATATGATTGGTCAGCATAAATAAATTTTAGGATTGTTTTAATGTTTATTCCTTAAAGTAGAAAAGTTGCTAGGAAAAGAATTGCAGATCGGTGGCTCCTTATATGGGGCACCAAAATGTTAGGAAAAGAGATTCAGAATAGAGAGGAGGCAGGGTACGAATTTACAGCCAGACTGAATTTATTCAGAGAAAATAAATCCGTAGAGGTGGGTGCCCAACTGACTCGTGCACATTGATGGAATACATGGCAGAAGGCTTGGACCTCCAGGGGCCTGGCCTTTTTATATTTTAGGAGGGCTGGAGATGGTAGTGGGGTAGGGAGCAGCAGGGAGGGGAATTCTTGGAACTGGTCTTTCAAGTGTTCCAGCAACTGTTCTTTCAGGTGTTCATGGGGGTGGGGTATGAAGGCAATAGGGTGTGAGACCCAATTGAGATTCAGGGGCAAGGAATACACTCCAATATTTACCTATCTTTTGGACAATGAGCAAGAATGGCTGAGGCATATGCCTTTGTTTCATCAAAAGTTGTCAAGGAAATGACACTAAGTACTTAGATGTTGAAAAATAACTGCCTGCATTTTCCTTTATGTTTCATATATTTTTATCAAAATATAAAAGTAGTTTAGTGAAATATACAAGTTATCTCTTTTTCTATATGTAGAGTATTAGTACATTTCCAGGCTGAATTATTATTTTTTCATTTGTCTTTGAACAAGTATTCATTATTTGAAGTCTAGTAAGGTTGTTTTATCTAACTTATAGTCTAGATAATAAATTATATAAAAGTGCTTTACCAGTCATTAGCATTCATTCTTCCTCTGTCCAACAGTCATTCATCCAGTTGGTTAGGAAATGCTCCATCATCTACCAACAAACCCTTCCTTGTCTTTGGATACCTCTGCTAATTTAATTTGTTGAATTAGAGCTTTGCTAGTGACTGGAATTTACACTAATAGAAATGTAGACTGCTTTGTTTCTGTAGGGATGGTTTAGAACATTGCAGCATATGGGTCCTAAGTCAGTGATTTCTATTTTTCTGGAGTTCCTACATCAGAAAGCACAAAAGAATGTGGACTGCTTAAAGACAATGAAATATTATTGTATAATAATATTATTGTACTAATTTCATCAATTTAGAAAAGAAATAGTATTTTAATATAAAGGGGCATAAATATGGTCTTTCAAATTAAATGGATTTAGCTTTTTGATAATTTTGCTACATTGTCCTTATTTTTTATATTTTTTTTCTGTGAACTAGTAAAAACTAAAGACAACATTTGAAAACTGCTGCTCTAAATGACGCCTATGACCTGACCTTGTGCAGCCACACCACAGGTGTGAAACACTGGTAAATAGAAACATTTTCAGAAAGCCTCTAGCTGCTTGCATTGAGATTTCCTCTCCTAACCATTGACAAAATTGCTATAATACTTGTATGGATTTAGGGTAAACAATTATTTCACAAGATCTGTTTTGTTGAAAAATTAGCATTGATTCTGACAACAAAACTTTGGACTGTACAAGGCTTTCATGGTTTCAAGATATCTATATATTATCTCTGCACTGCTTCTCAAAGGGGAGGAGAACAGGTAAAATCCTCTTAAGCGTTGGGATTCAATGTGGTTTAATATTTACACTGAACTCTATTTGGAATCCAGTAAGTAGGAAAAACTATAAAAATACTATTCCAATTTTTACTTACTTCTGCTTAAAGTTATTACATGTACATTTCAAAATCATAGCAACATTTCTCAAAACTACCTTCACTTTCAGGCCATATCTCCTGTATCTCATGGCTGCTCATTCAGGAGTCTTGTGCCAGTTTCTCAGATGCTTTGCCGTGGTTTGCTCTCTACTCTAGCTCTTTTGGGTTATGATTTCTTACCCTCCCTGAGTTCTTTAAACTTTCCTGTACTATCCAATGTTCCAGAACCTTCTCACTAGAGAAAAGTTTAACCTGCACCCCAGAGACTACGATCTTGACCTTTTTTCTCTTTTAACTTTTCCCCACCTTTCAATATTCTCACAATTCAACATCAAAAAATGTCCAAGAATCAGGTCAGCACACCCCAACCTCACCTTAGAGGTAGAGCAAGGATGTTGAGTAACAGACAAAATTTTCTGTAATTGGCATTGAGTGTGTGTGTGTGGGAGAAGTCAAGGAGATACAATAGAATGCTGGTAATAGTTGTTCAGATCCTAAATCAGATTAGAGCAACAAAAAAAAAAAAAAAAAAAAAAAGGAAAATGAACACACACAAAGGGAACTCTTGTTCTCTGGTTCATTTCCCTGAAGCCCAGAACAGTTGAGGCTGGGCTGGGGCCAAAATTGGAAGCTGGACATGCAATCCGGGTCTCCTATGTGGGTAGCATGTATCCAATTACACCAGTCACCACTGTTGCCTCCCAGGGTCTGTGTTAGCAGGAAGCTTGAGTCAGGAGCTGGAGCTGTGAATTGAGCCTTGGTAACCCAATGAGCGAAGTGGCCATCTGTTAACTACGAACACTCCCATAGTGGACTCTGGCATGTCCCTGTTTCTTTTCTTATACAAGTAATGAAAACACCTGTGGAAAGCCATGGGATATGAATAACAAACAGAACAAAAAGGTAGGCAGACTCTTATTTTTTCCTTAGGCTTGTTTAAGTAATAGCCTCATTTAAAAATTTTAAGGAAATTTGTGGAATATCATGGACATAAAAGACCATAAATATGACACAATAATTGGTTTCTGTTTCATTTATTTCATAACCTGCCACCATGGCACATATTTCCAAGACTCTTTTTTTAAAAGGTTTATTTATATTTGAAAAGCAGAGTTACACAGAGATAGAAGGTGAGGCAGAGAGAGAGAGGTCTTCCATCCGATGGTTCACTCTCCAGTTGGCTGCAATGGCTGGAGCTGCGCCTATCTGAAGCCAGGAGCCAGGAGCTTCTTCTGGGTCTCCCATGCCAGTGCAGGGGCCCAGGGACTTGGGCCATCTTCTGCTGCTTTACCAGGCCATAGCAGAGAGCTGGATCAAAAGTGGAATAACCAGTCCGGCGCTGCGGCTCACTAGGCTAATCCTCCGCCTTGCGGCGCCAGCACACCGGGTTCTAGTCCCGGTCGGGGCACCGATCCTGTCCCGGTTGCCCCTCTTCCAGGCCAGCTCTCTGCTGTGGCCAGGGAGTGCAGTGGAGGATGGCCCAAGTGCTTGGGCCCTACACCCCATGGGAGACCAGGAGAAGCACCTGGCTCCTGCCATTGGATCATATGGGCTGCTGGCACTGCAGGCAGCAGCTTTACCTGCTATGCCACAGCGCTGGCCCCTTTAAGACTCTTGTTCCTTGTGGGCTTCTGTTGCCTCATACATAGATGAGGACCTGGGCTTGACAGATTTCTGAGGTCCCTTCTAATGTCAGTGTTTAATGACTAGGGACTTAACAGTTTTTTTAAAATTATCTTTAATGATAAATCACAAAGATGCAAGTAAATGGATAAAGCTCTAAAGCTAGTCATATTTATAAATGTGAATGATGCAAACAATGGTAAAAAAGTACAAAGGAAAAGCATTCCAGAAACCTTCACCAAAAAAAAAAAAAAAAAAAAAAGACAGAATTATGACATCTAAGTTTGTTTTTCCAACTGTCTCTTTAAGGGTCCCGCACTGAGGCAGCCACCCAGCAGTCTCATCCTCTGCTTCTTCTGGATGTGGTAGGTCGAGATGCTGCAAGGCACTTCCTCCAGATGCATTACGTTTTAAAGCACTTACTCTCAAGAACTTTTTGAAGTTCGACTGGTCCTACTTTACTCATTGACTCATGTTTAGATTACAGAAACAAATGATCAAGTTGAAACTCATTCTCAAACAGAATTCCTTCCCCTCAAAATATAGTACATAAACCGAGCTGCAGGCTTTGCATTTTCACCATCTGGCCCACAGTGTGAGATGATATTAGTAGCATGTCAGGGAATTTTTCCCCTTCTTCTTTCAAAAAAAAAAAAAAGGAAAAGAAAAAAAATAATCCTAATCTATAGTATGAAAAGTATTAAATGAAACATCTGCCTCGCTGAATGAGTAGATGAACTTTGCAGTCTGCAAGCTGCTGGCGTTTGTCAAGAACATGTTTACATTGCTGACTGCTGTAAATTTTCAAGATGGTGACATGAAATTCATTTACTAAAATATCTTATTCAAATCTCTTAAAACACATGTTTCATTTCTTTTTTTTTTTTTTTTTGGTCTTTTTTTCCCCCTTTAATGTTCTTCTTTTTGACAAAAGCCATTGCCAATTATGACACTGAGAGGTGGCTGAGATTCTGGGCAAGCTGAGGTCACTGATTATTTAAAGAAAAAAATATATAATAAAATGTTCCAGGAGCCAGCACCACCTCTTGTTAATGTAGAACTAAAATTCTATATTCTAAGTGACACACATTTGGAACTACTGAATTTAGGCAAATTCCATGAAAAGGGCAAAGAGATAATACTTCAAATATTTGAAAGGAACATTACTTTTCAAAATAATATCTGCTTTATGATTGACTATAATTTACTAAATTCAATTCTACCTGGTGAACAAAGATCAATGGGAGGACATTTCTGAAAATCTTCCTAAAATAGAATCACTTCAGGCAAATCAGCACACAGGTCAATTAGGGACTGGAGTCTCACTGAGGTAAGGCCCTGAACCAAGTTTCACATTTCTTTCAGTAATGTGAATATTCTATTTTCTTTATCAGCTCTAATGTCAACACACATGCCAAGGGCAATTTTTTTTTCACTTGTGCAATACTCAGAACTCAGAAATACTTATCCACTATTTCCTCTCTGCTACAACAATATAAGGTCTAGGGAATAAATGGAAAGAAATTTTAATACCGTAAATACTCATTTCACTCTCCAGCCTTGAAAACAGATAAGGCTAACCTATCAACTAATTTTTGGACAAAATATAATTCTCTACAGAAGACTTTTTTTACTGGATGTGTCTTTTCCAGGTACTACAGCTACCATATTATTCCTGCATTGCCTTGTAGACAAAGTGGGGAGGGGGTGAGTGTATCTAGTTTCTTTTTTTTTTAAGATTTATTTATTTATTTGAAAGTCAGAGTTACACAGAGAGAGGAGAGGCAGAGGAGAGATCTTCCATCTGATAATTCACTCCCCAAATGACCACAAAGGCCTGAGCTGCGTCGATCCAAAGCAGGGGCCAGGAGATTCTTCTAGGTCTCCCATGCTGGTGCGGGGCCCAAGGACTTCGGCCATCTTGTACTGCTTTCCCAGGCCATAGCAGAGACCTGGATTGGAAGTAGAGCAGCTGGGTCTTGAACAGGTGCCCATATGGGATGCTGTTGCTTCAGGCCAGGGTGTTAACCCGCTGTGCCACAGGTGCAGGTCCTGAGTGTATCTAGTTTTTACTGCATTTCTTTCCTTACTCCCATCTCTCTTCATCCCTCCCTCCCTTCTTCCCTTCCTCCCTTCCTTTCTTTGTTTCTCAAAACACAATGCCATTCTTTATTTTGCTGCTGTTGTTGTTTTATTTGAAAGTCAGAGATACAGAGTAAGAGAGGGATGTGGAAAGGGAGAGATAAGTAAACAAGTAAATATAATGAAAAGCAATATGGGCTGCAATGGGGATAATTACAAAGTACTACTGGAGACCATAGAAGAGGAATTTAATCTAGATGCGGAGTTCAAAAAAGCCATTTAGTTATAAGCACCATCAAAACAGGAACTCAAGAGACAAGTGAGTTAGCTAGTCAAAGGGGTGAAATGGAAGAGAAAAGTTCCCAGGCACATTTTGATTAAAGGAAGAGAATGAAATCACTGAGAGACTGGCAGACACGTCAGTGCAGTTGCAACGTAGGGTGTTAAGTGGAGAAATTGCAAGAGGTATGTTGAGTGAACTATCTGGAAAGAGCAAACAACCTTGCATGTTATCTAGAAAGACTAAACAACTGGAATCACCCAGAATTTTGCTTTCTCACTGAGGACAATTGAAAACCATTACAAAATTTTAATCTGGGGAATGATATTTTCAATTTTGAAAACTCCTTTTGTGACTCCTCCATGGGGAGACTAGTTTAGGAAATAAACTTCAAGACCTAGAAGTGAGGAAAACATCAGGAATGCTACTAGAATTATTCAAACGGGAAGAATTGTGTTATGGCTGCAGGATGAGAGGGCAGATTTGAACCATCAGAAGGCATCCAAATTTGTAGGAAGCACTGGGTGGGTACATGAGGAAAAAGGAAGAAACAAAGATTCTGAGCCACTCTTGCCTTACTGCTACTCCAGTGTCATTACTACTTTACTTATCCCTTGAGAAGTCAATGACTTCTTGAAGATAGGAGTGGCACAGCAGAAACACGAGATGCCCTTCAATGATAACCAAGCCCAACTCATTCACATGTAACGGCCTGATAATCAACACCCTGGTACTTTTCCCACATTTCAATTGTCCTTCAGGTCCAGCTTGGATGCCATCCTGATTTCTACCATTCGAAGCTGGTCACTCTCTCAACATCATCTTGAATACTGTATGGCATACACTTTATTTATTTACATTAACTTGGCTGTTCTGGCCTGTCTGTATTTCCCACAAGATCCAGAGGCCCCCTGAGGATAGATAGCCTATCTTTGTATCTCCTCCCCCTCAGCACTGTGACTTGCATATAATAGATGCTCAGTATAGGTTTGCTGAGTTGAATTTTCCACATTTCTTGAGACCACATGGTTCCACAGCTGTTTTCAGAAAGAGCTTGTCTTGGCCTTTTGTTCAAGAGGTTAACAGTGAAGAAACATCAGGACTGTGATAGATGTGATGTTGCCTAAGGCAAAGGCTGGATCAGGAGTCACGGTAAATAACTGACGGGATTTAATATACTAGGGTTTAATTTTTTTGTATGTTTGAAACATAATGTTACTAGTAAACACAAATCTAAATGAAGTAATGAAAGTAATGGAAGATATAAATTACTTGTCACTGATCAAAAATTGATATTCTTACCCGCTATATCTTTTTTCCTTTTAAGAATGAGGTTTGGCATTTGATTTGTCTGTTTCAAGAAACTACTACTTGGGCAGGTGTTAGGGTACAGTGAGCTAAGCCACTGCTTGGTATGTCCACATCCCATATCAGAGAGCCTGGGATTGAGTTCTGCCTCCACTTCCCATCTAACTTCTTGCTAATGCACCTGGAAGGCAGCAGATCATGGCCCAAGCACTTTGATTCCTGCCATCCATGTGGGAAACCAGGCTGGAGTTCCTGGCTCTTGGCTTTTGCCTTGCCCAGTCCTGGCTGTTATAGACATTTGGGCTATGAAACAGTGCATGGAAGACCTCTTGATCTCTATCTATCTGTCTTTTCCCCTCTCTCTGTAACTCTGCTTTCAAATAACTAACTAAACTGTTTTTGAGAAAGAACTACTACCTAAAATAAACAGTGGTTTAATTTTGGGGGCTGGCATTGTGGCACAGGGATTTAAGCCATTGCTTGGAACACACACATCCCATTTAAGAATGTCTAGATTGGAGTTCTACCCTCCCTTACTGATCCAGATTCTTTCTAATGTGCAGCCTGGAAGGCAGCAGGTGGTGGCTCAAGTACGTGTGTCTCTGCTACCTACATGGGAAACCTGGATGGAGTTTCTGGCTCCTGGCTTCTGCCTGGAGCCTAGCCCTAGCTGTTTCAGGCATTTGGGAAGTTATCCAGCAGATGGAAGATCTCTGTCAGTCTTTCTCTGTCTTTTTTGCTCTGCTTTTCACATAAATAAAAATATATACATAAATATTATTTTAAAAATAGAATGGGTCAATTTCTTCATATGTGTGTAAATGCATAAAAACCCTACATCCTCCAAAGGAAGATATCAGAACAAGGCAGAATAGCTAAGAACATTTTCTGGAAATTAACCTGTGGCCAGATTGAATAAAAATGCATGTGTTTCTTCACTTAGCCAATAACTTGCAGAGCTGGAAAATACTTGAAAAGTAGTTAAAGTGATCTGGTGCTCTCAAATAGTGTCCCATGGAGTCCATGGTGTTGAGAGAGTCTATGCCTCATGAGCCTCCAGGGGGAGGGTGAGCTACAGTTAACAGGCAATATTTTGGGACACTCACTTCTGCCTCAACCAGAATATTTGTCTGTTATCTCATGTGTTTCTTCTTTGAGAAAGGAATTCGAGGACTAAACTAACCTGGACCTAAACTGAAACTGACCCTTTCATTTATTGATGAATATATTGAGGCCTAGACAGGGTGACACAGCTAAGCATCCTGTTAAGAGTCTGTAGTACAAAATTATGAATTCACATCCCAAATCTGCTGCCCGCTAAGTGTCTTAGTCTGTGCTGCTCTAAGAAAATGCCACGTAAGTGGATGACTTATAAATCAAGACCTTATTTTGATTTTTTGAGGGTCTGATTTCTGACTCATAGATGATGCCTTCTTGCTGTGTCCTCACAAGGGACCAGGCAACTCTCTAAGGACATTCACATCATTCATGAGGGCTCCACCCTCACGACCTAATCACCTCCCATGGGCTCTATGTCCAAAGCTTAATACCCAAGAGATTAGGTTTCCACCTGGGAATTTTCAGGAAAAACAAGCATTCAGACTATTGCACCAGTTAAATTACCCTGAAAAATTCGTTAACATCTTTGGACTTCAGGTTCCTTGTATGTACAATGGGCTTATGAAAGGGTTAGGTGAAGGAATGTAAATAAAGCCTCCCTCCACCACAGTTAGTAGGGTATGGCAAATATTGAACAAATACAGAATTAATAAAATTGTTTTCTATTTAAGATTTTTGTTAAATAAGTAAATTTTAGCTGCTCTTGTTAAAAACATATGAGATGATAGATATGTTAAGTTGTTTCACTATTGCAACCATTTTACTATCTATATGGTATCCCATAACATAATGTTGTAAGCCTCAAATACAACCAATCCAATTCAGATGAAACTATGGTAAAAACAAGTATTTGAGATTACTTCAAAAAGTTCGTGTAAAATGTTGGTATAAATGTTTAAAGTGTTTTTCTTTTTCTTCTTGGGATATACATATACTTTAAAGTAAGGAAAGAAAGGGGCATAGTGGTTGGGATATAAAATATATAGGTTTCTGTTTTAAGAAGCAAATGTCATGAGGTAATGTGCATTGACTTGGGTAGCCGATACAAACGTGTAACTCAGAAAATCTGGTAGATTGGATCATGGAGTAAAACAATGTCAGTTTGTCTATTAACAAGAGTTTATATTTTGGTCTACAGGAAAGCAACTTTTACAATATTAAATAAAACAGAACTTGTAAAAAGTGATTAAGAAAACAAGAATTTTTTGTCTTTAACTTAGTTCTCAAGTAATTCCATATACTTAAGTTCATCACCATGCAACCTCCACCCCAAAATTACTTTACTTAACACTTGATGAAAAGGAATCAGATTTGAGAAGAGTAATTTTGAAAGAATTAGAAATCCCAAATTTATGCTTGATTCTCTTCTGGAACATGAGTAAGGTTTTGGTTAATATTACTAAGAGGTGACTAATTTTTTTTATGTAAGCATAGACTTATTTTTTCATATAGGCATAGATTCCTGTAGTAATTTGATCAATAATTATGTTTTACCTTTATTTTCAAGTCTTAATAATGTTTTGATACCATATTAAAAAAGAATATGTTAGAGAAAAATCCCTTGATACATCAAATGAAATATATGTAATACTTCATTCTCCTGAGGAGGAGAAAAAGCCTACAATTTGTTGAGTTGATGTACATTTAGGAATAAAGTTGGTATAGTTAAACTTTAATGATACAATTAAGTTTTAATTGGTACAATTAAGTTATTTTTACACAAAATTTGAAAATTCTTTTATAAGGTACCAAACATAATTTTTAAAAGTGGTGCTTTGAAAGGCTTTAATGGGGTAACACTTGGCTTATAAAATGTATTATTCGGACTAGAAATTTAAGATGAAAAATAATGATGAATTGTTCTATGATTTTTTTCACAAGATACTCCAGTTTGTACAAAGTATGAGTACAGTTAACGAGTAAAACTAGGGCCTGTATCAATGCAAACTTTGAGTTCAAATGTGATTGATGGATCTTCATTTTGTGATTTGGCCATCTCACCTACAAAGCTGTATTATTATCAGCTCAAATGATTTCAGTTATACTAATGAAAACTTATTTTCAAAAGCCTGGCTAAAATTAACTATGATAAACATTCAGATTAAATTTTGTTTCCAATGATTTATTTTACTCATGTGTAGATTCTTCACTTATATGTAGAACTGAAAAAAACTGGAACTCAGAGGAACAGAGAGAACAATAGTGTTCAGTAGGGAATGGGGAGATGTTGGTCAATTATCAGATAAGTTCTGTAGACTTATTTACTAATGATAGTATAGTGACTACAGTTCATAATAATTTATTGTATGCTGGATAATTATTAAAAGAGTGGATGTTAAGAATTCCCACGACATCCAAAAAGCAAGTAAATAAATGGTAACTACATGAGATGATGAATATGTTAATTAGTTTGTGGCAATCATTTCACAATATACATGTATATTAAAACATAATGTTGCATACCTTAAATATACACTTTTTTGTCTATTAAACATAAACAAAGGGGCCGGCGTCATGGCTCACTTGGTTAATCCTCCACCTGCAGCACCGGCATCCCATATGGGTACCGGGTTCTAGTCTGGTTGCTCCTCTTCCAGTCCAGCTCTCTGCTGTGGCCCAGGAAGGCAGTGGAGGATGGCCCAAGTGCTTGGGCCCCTGCCCCTACATGAGAGACCAAGAAGAAGCGCCTGACTCCTGGCTTCAGATCAGTGCAGCACTGGCCGTGGCAGCCATCTGGGGAGTGACCCAGGGGAAGGAAGACCTTTCTCTCTGTCTCCCTCTCTCTCACTGTCTATAACTCTACCTTGTCAAATAAATAAATAAATAAATAAAGCTGAAAAAACAGTAGCAAAACAATACTTCAGGCTCTCACAAATATTCATCTAGAACAAAAAAACGTGAGTGGGCTTGATCTGTCACTGGGGAATCAGCAGTTGACCAAAGTTTCACTAGTATCAAAATTCTAGTGGCATTAGAGAAATATATAATAAAACAGTGGTCAGTCATAAACATTTTGAGGAAAAGTAAAACAGGCTAAAGTGATAAAGGAGTAGTAAACTTCATTTCATGAAATCAAAATTAATTCTAGGTGAATCAAATAATTAATTTTTTAAAGAGTTATTTATTTTATTTGAAAGGCAGAGTTACAGAGAGGCAGAGGCAAAGAGACAGAGAGAAAGAGAGACAAAGAGAGGGAGGTCTTCCATCTGCTGGTTCACTCCCTAGATGGCCACAACGGCAGGAGCTGCGATGATCTGAGGCCAGGAGCTAGGAGCTTCCTCTGGGTCTCCCACGTGGGTGCAGGGGCCCAAGGACTTGGGCCATCCTCCACTGCTTTCCCAGGCCATAGCAGAGAGCTGGACCAGAAGTGGAGCAGCTGGGACTCCAACTGGCGTCCATATGGGATGCTGGCACTGCAGGCAATGGCTTTACTTACTATGCCACAGCGCCGGCCCCAAGTAATTTAATTTTATAAATCAAAAACTGTAAAAGAAAATCTATAAAGTGCAGGTAAATATTATTTTGGTCTTTGAATGTGCAATGTCTTCAAGTATAGAAACTCATAAAAAGTCACAAATGAGAAAAATCAACACAATGGATTATGAAAACATTAACAATTTCTACTAAACAAATTAAAAATTAAAATGCAAATGGAATAAGGGAATCTTTGCCATCATTGTGAAAATAGATAGCATTTAAAAAAGAACTCATAAATCAATGAGAAAAATCTTCAGTTTGATATATATGCAGCTAAAAACTAACCATATGACAAAATGTAATTTCCTAGTAATTAATACATTAAAATAACTTCATAAGCAAGAAAAATTTAAAAGAATGCACTGCTAGCAAAGCTGCAATGAAATAGGCAGGAAGAAAATATGCAGGAGGAAAATGTGAGTCACTGTATGTTTGAAAATAAAGCATGGTATATTTGAGGATCCCAAACAAGCTCATTCTCTGTCCCCAAGAGCTTACAGAAATAAAACTGATGATGTCAAAAACCACCGTGAAAATACAGGGGGAAAGTACACCAAATTTAGTAGTCGTCATTGCTGCATTATAGGATTCTTGGAGATTTTAATGACCTTATCTACATATTTTGCCTAGTGTTAGAATTTCTACAAGATAATTTTATCATCAGGAAGAACAATAACATATAAGAAGGAAAAAAGAACCAAAAAGAAGGAACAATGAAAGAAAATTATAAGGAAGATTTTCTTGAATGATCTTTGTCTATTTATCGAAACACTGTCCATTTTCTTCACAAATCAGAGATATACTTTTTAAACGCAAAAATGATAAAATTTTAAGGAAAAAGTAAGTTTCAACCGAAATCACACTTTGAAAAGTAACTAATAGAACAAAGACCCAGAGTACATCTCCTTAAGTTCATTTGGTAGATTACTGAGAGTGTAACTCTACAACATAGAAGAGTCATTTTGAAGAGGGAGTAATGAGATGGACCTTTTTGTATGACGTCAGTTTTGTTTCTCTATTGTTCCAACTTGAAGTTCTCTGGATAGATATTCAAGCAGCTTCCTTTGCATTCAGCTTTTACAGATACAGAATTATTAGGCCTTAGTCAGTATATCTGTGTTGTTAATGGTGATGAGGAATTATTTTGATTTTTCTAAAGATTCTACCTGAATTCCTAAATTAATCTCTGGACAGAGCTAATTTGCTTGAATATTTATTTTGTCAGGTCAGTGAGTAGTCTGTATTTCTTGACCAATGCTTTATCTAAAAGGATCAGGTAGCAGTACACTGCCTTTTGAGTTGGTTCTTCTCAGAATTCAGGTGGGTACAAAACAAAGAAATTTCTATTAATTCACTTTCTCCTTCACCATAGAGAAGATATTTTGTCTGAATTAATTTACTGATTTGGTTTGCACAGAGCTTAAACTATAAAAATGAATAGAAACAAATGTCAATCTAATGTACTGTATAAGAATAACCAGTATAAGACAATAGTTAAAGTGGTAAAAACAGCCCTTATCCAGGACTATTGCAAGAGGGGGAAGAGGACTTCAGCATACACAGACCCAGCTCAATTCTGCATATTGACAAATAGGATCAGGGCAGGGGTTGGTGGATAGAAAATCACCAAGTAGAAGCATCAGGGCCAAGAGGGAATTATGACTAGAGTAGTCAGCTTTTTGTCACTGTAACAAATACCTGAGAAGAGCTATGTAAGAAGGAAGGTTATTTCCGTTAGGAGTTTGGGAGGTTCACAGTCCTAGATTGGGTGACCTCATAGTTTGGCATCTGATGAGGGTAGTGTATGTTATTAGAGGACCGGATGCAGAGGAAAGAGTACACGGCGATCATGGAAGCAGAGAAACTGGGAACACATTTATCCACTTGGTCTCTCATCGTAAAGCCATCATGAGTCCATCATGGGGCTCCAGCCTACCAACTTTGTCTAATCCAATAACCTCTCCAAGTCTCTTTTTTCAGACATTATAATCAGATTAATTTCCCACGCTCTCTGTACCATTAGTGAAGTCAAACCATAGCAATGGCTAAATCAATCAATAGGATTCTTGCTAAAGACAGATTAGGCTGAATAGATGTTATCTGAAGGATAGCAGAGAAGAAGGAATCCAATCAGATACAGGGGGCATTCCGATATGAAGGATGACATTTTCTTGCTAAACTAACTTAGAAGGTTTTTTTTTTTTTTTGCTAGAACTGAATTCTTTGAGGAAATGCACATATGAGCTTAAGAAATAGTTCAAGAATCATTGAATGAAGGAAGAAATCTTTGCCAGTAATAAGGTACTTAAATCAAACAGCCAAGGCATTTAAATCTAGCCTAAACAGCTAAGACAATGTTTTTTTTTTAAAAAAGGTTTAAATAAAGTATTGTCTTCATGCTTAACATTATAATACCCTTTACCATACATATTCTTGTACTATTAAAGGTAAGACATTGATAGAAATGTATCATGGACCACAAAATATTTCAGCAAGGTAAAACCTCTATGCATATTGCAGAATCTTCAGTATTAGTGCTGTTCCCCATGTTTGAGCTTTCTGAGGTACCTGTGATGGATCTCTGATGGATCTTTGTAACCCACAATAAACAGGATCTTCAGTCCTAGAAGAAACCATTCTATCCAATCTGGTTGGAAGTCTCAGAGAACACCAAGGATACTGAATTGGATGCTATTTACTTAGAAACTTCCCATAACTATTTTAAATTTTGCAGTTACTCTTATGAATAATTATTACAATTACTCTTATGAGTAATGTGTTAAAAATAAGGGAAAATGGGGGCTGGCGCTGTGGCATAGTGGGTAAAGCCATCACCTGCAGTGCCGGCATCCCATATGGGCGCCGGTTGGAGTCCGGCTGCTTCACTTCTGATCCAGTTCTCTGCTGGGAAAGCAGGAGAAGATGGCTGAAGTCCTTGGGCCCCTGAAAGGCAAGTGGGAGATCTAGAAGAAGCTCCTGGCTCCTGGCTTCAGATTGGCACAGCTCCGACCATTGCGGCCATCCAGGGAGTGAACCAGCAGAAGACTTCTCTTTTTCTCTCTGCCTCTGCATCTCTGTAACTCTGCCTTTCAAATAAATAAATAAATCTTAAGCTGGCACCACGGCTCAACAGGCTAATCCTCTGCCTGCGGCGCTAGCACCCTGGGTTCTAGTCCTGGTCGGGGCACCGGATTCTGTCCTGGTTGCCCCTCTTCCAGTCCAGCTCTCTGCTGTGGCCCGGGAGTGCAGTGGAGGATGGCCTGAGTCCTTGGGCCCTGCACCTGCATGGGAGACCAGGAGGAAGTACCTGGCTCCTGGCTTCGGATCAGCATGATGCGCTGGCTGCAGCGGCCATTGTGGGGTGAACCAATGGAAAAGGAAGACCTTTCTCTCTGTCTCTCTCACTGTTCACTCTGCCTGTCAATAAAAATAAATAAATAAATAAATAAATAAATAAATCTTAAAAAAAAAGGAAAATGGAAAATTCTATCTCAAGTTAATCAAGAAAAATAGTGATGAGTAATGAACAGATCTACCATACATAAACTTTTTTTTTTTTTTTGACAGGCAGAGTTAGACAGTGAGAGAGAGAGAGACAGAGAGAAAGGTCTTCCTTCCGTTGGTTCACCCCCCAAAATGGCCGCAGGGCCCAAGCACTTGGGCCATCCTCCACTGCACTCCTGGGCCACAGCAGGGAGCTGAACTGGAAGAGGAGCAACCGGGACAGAATCCGGCACTCCAACCAGAACTACAACATGTGGTGCCGGCGCCGCAGGCGAAAGATTAGCCAAGTGAGCCGTGGCGCCAGCCCATACATAAACTTTTTATACTATGCATTTTGCTTCAAAAAAAAAAAATTTTTTTTTTTTTTTGACAGGCAGAGTGGATAGTGAGAGAGAGAAAGAGACAGAGAGAAAGGTCTTCCTTTGCCATTGGTTCACCCTCCAATGGCCACTGCGGCTGGTGCATCTCGCCGATCCGAAGCCAGGAGCCAGGTGCTTCTCCTGGTCTCCCATGCTGGTGCAGGGCCCAAGCACTTGGGCCATCCTCCACTGCCTTCCCGGGCCATAGCAGAGAGCTGGCCTGGAAGAGGGGCAACCGGGACAGAATCCAGCACCCCACCAGGACTAGAACCCGGTGTGCCAGCGCCGCAAGGCGGAGGATTAGCCTGTTGAGCCACGGTGCCAGCCAAATTTCTTTTTTGCCATTGCTACTCCGTATTCCATTATGCCATCTTAGATGATTCACATTACTGATGCAATTTTCATATAATGCAAAGTAGTAACTTCTACCTTTCTTCTGAAGCAAAACTCTTCTTCAATGGTAGGTGATTTTATTTGTTTTGTTTATTCTGCGCCTAAGACAGTTAATGCCTGGAACATAGTTTGACCTACTGAATGAATGACTAAAACTTAACATAAACTTTGGAATGGGAGATGAATCAACTCTTTCTTCCACACTGTCTGAACAATTTCTGACTTCAGTAGAATAAATTTACATGGTATAAACCCTGTTGGGTTTTGTTAGAAAAATCAAAATAATATTAAGCATAATTTTATAAATACATTTGGCTTTTCAAATACAACACTCTTAGTAAATTTTTAATGAAAAATAATGAAACAATATGTACTTACAATTGGAAATTTTGGAAAATAATCAATTCAATGGGAGAAA
Source organism: Lepus europaeus (assembly GCF_033115175.1). NCBI lineage: Eukaryota > Metazoa > Chordata > Mammalia > Lagomorpha > Leporidae > Lepus > Lepus europaeus. The sequence continues at coordinate 49,963,681 of NC_084830.1, forward strand.
AATTAGAAGGGAATGATAAAAAATCCTTATGGAAAAATGTTCAGTTTTACAAATCCCTTTGCCAACCGTTATTCTCTTCAAGTTAGTTGAGTTGGATAAAACCTCGGATAGTTGCTACCCTGCAAACTTAATGCTTCTGCAGCAGTTTGAATGCATAATACTGGGTGGCAAACATGTTACTGTGGCCATAGTTTCCTTAGCAGGCCTAATTAAGTGACTCTTGCTTTCATAGCTTATCTAAAAGACTTATTATGAGAATCCTCTTCCTTGTACAGGAATTTTTCTGTATTGTTTACATAGGTATCATGGACCGATGTGCTTGATATGAATTGTTTCAGTTGGAAAGAGCTCTGCCAAAGAAAACAGACAGGCAGCTGTTTGCACAGTGCATAAAAAGTTTTTTTTTTTGTTCAATATGGCTGCACCTGTGTAAACACAAACTTTATTTCCAAGAAGTACTCCTGCAGCTGCAAGACTTTCAGATGTAGCCAAAGCAGTTACTTTTATTATACCATATAATGTATGTAATAGGTTTTGGTCAGTTGTCAATCTCAAAAATTATATAAAAGGTTCATATATTTTAATGTAGATACATATTGTATTTTTTCCAAAACCTCAATATAAGGTTGACTTCATTTCCTATCTATGTTTCATACTGACTTAATTGCAAAACTTGAAATTTATCACAGAATAATGCTCCAGTCATGCAAAGTGCATGAGAAAGAGCAAATTTCTTCAATCTTTCATCCATTCACTTGCATAGTCAATAAATACAAATACAGTATCCTATACATGAGTCATTGGTACACATCTTATTCTTACTTCAAGCAATCTTTTATTGGTGGAGGTAACCCTAAATATATAACAAAAGCCATAAGATGACTCAGTTAAAGAGTCAATTCCTTCCCAAATTTCCATAAACTTCACTTATGTTCAGTGAGTTGTGTATATTATTGAATTATATTAAAATATTAATAAATATCTCCAGTTTACAACTTTATTGTATGTGTGATTTAAGCTAGTTGAAAAGTCATCTTCTTATGTATTTTTACATATATGTAATTTTTAAAAAGTTTTATTTAAGGTATATAAATTTCACATATTTCATATATGGAGATTTAGGAACAAAGTGATGCTTCCCATCCACACTTCCACCCTTCTTCCCCCTCCCTAAACTATTCCCACTGTTAATTTTTTCAAAGATCTATTTTCAGTTTATTCTATAAGATTAACCCTACTCTAAGTAAAGAATTCAACAAATAGAAGAAAAAAAATTGTTCCTCAACAGTAGAGACAAGGGTTGTAAACAATCATTGAATCTCAAAATGCCAATTTCATTCCTGTACATTACATTTTAGGCAGTCTATTAGTTACCACTATCTTTTTTGGACTGGCTTATTTCAGTAAGTATAATGGTTTCCAGTTGCATCTATTTTGTTGCAAAAGACAGGATTTCATTTTTTTAACTGCTGGATAGTATTCCATAGTGTACATATACCGTAATATCTTTCTTTTTTAATTTATTTACTTGAAGGTCAGTGTTACACAGAGAGAAAAGGAGAGGCAGAGAGAGATGGGGAGGGGGGGGTCTTCCATTCACTGGTTCACTCACCAATTGACTGCAACAGCTGGAGCTGCGCTGATCCAAAGCCAGGAGCCAGGAGCTTCTTCCACCTCTCTCATGCAGGTACAGCGTCCCAAGGACTTAGGCCATCTTCTACTGCTTTCCCAAGCCATAGTATAGAGCTGGATCAGAAGTGGAGCAGCTGGGACTTGAACTTGCATCCGTATGGGATGTCAGCACTGTAGGCAGTGGCTTTATCCACTATGTTCCAGAGCAGGCCCCAACTATAATTTCTTTAGCCATCTGGGTTGAGTCCATATCTTAGCTATTATGAAATGAGCTTCGATGAACATGAGGTTACAGATAACACTTTCATATGCTGATTTCATTTTGTTTGGGTAAATGCCCAGGGCTGGAATTGCTGGATCATATAGTAGGTCTATTTTCAGTTGTCTGCGGTATCTCCATACTGTCGTCTGCAATGGCTGCACTAGTTTATATTCCCACCAACAGTGGATTAGGGTACCTTTTCCCCCACATCCTCACAAGCATTTGTTGTTTGTTGATTTCTGTATGAGAACCATTCTAATTGGGGTGAGGTGAAGCATCACTGTAGTTTTGATTTGTGTTTCCCTGAAAGAGCCATCTTTCTAATGTGTAAATAATTCATTCCTTAAATATACCTTTCCCATCTCTAGTGAGGTATAATTAATAAAAAAGTATATTTAAAGGTATACAATATATTTATATATATATATGTATATATATACACACACATTTTCAAATGATTCCCATAATCAAGCTAATTAAGATATCTATTACCTAGTTACCATTATTTGTGTGTGTCTGTTAAGAGCACTTAACATCTACTGTCAATAAATTAAAGTATATATTACACTACTATTTACTGTAGTCTCCATACTGTCCATTAGACCTCCAGAACTTATTAATCTTGTAACTGAAAGTCTACACATTTTGACCAAAATCTCTGCATTTCCACCTTCCCACCTACATCCTGGTAACCACTATTGTGCTCCCTATTTCTTTGAGTCTGATTTTTTTTAGATTTCACATATAAGTGACATCATGCAGTATTTGTCTTTCTGTGTACTCTGATTTCACTTAGGATAATGTCCTCTATGTCCATTCATGTTGTCACAAATGTCATTATTTTCTTCTTTTTAAGGATGAATACTATTCCAATGTGTACTTCACATTTTCTTTATCCATATAGCTGTTGATGAACACTTACACTGTTTCTATATTTAAACATGGGATTGCAGATTTCTCTTTGAGATATTGATTTCATTTCCTTTGGATAAATCTACTTGGAATTCTATATTTAGAGGAATCACTATAATATTTCTTTTTTTTAATTAAACTTTTATTTAATGAATATAAATTTCCAAAGTACAGCTTATGGGTTACAATGGCTTCCCCCTCCCAAAATTTCCCTCCCACCCACAACCCTCCCCTTTCCCGCTCCCTCTCCCCTTCCTATCACATCATGATTCATTTTCAATTCTCTTTATATACAGAAGATCAGTTCAGTATATATTAGGTAACGATTTCAACAGTTTGCCCCCATATAGCAACACAAAGTGAAAAAAAAAATACTGTTGGAGTACTAGTTATAGCATTAAATAAGAGTGTACAGCACATTAAAGGCAGAGATCCTACATAATATTTTTTTAAAAATTAATTAATTTTCTATGCCATTTCCAATTTAACACCAGGTTTTTTTTTTCATTTCCAATTCTCTTTATATACAGAAGATCGATTCAGTATATAATTAGTAAAGATCTCATCAGTTTGTACCCACGCAGAAACACAAAGTGTAAAAATACTGTTTCAGTACTAGTTATAGCATCACTGCACATTAGACAACACATTAAGGACAGATCCCACATGGGATGTAAGTACACAGTGACTTCTGTTGCTGACTTAACAATTTGACACTCCTGTTCATGGCGTCAGTAATCTCCCTAGGCTCTAGTCATGAGTTGCCAGGGCTATGGAAGCCTTTAGGGTTCGCTGACTTTGATCTTATTCCGATAGGGTCACAGTCAAAGTGGAAGTTCTCTCCTCCCTTCAGAGAAAGGTACCTCCTTCTTTGATGGCCCCGTTCTTTCCACTGGGATCTCACTAACAGAGATCTTTCATTTAGGTCTTCTTCTTTTTTTCTTTTCCATGGTATCTTGGCTTTCCATGCCTACAATACTCTCATGGGCTTTGAGGCCAGATTCGAATGCCTTAAGGGCTGATTCTGAGGCCAGAGGGTTGTTTAGGACATCTGCCATTCTATGAGTCTGCTGTGTATCCCACTTCCCATGCTGGATCTTTCTCTCCCTTTTTGATTCTATCAGTTAGTATTAGCAGACACTTGTCTTGTTTGTGTGATCCCTTTGATTCTTAGACCTATCCAAGCCATCGAATGTGAACTGAAATTGATCACTTGGACTAGTGAGATGGCATTGGTACATGCCACCTTGATGGGATTGTATTGGAATCCCCTGGCACATTTCTAACTCCATCATTTGGGGCAAGACTGATTGTGCATGTCCCAAATTGTGCATCTCCTCCCTCTCTTTTTCCACTCTGAAATTTAACAGGGATCACTTTTCAGTTAAAATTTAAACACCTAAGAATAATTGTGTGTTAATTACAGAGTTCAACCACTAGTACTAGAACAACAACAACAACAACAAATACTAAAAAGGATAAAGTATTACATTGTACATCTAGAGTCAGGACAAAAGCTGATCAGGTCATTGTTTCTTATAGTGTCCATTTCACTTCAACAGGTTTCCCCTTTGGTGCTCAGTTGTCGCCGATCAGGGAAAACAAATGATATTTGTCTCTTTGGGACTGGCTTAATTCACTCAGCATGATGTTTTCCAGATCCCTCCATCTTGTTGCAAATGACTGGGTTTCATTGTTCCTTACTGCTGTATAGTATTCTATGGAGTACATGTCCCATAATTTCTTTATCCAGTCTACTGTTGATGGGCATTTGGGTTGGTTCCGGGTCTTAGCTATTTTGAATTGGGCTGCAATAAACATTAATGTGCAGATGGCTTTTTTATTAGCCAAATTAATTTCCTTTGGGTAAATTCCAAGGAGTGGGATGGCTGGATTGTATGGTAGAGTTATGTTCAGGTTTCTGAGGAATCTCCAGACTGACTTCCATAGTGGCCTAACCAGTTTGCATTCCCACCAACAGTGGGTTAGTGTCCCTTTTTCCCCACATCCTCTCCAGCATCTATTGTTGGTAGATTTCTGGATGTGAGCCATTCTCACCGGGGTGAGGTGAAACCTCATTGTGGTTTTGATTTGCATTTCCCTGATCGCTAGTGATCTTGAACATTTTTTCCTGTGTCTGTTGGCCATTTGGCTTTCCTCTTTTGAAAATGTCTATTGAGGTCCTTGGCCCATCTTTTCAGTGGGTTATTTGTTCTGTTGTTGTGGATTTTCTTGATTTCTTTGTAGATTCTGGTTATCAACCCTTTATCTGTAGTATAGTTTGCAAATATTTTTTCCCATTCTGTCGGTTGCCTCTTCACTTTCCTGACTGTTTCTTTTGAAGTACAGAAACTTCTCAATTTGATGCAATCCCAAATGTTAATTTTGGTTTTGACTGCCTGTGCTCCTGGGGTCTTTCCAAGAAGTCTTTGCCTGTACCTATATCTTGCAGAGTTTATCCAATGCTCTCTAATAATTTGATGGTTTCGGGTCGTAGATTTAAGTCTTTAATCCACGTTGAGTGAATTTTTGTGTAAGGTGAAAGGTATGGGTCTTGCTTCAAGCTTCTGCACATGGAAATCCAATTTTTCCAGCACCATTTATTGAATAGGCTGTCCTTATTCCAGGGATTAGTTTTGGATCTCTGATCAAATGTAAGTTGGCTGTAGATGTTTGGATTGATTTCTGGTGTTTCTATTCTGTTCCATTGGTCTATCCATCTGTTTCTGTACCAGTACCATGCTGTTTTGATAACAACTGCCCTGTAGTATGCCCTGAAATCTGGGATTGTGATGCCTCCGGCTTTGTTTTTGTTGTACAAGATTGCTTTGGCTATTCGAGGTCTTCTGTGTCTCCATATGAATTTCAGCATTATTTTTTCCAGATCTGAGAAGAATGTCTTCAGTATCTTGATTGGTATTGCATTGAATGTATAAATTGCTTTTGGGAGAATAGACATTTTGATGATATTGATTCTTCCAATCCATGAGCATGGAAGATTTCTCCATTTTTTGGTATCCTCTTCTATTTCTTTCTTTAAGGTTTTGTAGTTTTCATCGTAGAGATCTTTAACGTCCTTGGTTAAGTTTATTCCAAGGTATTTGATTGTTTTTGTAGCTATTGTGAATGGGATTGATCTTAGCAGTTCTTCCTCAGCCGTGGCATTGCCTGTGTATACAAAGGCTCTTGATTTTTGTGGATTGATTTTACATCCTGCTACTTTGCCAAACTCTTCGATGAGTTCCAGTAGTCTCTTAGTAGAGTTTTTTGGGTCCACTAAATAAAGAATCATATCATCTGCAAAGAGGGATAGTTTGAGTTCTTCCTTCCCAATTTGTATCCCTTTAATTTCTTTTTCTTGCCTAATAGCTCTGGCTAAAACTTCCAGAACTATATTGAATAGCAGTGGTGAGAGTGGGCATCCCTGTCTGGTACCAGATCTCAGCGGAAATGCTTCCAACTTTTCCCCATTCAATAGGATGTTGGCCGTGGGTTTTTCATATATTGCTTTGATTGTATTGAGGAATGTTCCTTCCATACCCAGTTTGCTTAGAGTTTTCATCATGAAAGGGTGTTGTATTTTATCAAATGCTTTCTCTGCATCTATTGAGAGAATCATATGGTTTTTCTTCTGCAGCCTGTTAATGTAGTGTATTACGTTGATTGTTTTGCGAATGTTGAACCATCCCTGCATACCTGGGATAAATCCCACTTGGTCTGGGTGGATGATCTTTCTGATGTGTTGTTGCATTCTATTGGTGAGAATTTTATTGAGGATTTTTGCATCTATGTTCATCAGGGATATTGGTCTGTAATTCTCTTTCAATGCTGCATCTTTTTCCGGCTTAGGAATTAAGGTGATGCTGGCTTCATAGAAAGAATTTGGGAGGATTCCCTCTTTTTCGATTGTTCTGAATAGTTTGAGAAGAATTGGAGTTAGTTCTTCTCTAAATGTCTGGTAGAACTCAGCAGTGAATCATCTGGTCCTGGGCTTTTCTTTGTTAGGAGGGCCTTTATTACTGTTTCAATTTCTGTGTCAGTTATGGGTCTGTTTAGGTTTTCTATGTCTTCCTGGCTCAATTTAGGTAGGTTGTATGTGTCCAAGAATCTGTCCATTTCTGATAGATTTCCCTGTTTGCTGGCATACAAGTCCTTGTAGTAATTTCTGATGATTCTTTTTATTTCTGTGGTGTTTGTTGTTATGTTTCCTTTTTCATCTCTGATCCTATTGATTTGGGTCTTTTCTCTTCTTTTTTTAGTTAGTTGGGCAAATGGGGTGTCAATTTTGTTTATTTTTTCAAAAAACCAGCTCCTCGTTTGGCTGATTTTTTGTAATGTTTTTTTGGATTCAACCCTGTTGATTTCTTCTTTGATTTTAATTATTTCCCTTCTTCTACTGGGTTTGGGTTTGGTTTGCTGCAGATTTTCTAGATCCTTGAGATGACTTGAAAGCTCATCTATTTGGTGCCTCTCCAATTTCTTGATGTAGGCACCTATTGATATAAATTTTCCTCTTAACACTGCTTTTGTTGTATCCCATAGGTTTTGGTATGTTGTGCTGTTATCCTCATTTACTTCCAGAAAATTTTTGATTTCTCTTTTAATTTCTTCTATGACCCATTGTTCATTCAGGAGCATGTTGTTCAATCTCCATGTGTTTGCACGTGCCCTGGGGATTCCCGAGTTGCTAATTTCCAATTTCATTCCTTTGTGGTCTGAGAAGTTGCATGGTGTGATTCTAATTCTCTTGAATTTGCTGAGACTTGCTTTATGGCCTAGTATGTGGTCAATCCTAGAGAAGGTTCCATGTACTGCTGAGAAGAATGTAAAGTCCTTAGATGTAGGATGAAATGTTCTGTAGATATCTGTTAGATCCATTTGGGCTATAGTGTCATTTATATCTGCTGTCTCCTTGTTGATCTTCTGTCCTGTTGATCTGTCTATCTCTGAGAGTGGAGTATTGAAGTCCCCCAGTACTATTGTATTGGGGTCTAAGTCTCCCTTTAAGTCTCTTAACAAGTCTTTTAAATAAGCTGGTGCCCTGTGATTAGGTGCATATACATTGATAATCGTTATATCTTCCTGTTGAATGGATCCCTTAATCATTAAATAGTGCCCCTCTTTGTCTCTCCTGACAGTTTTTGTGGTAAAGTTTATGTTGTCCGATATTAAGATGGCTACGCCCGCTCTTTTTTCATTTCTGTTGGCATGGTATATCTTTTTCCAGCCTTTCACTTTCAGTCTGTATGGATCATTGTTGGAAAGATGAGTTTCTTGTAAGCAGCAAAAAGATGGGTTTTGTTCCTTAACCCAATCAGCCAATCGGTGTCTTTTAACTGGACAGTTCAAGCCATTAACATTCAATGTGACTATTGAGAAGGAGTAACTTTGCCCTGCCATTTGCCAAAGATATTTTCTAATATCTGGTTTGAGATTCCTGTGATCTTTTGCTGTGAGGTTTCCTTCCTTTACCTTCTTTCATATTGGTGACCGTGTTCCTGTGTTTCTGTATGTAACACATCTTTAAGCATCTTTTGCAGGGCTGGACGAGTGGCGACAAATTCTTTCAATTTCTGTTTGCTGTGAAAGGTCTTTATTTCACCTTCATTCACAAATGAGAGCTTTGCAGGATATTATATTCTCGGCTGGCAGTTTTTCTCTCTTAGTACCTGGGCTATATCTCGCCATTCTCTCCTGGCTTGTAGGGTTTCTGATGAGAAGTCAGCTGTGAGTCTAATTGGAGATCCTCTGAGAGTAATCTGGCGTTTCTCTCTTGCACATTTTAGGATCTTTTCTTTGTGTTTCACTGTGGTGAGTTTGATTACAACGTGTCGTGGTGAGGATCTCTTTTGATCATGTTTATTAGGGGTTCTATGAGCTTCCTGTACTAGGATGCCTCTGTCCTTCTCCAAACCTGGGAAATTTTCTGCTAGTATCTCACTAAAAAGGCATTCTAATCCTTTCTCCCTTTCCATGCCTTCAGGAACTCCTAGAACCCGAATGTTGGGTTTTTTAATAGTATCCTGTAGATTCCTGACAGTATTTTTTAGATTTCTGATTTCTTCTTCTTTTCTTTGATTTGACTGTTTCCTTTCCTATTCTCTGTCTTCTAATTCCGATATTCTCTCTTCTGCTTCACCCATTCTGTTTTTAAGGCACTCTAATGTGTTTGCCATTTGATCTATTGAGTTCTTCATTTCATTGTGGTTTTTTGTCACTATCTCAGTTTCCTGTTCTACTAGTTGTTTGATTTCATTTTGATTCCTCCTTAATTTTTCATTTTCACGGGAGAGATTTTCTATCTTGTCCATTAAGGATTTCTGTAGTTCAAGAATTTGTTTTTGAGAACTTCTTAATGTTCTTATCAATTTTTTGAGATCTGCGTCTTGCATTTCCTCTATCTCTTCATCTTCATAATCTTGCATTGGCGTGTCTTGTTCACTTGGGGGCGTCATAGTGTCTTCCTTGCTCTTGTTACCTCGGCTTCTATGTTTGTTTTTTGGCATGTTGGAGATAATTTATGGTGTTTTTTTTTTTTTTTTTTTTTTTTTTTTTTGCTGTGGTGTTTTTTTTTTTCGTTATACTATGCCTCTAAGTGAGCTGTCTGCTTTGTTGGATCCTTAGGGGCTGTGATGGGTGTGGCCAGAGAGCTATGCTTGATTCTTCAGGTTTAAGGCTGTGCAAAGAGCGACTCTCCCAGATTGCTCACTCCCTTGCTCCTTGCTGGCTCGCTCTCTCTTTTTTTTTTTTTTTTTTGACTCAGTTGGGAGTGGAGTTGAGGGTAGTTGAAATCTGGCCTCTGTGAGTATTCGTTTGATCTACCCCTGGGACCACACACAGAGTTTATGCAGCCCTCAATGTGTTCTCGAGTTTTCCTAAAGTTACTGAGTTTGGCTGCGCTTTACATATGTAAAATCGCGGTGCTCTTTGTTTTGCTTGGTGAGTGAAGGGAGAGGCCTCTGTCCCCCCCCCCCCCCCAATGTCTCGGGTTTCTGAGGTCTTTGTCTTACCCTCCTCCGTTCCCGTGCTGGTGAGATTCTGTGGCTCTGGCTCGTCTCCCGCCGCTCGGCTCGTCTCGGTTGGTTTTCCACGTGGTGGGCTCCCTGTAAGTCCTCTGTGTCACATCCACTAGATCCGGAAGCATTTCCTCTGCAGTTTTTTTCTTGAGTCTTTTCCTGAAGCTACAGTAATTCCACTTTTATGAAACTTTATTTTCCCAAACTAAGGCGCACGTCCTCACTATCCGCCATCTTGGCTCCGCCCCGAATCACTATAATATTTCTACAATGACTACAAAGATTTACATTTCTACCAAAAAGGTACAAAGATTCCTGTACCTGTACATTATTGCTATTGCTTGTTATCATTTGTCTTTTTGATAAAAGCCATTAAAACAGTTGTGAGATGAAGATTCATTGTGGTTTTAATTTGAGCATCTTGTCTCATATCTGCTTATGTCTTCTTTGGAGAAATATCTATTCAAGGTCCATGTTTATTATTATTATTATTATTATTATTATTATTTTGCTACAGAGTTGTTTGATTTCCTTTTTAAAAAAAAAGATTTAGTTATTTATTTGAAAGAATTACAGAGAGGCAGAGGCAGAAGCAGAAGCAGAGAGCTCTTCCATCCTCTTTTTCACTCTCAAATGGCGGCAATGGCTGGAGCTGGGTCAATCTGAAGCCAGGAGCCAGGAGCTTCTTCAACATCTCCCATAAGGTGCAGGTGCCCAGGCACTTGGGCCATCTTCTACTGCTTTCCCAGGCCATAGCAGAGAGCTGATGGGAAGCGGAGCAGCTGGGTCTTGAACCCAAGCTCATAATGGATGCTGGTACTGCAGGCAGTGGCTTTATATGCTATGCCACAGCGACCACCCTACCTGTTTGATTTCCTTTTATAGTTTAGATATCAACCCCTTATTCTATATTTTGTTTGGAAATATTTTCTCCCATTCTGTAAGTTCTATCTGTACTCTGTTGATTATTTCCTTTGTAATGAAGAAGTTTTCTTAGTTTGATATAGTCTGAGTTATTTTTGTGTTTTTGCCTATGTGTCAATTTTTTGCCTTAAGTTTTCTTTTAATAGTTTTACAGTTTGTGGTATTATATTTATGTCTAATCCATTTGAGTTGAGTTTATTTTGCAAATGGTTTGAATTAATGATCTAATTTCATTCTTCTGTTGTATGGATACCCAGTTTCCTAAACACCATTTTTTTTAAAAGATTTATTTGAAAGTCAGAGTTACACAGAGAGAGAGGTCTTCCATCCACTGGTTCACTCCCCAATTGGCGGCAATGGCTGGAGCTGTGCCAATCCGAAGCCAGGAGCCACGAGCTTCTTCCTGGTCTCCAACGCAGGTGCAGGGGCCCAAGGACTTGGGCCACCTTCTACTGCTTTTGCAGGCCATAGCAGAGAGCTGGATTGGAAGGGAGCAGCCGGGTCTTGAACTGGTGCTCATATGGGATGACAGCGCTTCAGGCCAGGGTGCTAAACACCATTTATTTAAAAGACAATCCTTTGTCATGTGTCTGTTATTGGCACCCTTGTTCAATTTCATTTGATCATAAATATGTGGATATATTTATGGTCTCACTATTCTGCTCTATGTATCTTTTCTGGTTCCTGTAGCATTGGAACGTATTTTAAAATCAAGAAGTATGATGCATCCAGCTTTGATCTTCTTCAAAATTATTTCGTCTATTTGGGATCATTAGTGGTTCCTTATGATTTTTGGGTTGTCTATTTCTGTAGAAAATGTCACTGAGATTTTTGGGGGTTTACATTGAATCTATAGATAGCCTTGGGTAGTATGGTAATTAGTTATAGTTATAATATAATACATAATATAATATTAATTCTACCTTATCAGTGATCACGGGATGGCTTTCTATTTATTTTTGAACTCTTCAATTCTTTCATCAGTGCATTATACTCACACCTATTTGGCAAAAATAGTTTCTAGGAATTTTATTCCTTTTGGATATTGTAAATGGAATTATTTCCTCAATTTCTTTAGATACATCATCGTTAGTATATTGAAATGCAGTTGATTTTTACATGTTTATTTTGTATTCTGCAAATTTTCTAAATTCATTTATTAATGCTAAAAGTATTATTAATGGAGTCTTTAGAGTTTTCTAAATATAAGATCTTATCATCTGAAAATGGAAAATTTATGATGCTTTTTTTCTTAACTGTATAATTGCTCTGGCTAGGGCTTCAAATCTATCCTGAATAGATTTGGTAAGATCGATGCCTTGTTTCTGATTTTACAGGAAAGGTTTTTAGCTTTTCATCATTGACCATGATACTAGTTGTGGGCTTCTCATGCACAGCCATTTTTATATTGAGGTATATTCCTTCTGTGCATAATCTTTTGAGTGCATTTACCAGGAAAGGGTGATTCCTTTTCTGCCTTTTGTTAAAGTAGAATCCACAAATTTGTTGATTTGCACTTGAATCCCTGGGGTAAATCCCACCAGCTCATGGTGTATTATCCTTTTAATGTAATTTTGAATTTGGTTGTCTAGTATTGAGGATTTTTGCCTCTGTGTTCATTAAGCATATTGGCCTTTGATATTCTTTTCTTATAGCATCTTTTCCTGGATCTAGTATGAAGGTTTTACTGGCCTCATAAAATGAATTTGGATGTGTTCTCTCCTGTTTAGTATTTTGGAACTATTTGAAAAGAGCTAGTGCTAAGTCTTCTTTCAATATGTGGCTCCTTCACCAATGCAGCCATCTGGTGCTTGGCTTTACTTTGTTTTGATTATTGAATCAATCTTGCTATTCATTATTGCTCTGTTAAGATTTTCTCTATCTTTATGATTCAGTTTTGACATGTTCCATGTTTCTAGGAATTTACCCTTTTCTTTTAGCTTATCCAATTTGTTATTCATAGTAGTCTTTATGATCATTTGTATTTAGTAGTACCTATTGTTACATCTTTTCTATCCTTCAAAATTTCACTTATTTGACATGTATTTTTTCTTAACTCCAGCTAAAATTCATTATTTTTGTTTAGCTTTTCAAAAATCAGCTCTTAGTTTTGTCATTTTTTTAATCTTTATTTTTTTGTTTCTGCTCTTATCTTTATTATTTCCTTAATTGTGTTATCATTGGACTGAACTTGTTCCTTTTCTTCTTCCTTAAATTATAAAATTAGGTTGTTCATGTTATATTTTTCTTTTTTTCTTAATGTAGGCATTACCATCATAAACTTTTCTCCTGGAGCTATTTTTTTTTTTCATTTCAGAAATTATTGTGTTTTGTTTGCATTTTCATTTGTCTCTAGGTATTTTTTAAAAATTTATTCATTGATTCATTGGTTGTTCAGGACTATTTTTTTTTAAAGACTTTATTTAATTATTTGAGAGAGTTACAGACAGTGAGAGGGAGAGATAGAGAGAAGGGTCTTCCATCCATTGGTTCACTCACTCCTTAGGTGGCTGCAATGGCCAGAGCTGCGCCGATCCGAAGCCAGGAGCCAGGCGCTTCTTCCCAGTCTCCCATGTGGGTGCAGGGGCCCAAGGACTTGGGCCATCTTCTACTGCTTTCCCAGGCCACAGCAGAGAGCTAGATTGGAAGAGGAGCGTCCGGGACTAGAACCGGCGCCCATATGGGATGCCAGCACCACAGGTAGAGGATTAACCTACTGCACCACAGCACCGGCCCCATGGACTATGTTGTTTAATTTTCATGTATTTGTAAATTTTCCAGTATTCATCCTATTATTATTTACCTTCACAGCATTATGATTTGGGAAAGTTACTTGATATGATTTCCCCTCTCCTAAATTTATTGAGAGCATTTATGTGGCACATGATGTATCTTTGAGAATATTTCATGTGTATTCTTAAGAAGAATGTATACTGTTCTACAGTTGGAAAGAATGTTCTGTGTTTCTATGTTAGATCTTTTGGTTTATATTATTATTCAAGTCTGCTGTCTTCCTTACTAATTTTCTGTCTGGGGAATCTGTCTGTTGAAAATGTGGTTATGAAGTTCCCCTATTATTATTGCACTACCATATATTTCTCCTTTCAATTTTGTTAACATTTTCTTTATATATTTATGTATTCTGAAAGTAGTTGGGTGCATAGTATATTTACAATGATCATATCGTTTGATGAGCTAACTGCTATATCATTATATAGTGACCTTATTTGTCCTCTGTGAGTTTTTGACTTAGTTTATCTCATATAAGTATAGGAACATTTGCTTTCTTTTGGTTATCATTACATGAGATATATTTTTATATTCCTTAATTTTTCGTCTATAATTGTCCTAAAATCCAAACCTAGTCTCTTGCAGACAGTTTACTGCTGTTTCCTACTTTTGTATCATTTCAGCCATATAGTGTCTTGATTGGCAATTTTAATTCATTTACATTTGCAGTTATTGATAGATAATGATATACCACTGCTATTTTCTGACTGTCTAGTAATTCCTTTTGTTCTTTATTACTGTCTTCCTTTACAATTTGGTTATTATTATTATTTCAGCTTTGATTCCTTTCTGTTTATTTTATGTATCTACCAGAAATTTTCTTTGTGGTTATTGTGAATTTAACATAAAATATATAGTTATTACAGTCTATCTTAAATTGATAATAACTTAAATTCAATTGCAAGCAAAAAACCCTGTACTTTTGCATCTTGCTACTCCTGCATATTGGGTATCAATGAATCAATTTATATATTTTGTATTGTGTATTTATTAACATATAACTATTGATAAATGTTTATATTTTATATTAGCGTTAAAAGTGATTTATGTACCATTGCTATTGCAACAGAGTAATTTGAATTTAACTGTATATTTAATATTACCAGTGAATTTTATCTTTTCATGTCTTTATGTTACTGATCACTATCCTTTTGTCTTAATGAATTTCTTTTAGCATTTCTCATAAGTCAGGTCTAGTTGTGATGAACTCTTTTAGCTTTTATTTATCTGGATGAGTCTTCATATCTCCTTCATTTCTGAATAACAGCTTTGCAAGGTGAAATATTCTTTGTTGGAATATTTTTTCTTTCATCACTTTAAATATATTGTTACATTTTTTTCCTAGTCTACAAGGTTTCTGCTGATAGATCTGTTTGATAGTATTATGTGTGTTTCTTTATGTGCGATGAGATGCGTTTCTTTTATTGTATTCAGAATTTTGTCTAACTTTTAAAGAAAATTTTTATGTATTTTAAAGTCAGAGTTACAGAGAGAGAGGGAGAGACAGACAGACCCAGGGAGAGAAATCTTCTATCTGCTGCTTTACTCCCCACAGTAGCTAGGGCTGGGCCAGGCTGAAGCCAGGAGACAGGGGCTCCTGGGTCATCTGGGTGGCAGAGGCCCAAGTATTTGGGTAATCTTCTGCTTTTCCCAGGCCCTAGCAGGGAGCTGGATCAGAAGCAGAGCAGCTGAGACACAAACTGGTGCCTGTAGGGGATGTTGATGTCTTATGCAGTGGCTTTACCTGCTACATCACAATGCTGCTCTGACTTTTGATCATTTGATTTTGCTACATCTCCATGTAATCTTATTTTGGGAGTCCATGAACTTGGATATCATCTCTCACAAGATTTGGGAAATTGCCAGCCATAATTTTTTAAAATCATTCACCCCTTTGTCTATATCTTTTCTTTATGGAACTCTCATGATGCATATATCAAAGTACTTAAAAAACCTCATGGCAATGGAATGAAAATAAAGTTTATTTTGACATCAAATTTTTTGAAATCCATGCATAGGAGGAGTCTGAAAAACTTTATGGAAATTATGTATTATGAAATAACTTACAAAAATTTCACTGTTTAATTCACTCTGTTATGATCTTTTTCAAGTACTATTTTATTAGTTTGCTTAATAGTGTTCTATAATTCCTGCAGAATTTTTTTATCCTTTTCTTGTTTTGTCCTATTAGTGGGTAATTTCAAACAGCCTATTTTTGGGTTTAGACTGTTGTCCAAGTTCTCTATTGTATTTTTCATTTCTTCATTTTTCTACTTTTCCATAATTACTATATGGTTTTTTTTAATTAAACTTTTATTTAATGAATATAAATTTCCAAAGTACAGCTTATGGGTTACATGGCTATTTTTATATATTCTATCCCTTTGCTAAACTTTTAATTTTTCTCATGTATTGCTTTTCTGATTTCTTTGAGATTTCTGTGTTCCCTTAAAATTTGCTGAGCTTAGAGCAATCATTTCAACTTCTTTGTGAGTAAATAATAGGTCTTCACTTCTTTTCAGTTGGTTGCTGAAAAATTATTCTGTTCATTTGGTGCCAAGTTTCCTTAATTTTTCATATTCCTTGAGTTATTACACTGTTGTTTTTACATTTGAAGAAGCAGTCACCTCCTCTCATCTTTGGCTTCAAGAAAAAGACCATGGGGTAGCTTGGAAAGGGATTCTGGAAGTCTTTCAGACTTTTACTGTGGAGCACCTGCTCCATTCCTCTTAGAAAGCAATGTCCTAAGATTGCATGCCTTCTTTTGATCCCTTACAACAAGGCTGGGTGCTGAGATCCCTCATTTATTTTATCTAAGGTAGTTCCCTGAGGTGTCCAAAGCTCTACGCCTTCTCCCAATCCAACAGAGTCAACCTCGTTGTCTTCCTGTGCTCATTCAAAATCTGCAGAAGTTTGTGCACACTGTTTGCAGTGATGTAGACCGCGTGCTGGATATGGGAGGTGGGAAGGGTATATGGAGTACTGAGGGCCCCTATGCACCTGATGGAGGATCCACACTCGTGCATTCTCTGAAGTTTTTGGGCCTCTTGTCTTACTAAATGTAAGGCAGTTAGTACAAATTGCAGCATTTGGTTGACCCAACCTGAGCCTCAAACCAGTTTCTCTGTTCTTCACTTCCCACTGACTGTTCATCCACACAGATCCTTTGATTGGGGAAACTAAGAAGTGGACCTCTTAGGCAGTTCAGAGAGTCAAAAATTCACTACGCGTCCACTGTCCCTCATGACAGAAATAAACCCTGGACACAGGGGTTCTTTATTGGCACTGAGCTGGGTGACATGGGTAAAGTGAAATTTTCTTTTACCTTCTTCAATGCATCTATTTTCAGATTTGTTTTATTCTCTAACAGGGTGCTGAGACCTTTCTGCTGGACTCCCAGGACCTCACAAAAGGCCTCTTCTCTGTTAGTGGTTGTCAGACTGATGTTTCTATTCTTTTGACATCTCACATCCACATGGTCCCTTCATATTTTTTAAAATTCCCATAGCTCTGCTCAAAAACATTACAACTTGTTCACTTGGATCTTTCAGAAAATCAAAGGAAGGCCTCTTGAAAAATATTTATTGTGAACTTTTCATATGGAAAGATTCAAAACATTTATATCGGGACAACAAACATTGTGAAGGAAGTGTTTCCTCTGCCTGTGGGGGAGTCTAACTTGCTTCTTGGAGAAGTGACATGCTTTTCCCTCCTTCAGAGTAAAGTGTGGGTTGATGCTTACAGCAATTTCATTAAAAGATCAAAAAGATCCTACTGATCAGCCTTTCTCAAAGTGTGGTCCAGGTACTGCTGGAGGTCTGCAAAGTTAAAACTAAACTTACTACAATACAAAGATACTATTTTCCTTTTTCACTCCATGTCTCATGAGTCTATGGTGGAATTTTCCGAAGGCTACATAGCATGCAATGATATTTTAAAAGAAAACAAGTTAATACATAGTGAACCAATATTTTCCAAATTACCAACATAGGATGCTATAAAATAATTTATGGGACTAAATAAAGCACTCAAAGCACAAAAGGGGCCAAAGAGTTATGATACAAGAAGTACATTGATATGATTTATGTTATATATTACAAGTAATCTTTAAATAATCACTTGTTTAGTTTTGGTATAGTACCAAAGAAAGATAACAACAATTTTATAAAAATTTATAAAATTTATAAAATACTTGTGACTTTTTCAATGTTTGTGTAAGACAAAATTTTGCTTACATGCTGCAACTAAGGAACAAGAAAACAGATGAAATGTGAACACAGATATAGGATTCCAATTGTTTTCTATTGAGTCAGACAGTAATGATACTAAAAGAACAAAAAAAGTCCCTCAGTATTAATGTGGTTTTGTTGTCTTGCTCAGAAAAATGTGGCCAATTAATTTAACATGTAGTGGACTCATTATTAATTTAAGATAGCTTAATAATGAAATGTTTAAAGAAGTTAACAATAATTATCAATAGATTTATACACATAGGAAAAATCTCATTGGTGCCCAACAATAATTTTTGACAATGTAAGGAATTCTTGAAACCTAAAGAGTTTGAGAATTGCTGCTATAGCTCATGCTTTTGTGCCCCAAAGAAATATGGAATGAATATATAAAAAGGTAGAAGACTAAGTTGACATTTTTCTTATGAAAAATAAGTGTAGAACCCATGAACACATGCTAAAAATTGAGTTGTAAAGTATGGTCTCATTTGCATACTCGTAGGTCTTTCTTATTCATCACAGGTTTTTTTCTCATAAAATTGTATGAGTACGGTCACACGTCCCTGGGTTTATTCTCTTTGTGGATACTTGTGTATTCAGGGAACATAATGGAAATTAAGTTTTGGACCACCTTTTAATGTACTGCCTTAGATAGGACTTGGCTAAGTAATAATAGTTAACTATCTTCCTGACTCAAGCATGCATGTTTCTAATTTTACCCTCAAAAATCATAATTCAAATCAACCTCTGCTTTTCTTAACATTTCATTCAGTCAAACATTCATGGATCCAAGCTCTGTGTTAAACACAGGGATCACATTGTGATTTATTCACCCAAAGTTGGAGAGACATTTCCTTTTACCAACAAAGTAACAGGAAATCCATGCCATGAAGACTTAGATGATCTTTAGCTACACCTGCCAAAACAAGTATGTGTTAGTGTACATAGAAATTATTGTTAAAGTTTTAGCATATTTTATATATTTACTCAAGTATTTCTTTGTAAGCACAATTAACAACCTTAATCTCAGGTACAGAGTCCAACAAGCAAAGTCCTGAGAGAACAATACATGGTCATTCATAAATAATTACTGGTGGAAATGGACTCTTGGCTTTCATGGATGGGAAGATCATTGCTGGCTCTGGAGTGTGCATTCCCTGTAATTTCCTGGCTTCAGTTGTATACTCTAAAATCAGATTTCCCAACAGGGAAGCTGTCTCAGCCTGTGTGGGGGTCAAGAAAAGCCTTTCTATGAAGAGAGCGTGCTCCATATGTTTAAGTGTTATACTCAACATCTTGTCTTGTGATGCTCACATTATTTCCTATGTTAGTCTTTTCCACACTGATTACAGTTTACCAGTTATTCATACCCAGTAGTTTTTCATGTTTGCATTATTCCCTCTGTGATTATGTTTTCTCTTCATTTCCAGATGTTCTTCTTTTTGGTGTTTTCTGTTGGTTTTCATTTTTATGAACTTTCATTTCATTGTAGCAGATATTTTAGGGACATCCAAAGTGAAGTGATTGCATTCTGAGAAGAATGTGCAAGATGATTCATTAAGGTACAGTAAGAAGATGTCAGTGCTATTATTCAGATTTAGTTTTGCTTCATCCCTAAAAATTCACTTAAAATATGTATTTAATGGTCACAGTATACTTGTTCAGAAGTGCATTCATATATTTATAAGTAAATGTCAACTTATTCTGGATGTGTGCCAGCGCTCATTTTTTTTTTAAAGATATATTCATTCATTTGAAAGGCAGAGTTACAGAGAGGCAGAGAGAGAGAGAGAGAAAGAGAGAGAGAGGAAGAGAGAGAGGTCTTCCATCCGCTGGCTCACTCCCCAGATGGTCACAACTGCCGGAGCCATGCCTATCTGAAGCCAGGAGCCAGGAGCATCTTCTGGGTCTCCCTTGTGGGTGCAGGGGCCCAAGGAATTGAGCCAATTTCCACGGCTTTCTCAGGCCACAGCAGTGAGCTGGATCAGAACTGGAGCAGCTGGCACTCACAACACCACAGTGCCAGCCCAAATAACTTACTTTCAATATTGTATATGATCAAACATATTTTTTATCATTGATTATAATTCATATGTATCTTTAAAATTTTTTTAACTTTTATTTAATGAACATAAATTTCCAAAGTACAGCTTATGGGTTACAATGGCTTCCCCCCTCCCATAACTTCTCTCCCACCCGCAACCCTCCCCTTTCCCGCTCCCTCTCCCCTTCCATTCACATCAAGATTCATTTTCAATTCTCTTTAAATACAGAAGATCAGTTTAGTATATATTAAGTAAAGATTTCAACAGTTTGCCCCCACATAGCAACACAAAGTGAAAAAATACTGTTTGAGTACTAGTTATAGCATTAAATAACAGTGTACAGCACATTAAAGACAGAGATCCTACATGATATTTTTAAAAAATTAATTAATTTTCTATGCAATTTCCAATTTAACACCAGGGTTTGTTTTTTTTTTTTTCATTTCCAATTATCTTTATATACAGAAGATCGATTCAGTATATACAGATTTGAAAGACAGTGAGAGACATAAAGAGAGAGAAAGAGAGAGAGAAAGAGGGAGGGAGAGATGGAGAGAGAGAGAGAGAGAGAGAGAGAGAGAGAGTGAGAGTTTCTATCCACTAGTTTACTCTCCAAATGCTTACAACTCTTGGGGTTGGGTTGGAGCTGGAAACTCAATCCACGTCTCCCATATGTATGGCAGGGACTCAGCTGTTTGAGCCATCACCTTCTATCTTCTAGGAAGCTGGATTCAGGAGCTGGAAGCTGGAGATAGTCATTAAACCCAGGTATTTCAATAAAGGTTACAGGTGTCTTAATGGTATCTCTTCTTCCAGGCCAAATACCCACCCTTCATGTGGTTTCCCAAATCTCCATTCAGTTTCTTGGAATCCTCACACAAACTTCATTTTTATGCTTCTTCAAATCTGAAAATCTCGATTAGCTAAATAAATTTTTTAAACATCTAACATTTATATCATGTTTTATTCAATCCATTTGCAAAGTCTGCTGCATTCTTTTTTTGTTATTGTTAAAGATTTATTTATCTATTTGAAAGGTAGAGTTACAGAGAGGCAGAGGCAGAGAGAGGTGTTCCATCTGATGGTTCTCTCCCCAGATGTCCACAACAGCCAGAGCTGGACCTATCTGAACCTAAGAGTTTCCTCCAGGTCTACTAAGTGCCATCTTCTACTGCTTTCCCAGCAGAAAGCCAGATCAGAAGTGTAGCAGCCGGGTCTTGAAACAGTGCCCATGTGGGATGCTGGTGCTGCAGGCAGGGCTTTACCCACTACACCACAGCGCTGGCCCCTGCTGCATTCTTAATGTTCAAAATAGGTGATACATATTTAGCATTAATGTTGGTAAGATGAACTTAAAAATATTAAGTAATGCAATAACCAGAATTGCCCACATTGTTATAAGTGGTCACTGTGTGCTACCTGTGTCACTGCTGCTAGTGTTTTATTGATGTGATTTTTGTGGTCTCCAATGATACTCATCCTTTGGCTCTATAAATTACATAGAAATGGCTAAGTACTCCTCTCCATCTGAGGTAGAAATAACTAGTCACATACCTAGTGCCATGTTTCTTGAGAGTTCTGATAATTTTCATGCCAGTGGCAACAAGTGACCTGAAATCTATGTTTTTCTGAAGTGGATAGCAATCTCCAGTATCATTGGATGTATAGATGCAGTTTTTACTAACAAACTTATGATATCAAAGTGTTCATGAATCATAGCCCTAATTTATTATAAATGAAATGGTAGTGTGAAACACAATGTCAAAGAAGATATAATTCCAATTCCTGGTTTAAGTTCTGTAAACTTATTAAAAATTACATCGCTACTTAGTACAAGGCTCAACTTCTCTGTTCCTGATAGACCACATTTTGACTAGGATGTAGAACACAGTGTTTGAATATTACTTGTATAATATATTTAATTGTTCATAGTTTATTTGTTAATTGACTGAATTGCTCAGTTCTTGATTTTTTATTTCTTCCACATTGTTGCAAGGTTTAGCTAACATTATAACACAGCCTCTTAAACTCCATAATCGGATCGGTCTTGACAATATTTTTGAGGAGATGAATGAGGCAAATCATAATCACCAATTTTTCCATTATAAAATAGACTCAGAATAGTTGGTCTATTTTTATCTGTAAGTGAATACTGCTTATTCCAAGGGAATTGGTTAAATCTGAGAATGTAGATTTCATCAACTTCACTATCTTTTGTCTCTACAGCTTGGAAGACAATGCTGGAGTGGGACAAAGATGTGCCCATTCTTCCCTCCAAAAGGTGCTGACAATATCTTTAGTCCTGAATGCACAATATGTGTTTGCTATTTATTATACATCAGACCTCATGTGATAGGAATTTTACAATACCAAGCTCTATTATACTATTAAGTACTAATAATTATACCATTGCTATGGAATAAAGTTGTTTTTAATGGACTCCCAGTTTTTTTAAATAAATTTACTGCAACTTCAACATAGTAAGTGCAGTTTCATTTCTTTTTATAGTTAAAAAAATACAAAGGTATGTCCCTGAGCTCACATTTCAAAAATTTCAAATGAGTCTTTGTCTGATTTTTATTGCATTGTGAACATTACAACGATTTTGGTTTCAATATGTAAACTGTAGCCTGCTTTATGCATAAAATAATGTAGCTTAGTCTCCAAATACATTGCCCACCCATGCATGATAATTAATTTTTTATTGAACAAAGGCCTAAAATATAAAGCATTAGTTGATTATGTGTAACCAAATGATGTTAGATGTCCAAGGGCAATTATGATAAAATATTAAAGCAATTTCATATCAAGGAAAAGATAAAAATATACATCCACATACTTTTTATTCAGTTACTTTAATTTTTTCATACATTAAAAATGTATATAAGAGCTGCCAACTCAATTGCTTCAAATAGGAAGCTAGTTTATTTTTGAGAAACTCCAAGTTTGCTGAAGTGCATTTGAGACACTAGCAGTCACACGAAGTCGCTACCATTAAGCCTGCTGTAAGTGAAGGCAAGCTCATGATCTTTTCTTTAATAATAAATTTAGAATCCTTATTAGAAAATGTGCCACAGTGTAGCACTCAGAGATAAACTATGTTGCAGTAGTCTCTTGAAAAGAGATAGAAATAAGTCGCTTAATAAAGTCTAAATCATTCCTTAGGTTAGCTAATAGAAGCACCCGTGGTTATAAAATTAATCAGTCCCTGCTATTACGGCAAATTGGTGAAGATTGTATTGACACATCTTCATCTGCATGTCT
The DNA here is from genome assembly GCF_033115175.1 of Lepus europaeus. Taxonomy (NCBI): domain Eukaryota; kingdom Metazoa; phylum Chordata; class Mammalia; order Lagomorpha; family Leporidae; genus Lepus; species Lepus europaeus. Next base: position 49,986,755 of record NC_084830.1, read on the forward strand.
CATCAGAGGTGTCCGTGCCATTTAGCTATGAAACCCTGGAGGCTTCCTCTGCACAGAATCTTATAACACTTCAATTAAGGGACACCAAGCTGCCAACCAGACAGCGGCGCATTTATTTCTTGATGACTCCTTAAGTTGTGCCACAGGCCTATCATTAAGAGAATATTTTTCACAGCAGGTTGCAAAGATCCTCGTGCCATTAAAAGGAATTGAAAAAGCATCAATTTGTTGTTTCCACCTAACACAGATATTTTTCATTGCTGGAACAGCCATTAAAAACAATCTGTTTTATTGCATTCTGAAAAGATCACATGAAGTACACATAATGATTTATTTTAAGGATGACATTAGGATTAAAACCACTGTGAAAATGTAGTATTTGAAATAAATGTTTAGGAAAACAAAGTCTCAAATATGCTTTTCTTTCTACACCAAATTATTAGTAGACATTTATTGATACCCTGAATCAGAGTTTGAAAATGCCCCCAAAGAATGGCTTTTAGAAGATGAAGAAGAGACTCTCTGGAAACGCCTGTCTCAGAAGAATGGTGTATTTTAAAATTTTAAGTGGAAATTCCTTGAAAATTAGTAAACCAGAACAGAATTCTTTAAAAACATAATGAATTAAATGCTTCTTTGCAGCAATTGTATGAGGATTTTATTTTGGTATGAGGTGGTGGGTGGTAGTTAGTGCCAATGCTGCATTATATTGTCTTACAGTGCTGTTTCTCAGTCACCAGAGTGAGAGAAAAACACTCTGTTCTGGTTATTTACTTATGGTAAGGCAGCTGCTGACTATGGGTGCCTATTGGTCATTGCAGTAGACTTAGTGACATTTTAAAACTTGTCTTTTCAGTACCTGAGCTGGGCACTATTTGGCAGTAACTTAAAACAAGGGGAGATTTCTGTCAAGGGAGCTTCTTAATGCCATTCCCTATACAATTTTAGATGCTTTTTCCTAATTCTTTGGCAACATATTCAAAGGAAAAAATTAAACAGAATTCACATATCCTAGTAATCCCATATTCAGTTCATCTCCTAAACAACAACAACAAAACAATCTCCTAGAGGAGGACTTTATTTTGCTTTTTGTTTTGAAATGTTGATAACACCCTAGTGATACCAAGTTTGGGGTTTCCCATAATAGAGCAGGCCTTGTTGATGTAGTTGATTCAGTGATTAAAATACTGCTTGGGACACTTACATCCTATATCACATAGTCCTGGATCTCCTTGCAATTCTAGTTTCCTGCTAATGCACACTCTTGGAGGCAGTGGGTGATGGCTCAAATACTTGAGTCCCTGTCACCCACATGGGAGACCCGGATTGAATTTCCAGCTCCTAGTTTCAGCCTGGGCTGTCCTTGGCTGTTTTGGTGCAATTGGGGAGTAAACAAGTCTTCAAATAAATAATAATAATAATAATAAAGACTAGCCTTGTTGAAACTTACCAGGATCTCAACATGAAAAGGAGATTATATAATATGACTCATAGGGGACTCTGTGGTGTGCCATTGACATTACCCTCCCCTCCACACACACACCCTTTCAGGACTCGGCATTAATTCCCGCAAAGTGCAGGAGTGTTGGAAGCTGATGCATTCAGTTGAGTCCCATTCTAGGGGTTGTTCTGAGCAGCCATTAGCCTCTATGACCAAGGTCACTTCTCTAGGCAACCCATGATGAGCTATGGGGACAGGCCTATAATAGGCCCTGCCCCCTTGCACCAGAAGGGGACAACTCAGAAAGACCATCTTGGCTCTTGAGCTATCCCTGTGGGAGTATATCACATTACAAATCTTCTCTCTACTCAACCCTACTCCTTTCACTCAACCACAGTGGTCAAAATAAACTTCCTATGTGCAAAATTTTCATCTTAAATGGTGCTACTAACTTAATGAATGGGAATTGATAAGTTCATCCAAGTAGGTTAAGCATATAGCAGCAAATATTAGATAACTGTGGAGGGATGGGGGTGCCTATTTAAAAACAGACAACCCTGCATAGATTTGGAATGCCTAAGACATTCAACATTCAGTTTTGCTGTACTCTATCTCATGAATTCTCTTCTCCATTCTCACTGATATGATCTTTATACTTTTTTCTGTCTCCAGTTTTTTGTCGGTTTGTTTTTCCAATTCCAATTTAATACTTCTCCTCATGGCTACCAGGAATATCTTTTTATAACTCAGATTTGATTTTGTAACTGCCCTGTTTAAAAACTTCTGATGCTTACTCATTGTTATAGGAAAAAACTTGGAATTACCCTTGAAACCTTCATCCTGGCATTTGTCACTTTGCTGCCTGTACCACTGTCCTCTGGCAATTCCAACCCTAGTAGCTAAACAAATTGTTTCATTATTTTTTTTTAACATATGCCTCTCTTTGACTCAACGTGAGTTTTTGAACCTGCTATCCCTTATGGCTTTTTTTTTAATCCCTTTATTTTATTGATAAACTTCTATTGTACCTTCAAAAGACCTCTCCAAAAATCATCTTTGTGATATTTTCAATTCTCCTTGATTCTCCCCAAAATAGTAGTTCCATATTTTATTTTCCACAAAGGTTATTTTAGAATTATTTTCATATTTCTCTATATCTCCATTAAGATGTGAATTTTCTGAAGGATAACAGCATTCTATTTAATTTTCGCTCCATGATCCAGTTTTGACCACACTAAATACTTAAATAAATGAATAAATTATGATGTCCTAATTCTGATTTCCCCAAAAGAAGAGCCTAAATCAAGCTCTAGGGTGCAGGTAGTTAATAAGAGAAGTGAATTTGAGAAGCAAGCATGGGCAATAAGACAACAAAGAGAGGAATGGATATTGATATTTCATCACTGAGGATGGTGGGGTTAGAACCTCTGGTGACTTTATTTTTTATAGAAAATTTTTATTTAATAAATATAAATTTCAAAAGTACAACTTTTGCATTATAGCGGTTCTTCCCCTATAACCACCCTCCCATCCACAAACCATGCCATCTCTACTCCCTCTCCCATCCCATTCACCATTAAGATTCATTTTTAATTATCTTTACATACAGAAGATCAACTCTATACTGAGTAAACATTTAATAAACACTTTGCACCCACCCACACACACGAAGTATAAAGTAATGTTTGAAGATTGGTTTTACCGTTAATTCTCATAGTCCAACACATTAAGGACAGAGGTCTTAAATGGGGAATAAGTGCACAATGATTCCTGTTATTGATTTAACAATTGACACTCTTATCTTTGACATCAGTAATCACCTGAGGCTCTTGTCATGAGCCATAGTCAAAGTGGAAGTTCTCTCTTTCCTTCAGAGAAAGGTACCTCCTTCTTTGATGGGCCCTTTTGTTCACCTGGATCTCACTCACAGAGATCTTTCATTTATGTCATTTTCTGCCACAGTGTCTTGGTTTTCCATGCCTGAGAAACTCTCATGGGCTTTTTAGCCAGATCCAAATGCCTTAAGGGCTGATTCTGAGGTCTCTGGCAACTTTATAAAGGCAATTAAGAAAATGTCTCCAAATTGTCCCCAGAAGATATGGGCATTTATCCACTGACTCTATCACCCATTGTTTGATAGAGGCCCCAGTGGTAATAACTCCCCATCATTTGTAGACTAAACCAGCACCAGGACTGGGTGAGACTCTTGTCTTGGGGAATAGACTTGAAGGAAAAATCTGAGTCAGGAGATTGACAGTGTGCATAAAACTGTCCACCATAGTTATTGCTGAGATCACAGGTATGCTTAGCAGGTATGACCAGGGGCACAGAAGCAATGCAACAAGGATCAGGAAACTAAAGATCTAGAATTATTAATTTTATATGAGCAGTATTGACTCTAACCAGATACTCAGATTTTAAATGTAAAACATAACTAAATATATTTTCTGTGTACCTATATACATAATGAAGCTTATTTAATGACATGGACTTAGTACCTAGTTCTTTCCTTGATTTTACCACTCTTTTTTTGTTGTTGTTGTTGGTGGTGGTGGTATTTTCTCCTCTTCTATGAATAATGAAGGATGGATTTGGAAATTTAAGGTCTCTGAGTAAGAGTTTATTCACAGTATTATTTTCCTCCTCCTCATTAATGTATTCACCCCTTAAATACTTTTTTAACATCCACAATGTGCCAGTTACCACTGTACTAAAGGGTATGAATATAATGGAGAATACACAATTTTAAAAAATAGAAAAAAGCAAGATTCAAACTAACAAAGATTAACCATAAATTCTTCATATGATGGATCTGGTAAAAGAGAGTGAACAAAAAGCTATACAAACCCATGTAATTTAAAAAATTTGCAAATGCCAGAAGTGAGAAGTACATTTTGCAATTTTCCGAAGAGTATTTAGGTTGGTGCTTTACAAAGGCCCCATGGCAATACCAATAAACTAAGACCTGAAGGATTATCTGAAATTGGCCACAGAAGAATTGGGGAGGTGTGGAAAACTCTATGGATAAATATTATTAGGTGGAGAGGGAAACATGGCATGGTTTAAATACAGTGATGGTTCTTAAAGCAAGGTGAAAGAGGGGAAGAGTCAGTACAAAGTAAGCATGGAGAAGGCAGCAGGAAAAGAAACGTGGGGAAACAGAGGCCCTGGTGGGAAGTAATGCAGAGCCATTGAAAGGGTTCAAGCTGATATACAAGCACTTCTAGATTTCTCTTACTGTTGTGTACGCATTGGGTGAGCATGGGAGAGCAAGAAGGGTTAGCAGTTGGGAACACAATCCTCTTGAAAGATATGGATTTCATAAAGCAGCAATTCATGTACCAGGCTTATTAGTACCTTCAGAACTGATAGAATGTGGCCACATTCCCTTTTGTTTATTGCTACTTCTTTACTTTTCTTCCTTCCATACTTCAACTGTTTTTCCCTTAAACATAATAACTTACTCTTAGCATCTCTTAAGCAAGTTTCTTTATGAGAATTAGGCATTGCATGTTATTTGCCGGTGTGACCCACCACATATCATCTGTCATGTTCCTTGGTGATTTTTGCTGTTGAGAAAGGCAAATGGAGATACTGAGCCATTCTGTTGACCATTTATGAGGCAAGAGGGAGGAGTCACAGTATTCATGATATTGTTAGAGGTCAAATATCAGGAGTTAAAAATTATTGGCAAAAGAAATTTTGTGTATAAAGAAGGAGATCAAGGATGTTGGGTAAATTCACCATGCTTTGTGAAAGATTTCTAAATATCAGCAGCAGGCCAGGTAGCAACATATTCCATTCTAATAAAGTATAATATAATTCTTTCGTGATGGAAAAGAAAACATATGAAGAAATACAGATAACAAATATGAGATTAATATTAGTATATTAAAGTGGAATGTCTACATATATGTACATGTAATATGAATTTTAGTTTTTACAAGGAATTATAATGATAATAAATTAGACATATTTGAAAAACTTCAAACAAAAATTGATACTAATAAGTTTTTTGTGAGGGGGAAAATAGCACAGAGCCAAAGAAAATCCTACACAAAATATATATAGGAATCAACATCCTGATTTTTCATAGACAAATAAAAGAGTAGTTTTACTTTTGGATATTACTTCTGAGTTTATTAGTAATAATAATATCCCCTTTACTTGCATTTGTTACTTTCAACTTTATTGAAATACATTAAGATGAGTATCCTAGAGAATGTATTTGATTCATGATTCATTTTTTATTTGAAAGAATGAGTGAGTGAGTGAGGTGAGGGCAGTGGGGGGGAGAGAGAGAGAGAGAGAGAGAGAGAGAGAAAGAGAGGTCTTTCATCTGCTGGTTCACTACGCAAATGGCCACAAAGGCCAGACTAAAGCCAGAGCTTCTTCTCAGTCTCCCACATGGGTGCAGGGCCCAACAACTTGGGCCAACCCCCTCTGCTTTCCCAAGCTATCAGCAGGGAGCTGGATCAAACATGGAATAACAGGGAATTGAACCAGTGGCTTAAACTGCTACACCACAATGCTGGCTCTGAGATTGTATTTTGATGATCTTGATGAGGGTATACCTGTGAAACTATCACTATATCAAGGTTATATATGAGGAGGTCTTCCAAAGCTTCTTAGAAAATGTGAATTGTGAGAAAACTATGCATGAGTTTCATTTTTTTTGCACCAAAATATATATTTTACATTCTATTTTCCATAAAAGTTTTGGTGCTCCCTTGTACAATTGCATCACTCACCCCTAAATTTACCTAGGCCTCCTCTATGAATGTTTCTTCCCACTCTCCCAAGCTCAGGAAGCACTAATGTGCTTTTTGTTGTTATACATTAGTGTGCATTTCCCAGAATCTTGTATAAATGGAACCATACAGCATGATTCTCATTTTTTTGTAGTCAACATAATTATCTTGAGATTCATCATGTTGTTGCATGTATCATTAAATTCTATTTTATTGCTGAGTAGTAGTACAATGCATTAATATATCACAAATTGTTCATCAGTTCACCCACTAATGGACATTTGGGTTGTTTCCATATTTTATCTATTACCAACAAAGCTGCTCTGAATGTGAACAGGTCTTAGTATAGATATATTCTTTTATTTCTCATGGGTAAATACTTAGTAGTGGAAAGACCAGGTAATATGGTGGCTGTATAAGTAACTTTTGAAATGGTTACTGAAGTGACTGTATTATTTTATATTCCTGCCAGTAATTGTACATAAAAAATTACATAGGCTGGCCTTTTCTAAATACTTAACAACAACAAATAATACTTGGAAAGCTAAGTATTATTTTCTCTATTATAAAGAAAGAAACAGAAGCTTATCAATGTCAGATAAACTACTTGTGATCACAGAGCAAATGAGTGAAAATTTGGAACTCAAACATGGGTCTGACAGTGCAAGAATACTCTTTCAGAATTCCTGGGAAAAGTTTTTATACTTGGAAGACTAACTTGTTTTTTAATAGATGTTATTATCATCCACTGTGTTAGTAGCTTCTATCTGAGTTAGATAAATGGATAGAGTATGGAATTATTTTAGTCCAAATGACAGCTCATTGGCCATACAAGGTCAAAGTGTAGCTTTATATGGTTGACTGGAATTCAAACTTGTGACCTGCCAACAATTGGAAAAGAGATATATAAGACTCTCGGTTAACCAATAGTCTTCTTAATTTAAGAGAACAGCTTCAATTCAGTTGAAGTGCTACTTAAATCAGCAACCATAGCATTGCTTTCATTGGTTTAATGGCTTTTTCTTTTTTATTGTTGATTTTGTTTCAAGGAACAAATAAAGACGCAAGAACTGGAAGGTTAAAAAAAAAAAAAACCCAAAACATACAAGACCAGCTGGGGAAGAAAAAGAAGAGGATGAAGCACCTGGAGGAGATTAATGGACAGAAGTGCTTTCTCTTTGTTTCCATTTTTAATAAGACAAACACATTATATAAAATTTAAAATGTGAGAACTCTACATGGATGTATGAAAAGCAGTCTATAAGAGGCTCTTGTGGTTTTTGATGCTGTTATTGGCACTGTTTCTTATAACTACTAACTGGCACTTTGATTTCTATAAAGATTACTCCCAATGCAAGGCTCTACGGTAACTCAAGATTGAGAAAAGACAATGATAAAATAACTGCTTCTGCCTTGGGGACATAACAGTTTAGCACTGAAATTAAAGCAAAGAGAAGGCTCTAATTCTTTTCTTTTTAGAGAAGAGTCAGGTGTAACAACGGTCTCTATTTAGAAGGAGTTAGTGAATAATGGTCCAAAAAGTCAACAGTAGAATCACTATTTCTTAAAGTCTTTCATTTCTCTCCATCTGTAATGCCTTTAACTGAAACATTCTTACAAGAAAATTTAAGAGACAAAAATATATGACACAGAGTTAAGTTTAATTTTCAGGTGAAAAATAAAAATTCTATAGCATATGAATAACCTGTGTAGTATTTGGGATATACACAGACTACAGAATTATTTGCTTACCTGTTAGTCAAAGTTAATTGTGTGTCCTGTATTTTTATCTGGCAACCCATGATCAGCAGACTTCCTGTCCTTTCACTCTGATCTCCTTCATTGCAGTCTTAGTATAGTATAACATCAAAATTTGCAGATGTACAACACCTAAATTTAGCAAGAGCCATTGAGGATGCAAAAATTTGAGTGAGTTTTTTCAAACATTCCAATACAGGTAACTACAGTGTCATTTGTTCATCCAAGCACATAATTAATAGTTGAGGGTAACTGCAGTAAATGCTAAAAAAGTCATTTTGTAAACAATCAACAGACTCCTTTGTGATAAATATGTTGAAGCAATACAAGAGATGGATAATATTCAACATAATAAAGTATCTAATAGTTCATAACTAATAGTATTCTTGACTTCTTCCCATGTGTCAACTGGGGTGCTATCTTCTTATCCTCATAATAATAAAACACAAAAACTTGTAAGGCAGGAATAATTATTATCCTTCCAATTCTAAATCTACAAGTGAGGAAACTGAAGAACAGTTTATCCAAAAGCACATGGCTAGTAATATTTGGAGTCATGCAGTTCAATTGCAGAGCCCATATTCTAAAGCACTATACTATACCATCATTCTCCATAGCAACCGGAATAAATGTGCGTGGTTTAGGAATAATGAAAATAAAAGATATCCAGAACTTCTATTAAAAAGTGTTAGATATATAGCTCATGTTTTTGAAGAAGTTTATAGCTTATTAATTTCCCCAAATTAATAAATATTAATAAATAGAATAAAATTTCAACTCTGATTTGAAGTTAGAAAAAATTTATTATAAACTTAATCTGAAAGGATGCATTAGAACACAATAAAATTATTTGAGTAAAGGAGAATAAATAGAGGGATAGTTGCTCTACAAAACAGGATAGGGAAAGTAAATATAAAGAAATATTTTTCCAAAATTAATCTTTACATTCAGTACAATTTTAATAAAATTCAAATAGAATTGTGTACATGTATATAACTTTCTAGGGGTTAAGAGCTAGCTTATCCTTTTGAAAAATCACAACTAGGGACTGGCACTGTGGCACAGGGGGTTGAAGACCCTTCCTGCAGTGTGGGCATCCCATATGGGTGCCAGTTCGAAATTTGGCTGCTCCTCTTCCAATCCAGCTCCCTGCTAATGAGCCTGAGAAAGCAGAAGATGGTCCAACTTTTTGGACCCCTACACCCACATAGGAGACCCAAAGGAAGCTCCTCGCTCCTGACTTCATATCAGCTCTGCTCCAGCAGTTCTGCCCATTCTGGGAGTGAACGAGTGGATGGAAGATCTCGCTCTATGTCTCTCCCTCTCTCTGCAATTCTTTCAATAGGTAAAATAAATCTAAAAAAAAAATCATAACTAGCCACTATTATATCATCAGTACCTTAGTAACGTCACCTAAACTCTGTGATAAAATTCATAATTGTTTCATAAATATAATAATTGTTTTACATTTTATTTATTTATTTATTTTTATTTTTGACAGGCAGAGTGGACAGGGAGAGAGAGACAGAGAGAAAGGTCTTCCTTTTGCCGTTGGTTCACCCTCCAATGGCCGCCGTGGCCGGCATGCTGCAGCCGGCGCACCGCGCTGATCTGAAGCCAGGAGCCAGGCGCTTCTCCTGGTCTCCCATGGGGTGCAGGGCCCAAGCACTTGGGCCATCCTCCACTGCCTTCCCGGGCCACAGCAGAAAGCTGGCCTGGAAGAGGGGCAACCGGGATAGAATCTGGCGCCCCGACCGGGACTCGAACCTGGTGTGCCGGCGCCACAAGGTGGAAGATAGCTTGTTGAGCCACGGCGCTGGCCATTTTACATTTTTAGGATGCAAATAAGACCCTGCATTGCAATTAGGAGGAATAAACCAACAGTTTATCCTTCTTGTAATTTATTCATTGAAGAAAAAAGGCTTATGACAGTTTTTCACAGTGTGGACATTGCTAATTTTATCCTATGGTGTAGATTAACATCTTTTACCCTCTACATTTCCTGTAGATTGATAGTGTATATGGAGACTTAGTAAGATTCAGGTACAATTTCTTCTTTCTTTGTTTTCTTTTTTCTCTTTTCCTCTCCATTCCGTTTCTTGCTTGCATTCTTTCCTTCTTTCCTTCTTTCCCTCCTTCTTCCTTCCTTCCCTCCCTCCCTTCTTCCTTCCTTACATCTATGGTCTCTCTTCTAGCAAGGCTACTTCCTATGTGCTATTCTATTCAGAATGCCATAATGTCTCTTTGCTTCACCCTTTGAAATACTAGCAGCAATTGGTGATTAGTGATCATGTCTAGATACATTAACATATTACAGATTGCAAAACAGTGATACTCTAATGCTGTAATCATAATTATTCTCCATAATTAGCTAGAATGCTTATATAAGAAGAAAAATGTCTTTACTATTTAATTATCTGTCATATAGTTTTTATAGAAAAAGCATAATATATGCTTGATTACTTTGGCTAATATAAATTTGATAAATAATAACAAGTTGGAAAACTCAGACTCTACTCTTGGATGTGAAGACTCAAAGTTTAGTAATTAATGCATTCTGGTGTTGGTAGTAATGCATATAGACAAAGTGATGAAATGGAGTAGAAGTCTTACAATAAATATTTAGCATACCTTCAAATTTTTTATTGAATTAATTCATAACCAGATAAGGAATAAAAACATTAGCAGCAAACCAGAAGCTTTCCAATTGTTTCTTGTTAGTCACTACATCATTTATACTTTATATGTAATTGGAATCATATGTTAGGTCCTCTTCAACATTTAACTTTTACCCAATATTATATTTGTCATTTTTGTGTTGATACATGTAACTATAGATTATTTTTCTTCTTATTTTTTGTATAATATTCCATTTTGTTAAGCACATTTGTGAGCACTGATTGTAGGGCAGATAACAAAGGAGAGTCCCTGGTTTCTTGGAGTTTACATTCTTGTAATATAATTCATAAAAATATAATTCATAAAATATGTATATATATATATATAATAAAGTGCCATGCATTTTTGAATTTTGTTGTTCTTGAACAAATGATGTCTGGACAATTTATTATCCTTTTGGAAAACATGAAAGTAAATTCTATTCCATACACAAAAATTTAATTCCCAGAAATTTAAAGATTTAAGTGTGTAAGGGAAAGATTAGAAAGTTTTACAAAAGACACTTGTTAAATATGAACATTTGTTAAACCAATCACTTTTCTGGGTATTAGGGATACATCAATGTAAATAACATACAGATACACTGTTCTTATGAAACACACATAGAATCTACCAAGAAAGACAAATAAATTACAAAGTGTGTTAGAAAATTGTAAGTGCTTCACTCTGGCCTCAGAATCAGCCCTTAAGGCATTTGGATCCGGCTGAAAAGCCCATGAGAGTATTTCAGGCATGGAAAGCCAAGACACTCTGTCAAAAAAAAAAAAATGACCTAAATGAAAGATCTCCACGAGTGAGGTGAATTCCCAGTGGAAAGAACGGGGCCATCAAAGAAGGAGGTACCTTTCTCTGAAGGGAGGAGAGAACTTCCACTTTGACTATGACCTTGTCTAAATATGATCAGAGTTGGTGAACTCAAAAGGCCTCCATAACCTTGGCAACTCATGACAAGAGCCTAGGGTGATTACTGATACCATAAACAAGAGTGTCAATTTGTTAAGTTTACAACAGGAGTCACTGTGCACTTACTCCTCATGTAGGATCTCTGTCCTTAATGTGCAGTACATTGTGATTTAATGCTATAACTAGTACTCAAACAGTATTTTTCACTTTGTGTTTCTATGTGGGTGCAAATTGTTGAAATCTTTACTTAATATATACTAAACTGATCTTCTGTATTTAAAATGAATTGAAAATGAACCTTGATGTGAATGGAAGGGGAGAGGGAGCGGGAAAGGGGAGGATTGAGTGTGGGAGGGAAGTTATGGGGGAGAAAGCCATTGTAATCCATAAGCTGTACTTTGGAAATTTATATGCATTAAATAAAAGTTAAAAAAATCTTGTTGAGGAGAATAAAAAATAAGAGAACATCAAAAAAAAAAAAAAGAAAATTGTAAGTGCTTCAGAGACAAAGGCAGTAGGGATGGAGGAGGAAACAGCAGATAGTGACAGGGATAGGATTGTAATGGGAGGTGGCTTTGGGTCAGAGAAAACAGGAGGAAATTCTTTGTAACCTTAGAGCATGGAAGAATTCTTAAATATGACTTTTTAAAACAGATTTATTTATTTATTTGAAAGTCAGAGTTACTCAGAGGGAGGATAGGCAGAGAGAGAGAGAGAGAGAGAGGTTGAGAGAGAGAGAGGGAAAGTTCTTCCATCTGCTGGTTCACTCCCCAATTGGCCACAAAGGCCGGAGCTGTGTTGATCCGAAGCCAGGAGCTTCTTCCAGGTCTCACAAATGGGTGTAGGGGCCCAAGGACTTGGGCCATCCTCCACTGCTTTCCCAGACCAAAGCAGAGAGCTGGATTAGAAGTGGAGCAGCCAGGACTTGGACTGGCGCCCAGATGGGATACAGGCACTGCAGGTGGCGGTTTCAACCACTATGCCACAGTGCCAGCCCCTTAAATATGACTTAAAAAACATAAGCCTCAAGTGAAATTCTCAATTAATTTGCTACATGAGAGCAAAGCATTTGTCCATCAAAAAATGCCAGAAATAAGGTGAAAAGAGAGAAGATATTTTTCAGTCCACAAACCATCTAGGATTTGTATTCAGAATATACAAAGAACTTAAACAAGTAGGTATATAAATATGCAATAGGAAAATAGAAGACTGAGAATATGAACATGTAACTCACAGAAGAGGAAATCCAAATGATGGCTGAATCTATGGAAAAATCGCTCTATATCAAGGAAACTGAGTGTAATCCTCAATGATTTTTCTACTTACCTATGTGTGCATGTAAGTATTATGTATCTACTATCTATCTATCTATCTTTCTATCTATCTATCTATCTATCTATCTAATGAAGGTAGTTAAGATTCAAAAAGAAGAATTTCATTCAGACACTTTATCTTAATAAATGGTCACTGAGATCAGAGATGTCCCACTAATATAAATTTGCCTGACTTCTTTTCCCTTTGTTGTCAGCATCATGGCATGTGCTCTTGGGTTGCACTGGAGATAAGAATCACAGGTGTAGTGGGTAATTGAGTCCTGGCTCCACTTGTCCTTTACAGCAATGTATAATGTTAACCCCTTAACTTCCTTTAATTAATGTTAACTCCTTAACTTCTGCAGATAATGTCAACCTCTTTCTCTAAGTGTTGGGGTCCTTAAATATGAAAAAGAAAAAGATGTTAATTAAGAATGAAAGGAGTTTGAAATGTATCCAGCCCAGTGGAGGCCTAATTACTTACAGAGAAAATTCTTTTTATGGGTTATGCAGGACCTTTGTTCCCATTTTCCATCTTGATGCTCAATATCTATTTCTTTTTTTTTTTTTTTTTGACAGGCAGAGTTAGACAGTGAGAGAGAGAGACAGAGAGAAAGGTCTTCCTTCCGTTGGTTCACCCCCGAAATGGCTGCTACGGCCGGTGTGCTACGCTGATCCGAAGCCAGGAGCCAGGTGCTTCCTCCTGGTCTCCCATGCGGGTGCAGGGCCCAAGCACTCAGGCCATCCTTCACTGCCTTCCCAGGCCACAGCAGAGAGCTGGACTGGAAGAGGAGCAACTGGGACAGAATCCGGTGCCCCAACCTGGACTAGAACCTGGGGTGCCTGCGCCACAGGTGGAGGATTAGCCAAGTGAGCCTAGGCGCCAACCTCAGTATCTATTTCAATTCAATGGGTATTAAAGTCTAATCAGGACTGATGTAATTCAGATTACTAAAAAAATGTTGCTCAATAAAACTGATGTGGTCCTAGGCCTGTCCTATTAACTTTAATAAAGAAAATCTGATCTCATTCCAAAGTCTGCATTCCAAATTCAATAAATTATGTGTTCTCCAGAAAAATAGAAGAGAACATTGTAACTAAACTTTGGTTCCCTCTATTTTAATTATTCTACAAATCTTATTGAGCACCTAAGTTGTCAGGCACTGGTATAGGCACTTGGGTTGTAGCTATGTATAAATAATAAACCTCTAAGTTTCAGAGAGCTTATATTGAGGTGGGACAAAGTTGATAGTAACACAAAAAAATAGCATATCTATTGTTCTTAGGGCAAATTTTTGGAAAGGATATGAGGCTAGAGTGATGAAGAAATGCTATTTTAGGGAGATGCTAAGGAAAGGCTTTTGAATAAGAATGAATATGAGTGCAGAATTGATGGAAGCGAAGGGAACAAGCCATGAAGTTATCAAAAATGAACGCTATTGGTCAACAATGTAATTGAAATAGATTAGCATTATGTCAGTTCAAATCTAAAAATATGAAGGGCAGGATGCTAGCATATGAAAAAAATATGTCTTAAATATTCACACTCTGACAAAGAATATTCTTCTCTGAAGTACAAAGAAAATGATGTAGCCTTTTAAATTCTGCAGACTTTTCAGTTACTTGAGTGATCAGCTCTGTAAGCTGTGGATCACAGAAACATTTAATTTTGAGATTTAATATAGATATTTTATACTTATAAAAATTGTCTATGAAAAAATGAAATACTTTTAAGCTAGGAATATTTGTGACTCATTCATTTTTACCTAAAGTAATTCTTTGTATTCTCTGTAGGTGCAGAAATTAAGTCCTTTTCTTCTTATCATTTTTCCCCTGTCATTTCTTCCTCAAGTCAAGATACTAAGATCCAAATGATGTTGGCAAGAAACACCTGGACACTCATAAGAACTCTCTAACAGATGGAATAGGTGTATATGAACTTTCTTTGGGACAAATAAAATATAAGTAGTAATTTGTGAATTAGTTGTCACCATTTTCCAGATGGCCCAATCAGTCTTTCCAATGACTACGCTTTCTCAAAACTTCATCATCAGGCCCATCCAGGCCGGAACTGAAACCATAACTCCATGCATTGATAGCTGCCTTTATGTCCATATCTAGACACCTAAAAATATAGCTCACTCATGGACAACTCTTTCTGAGTTTTTAAAATACAATGGATGGGCCAGCGCTGAGGCTCAATAGGCTAATCCTCTGCCTGCGGTGCCAGCACACCGGATTCTAGTCCTGGTTGGGGCGCCAGATTCTGTCCCCGTTGCTCCTCTTCCAGGCCAGCTCTCTGCTGTGGCCCAGGAGTGCAGTGGAGGATGGCCCAAGTGCTTGGGCCCTGCACCCGCATGGGAGACCAGGAGAAGCACCTGGCTCCTGGCTTCAGATCATTGCAGTACGCAGGCCTCAGTGGCCATTGAGGGGTGAACCAACAGAAAAGGAAGACCTTTCTCTCTGTCTCTCTCTCTCACTGTCTAACTCTGCCTGTCAAAAAAACAAAAACAAAAACAAAAACAAAAAAACAATGGATGTAGTAATGCCAAGCAATACTCATCCCATTAAGTCTTTCCTAGTTGTATGATGTAGGCAAATAAGGAGCAGGGATTCCAAAGTAATTATTTCTGCTTAAAAATATGATTAAAAATAAGGCATAGAAGGACTTTTAGAGACATCCTGATCACAAATTTAGACTTGTAAAATAACCATGGAGTTACTGGGGAAATAAAAAAATGGAGTTACTGGGGAAATAAAAATGTGATTAGCCATTTGAAGATTCATTTGTTTATTTACTCATCCATTATTCATTCAAAGTATTTCTTGACCATTCACTATACATCTGACTTTATGACAGGATTTGGAATAAAACAGTTTCAGAATATAATCACTGTCCTTGAAGAACTAGTAGGTCACACACTTCTATAAATTGCTACAATTTGGTTTGATGAGTGCTTTATTAAAAGATTTATACAGCTAATTTAGGAGTGTGTGGAGAAAGGCTCCCAACTCACTCTGATGGGGGAGAAGAGAGGGTCAAGGCAATGCTCCTGAAAACATTTTTTCTTTAAATTTGAATAAAAATTAGCAAATTACAGCCTCAAGACCAGAATAGTTCCTCTCTGTGAAAAATACATTGATTAAGAATTTCCCATTATTTGCACTTGCTTATATGCCTTTCCTTTAACTGTGTCATCTGCTATATCAAAACAATTGGGGTCATCAACTTTTCAGGCCATTCCCAGAAATGCTCACCTCCTCCTCCCCTCTCGTGGCCAGTGGTTTTTCCAGGAATAAATGACGACATGGTCTCAGCTACTTAACAATATATGAAACTGTTGGGCCATTCCTGGAAATACTACACTCAGGGGTTAAATGATCAGAAGCTAAAACTGGCAAAGATTTCACTTATTCTGCTTGGACCCTCGAAAATTATCTTTCAAAGCAGAAACATTAATCTCTGTAGGGAACTTTACTAGACTTCTGCAGTAAAGAAATGTTTCTACTGGTTTATATGGTGAGCTGATTTCTGCAGTGATTTCCTTCTAAAGAGTAGATGAGCATCAATAAAGGCTCATTCACGCTGAACTTTCAGTAATCGACTCGGAAGGAACTTTAATGTAATTTGTTTTTACATAATGTAGGCTCATAAAATGAGTCATTTTTTCTTACCCAATTCATAGTTGGAAGATTTATCATTAAGAGGTTTTATTCAAGGCCAGAACCTTTAAAAAAATCTGAACTTATTTTTCTGATTCTAGCAAAATCCTCCTGCTAAAGAACTGAAGTGCTTCAAACACCCTAGTAATGGTACAGTAAATTACATTTTCTCATTTGGAACATTGTAATAGATTTCTCTACAGAGTGATTTATCATGCAACAATTAGGAACCCAAGGGAATTAGATGACCATTTTAAATTTTATCAGCTTGTTTCAATAAACTGTTAATGTGACCCTAATGTTTGGGAAGCACTTTAATATAATCAGATTTTGGTTGTTCAATCTACTGACATTAATGGCTACCTCATTAATCATAGCATTCTTGCTGAGACCTTGGAGGCTGAGTTAAGTTCAGTGGACCAATTCCTACAATAATAAAAACAGGCAATTTTCGACAGGGAAATATTCTCACTTTAACTACAAAATCTGTTGTGTTATTTCTCAGGCATTGACAGGGGTAACTGGAATCTCGAAATACAAAATAACAATTAAAAAACCCCTTAGACTTGATTCCCAAATTGGTCAGTTAAGTCAAGATCTCCTATAATCATTACCTGGAATGATTTTCTAGTATTTAAAAGCAGTGTGCTATACAGCAAGACCCAAAGTAAGCACGGTAACAAATATATAATAAATGTCTGCCTTCTAAGCCTGGGTAGCATCTCATGATTTGCACAAATTCTGCAGAGCTGAAACATGCCTTCAACTTTTAAAAGCCTGTAGTCAATTTCTCAGTTGTCTTTCAGGAGGAATATGGGAAATAAGGTACTATAGGGAGATTTGTAAGATTTCAGGAAATTGTGGGTAAATGCAGAGGTTTATTTTAGTACTTCTGATTTTTTTTTTCATTTGATAACAGGCATTCTCACAGTCTCTTAAATGTCTATAGAACTAAAAGAAACAAGATGTATTGTCTTTATCACTATATCACTATAAGTTTCCTGCTTGGGTTACTGCTATAAAATCCTTGTAGGACTGGAGAAAAGGATATTGTACCATCTGTTTCTAAAGTTATGGTTTTATTTTATTAATTTTCTTGTTAAACTTAATAGAATATGATCCTATTGGAAACAGGGTTTACAAAGCCATACAGTTAGCTGGAAACAGAAAAATCAGATGTTTTTGTTAGGCTAAAATGCTCTGTGCTTTAAAAAAGATTTCATTTTGGTTTTGAGGAAATCTCATCATTAAGTGTGTGGTTTGTACTCTGGGTTTTATATTGTCCTCAAAGATTAAACTTTGGAAAATACAGCCTTAAAAAATAAAATACCCAAAATTCATTAAAATTGAACCAAACATATCCTCTATAAGCAGATTTTTAAAAACACTTATGACTGAATGATCAGACATAGTGTTTTTAGTTCTTAACTTTTTATTTACTTTAAATACATTATTCTGAATACAGATTGTAGGGTAGAGATGGTTAAGTGGAATGCAAGCCCTCTGAAATTATCCTAGTTCAATAAGCCTTTGTAAAGGATTGTGAATTTCATTGTGCAGAACAGAGGCAGTTCATCCACCATTCACCAAGTACTGTTGAGTACATTCTTTTTTTATAGGTGCTGTGTCTCCTAGACTTTGTATTCTGAACATGACATGCTGAGTTACACACATGTCCTATGCAAATAATAATACTTTCAGAGTCAGAAAGAAATTTCATGCCTTTTACCTGGCAATCAGTAGACACTCTGTTTGTTAAGTGGATAAATATATCCATAGAATCATAAATTTTACAAACTTTGGAAATATAGCCAGAAGTCCTTTAGTTGAAGTCTCCTTATGTTGGGATAGATAATTTATAGGGAGTCTTCTGTGAAAGCCAAGATCAAGGTGGTTTTTCAGATTAGTTAAAAGGCATGGGTGTATGTAGGCATTGGTATAGTGGATAAAATGCTACTTAGGCTACCCAAATCCCTTCTCAGGATTCCTAGGTTTGAGTCCTGCCTCTTCGTTCAAGCTTCCTGCTAAGGCAGTCTTTGAAAGGCAGTAGTGATGGCTCAAGTAGGTGGGTCCTTGCCACCATTTTGGGAGGCCTAGTTTGCTCCTAGCTTTACTCTGACCCAGTCCCAGCTACGGGGTCATTTGGGAAGTGACCTAGTAGATGTGAGATCTCGCTCTCCCATTTTTCTCTTTCTTTTAAATACATACTTTTGGGACGGCACCATGGCTCACTTGGCTAATCCTCTGCCTGTGGCGCCGGCACCCCGGGTTCTAGTCCCGGTTTGGGTGCCGGGTACTAGTCCTGGTTGCTCCTCTTCTAGTCCAGCTCTATGCTGTGGCCTTGGGCCCTGCCCCCTCATGGGAGACCGGGAGGAAGCACCCGGCTCCTGACGTCGGATTGGCACAGCGCCGGCCATAGCGGCCATTAGGGGAGTGAACCAACGGAAGGAAGACCTTTCTCTCTGTCTCTCTCTCACTGCCTATAACTCTCTCTCTGTCTCTCTCTCACTGTCTAACTCTGCTTGGCAAAAAAACAAAACAAAACAAAACAAACAAAAAACATACTTTTTTATATTTCAAAAAGGTATATATGGATTTATTGTTTGCTAAGTTAGAATTTTAATAGTTCTTAAAAGGTTTTTCCTACCTGGAAAATATGGTCCATGCAACCCATGGGTCAGATCTCCTGCTGTAGCAAGGAAAAGAGGCAAACAGACCTAGCTGTGGGTGACACCCTGCCATCCCATGACCAGTGTTTGTCCAGGGTCCCACTGCTCCCAGACTCCTCCCAGCTAGGGAACTGTTCAGGTGTTAACAGGAAAGAGGACTCCTCTGAAGCTCCGTCCAGGCTTGGAGACTCTATTGATTTGATCAAAACATTCCTAGGACGGTGCTCTAACCTGATGCTCTTTCAGTCCAAGCTTCCTACCTTCTTTCTGAGATTTCAGGCTTGCACTGTGGTTTGAATCCTCTTTTGGCTGCTCTGACTTTCTCCCTTTTATCCTTCACATATGTATCTCTCACTGGATTTCTTTAACATCAAATCCTACCTTGGCCTCAACTTTTCAGAAGATACGAACAATGAAAATTTGTATGATTTTCTTTGCAAGCTCTTTTAAAATATATGGTAGGAAAATTTAATCTTATTTTGTTTGAAAGAGTCCTGACTACTATAGAAAATCACAATCAGAACTGTTGCTCTCCCAATATGTAGGAAAAGATACAATTCACCTTATACGTTTTAATGCCATCAGTTTTTTAAGATATTTATTTGAAAGGCAGAATGATAGAGAAAGGGAGCAAAAGAGAGAAAGACACACATAGACACACATAGACAGACACACAGAGGTCTTCATTCTGGTGGTTCATTCCCCATGTTTGCAACAGCTAGGACTTAGCCAGGCTGAAGTCAAGAACCAGGATCCCCACCACGTAGTTTGTACCACATGTGGTACAAACGCGAGTGCTTGGGCCATCATTTTCTGCCTTCTAGGTATATTATCAGGAGGGTGGGTAATGGCTGAGACTTGAACCAGGCACTAAATCCGCTATGCCAAAATGCCCACCTTTCCACCACCATCATCCTGTTTTTATTCATCTGAAACATTTTTCTATTAGAAGCAATTTGGAACTGGTGAGAACTGCATTGACAGCGATTGGGTAAAGCTGGAATATCATTTTATGTCATGTCACAGCTTTGACTATGCTACTTGGTTTTGTTATGACTAGGGTAAAGAGGAGAAATGTCTCAACTGCTTTCATCATCTCTGAAGCAGAATGGCTGCACAAGTCTAATGGGTGAGATGCACAGATGACATCTTGCAAAAGCATGCACACTCGCCCACTGATGGCTCCAGATTCTGCCTTACAATATAATTGCCTTGAAGAATACTGTAAATAGATGAAAACGTATTACCACTAAACACTACTTTATATTGTGCTAACACTTGATGGAATAGAAATAATTTTATAGGACAGCAATTTTGTGATAATTCTCCCAGCTTATTTAGCCCAATAACTTCCAACCTTTTTGTCTTTAAGCATGGAATTTTCCCCTTAAATACTTCCTCTTAACCAAATAAGAGTGTTAGTATTTGAGGACCCCAAGATTAAACCATTCAACTTCACTTCCCCCAGGGACTCCTAGAGTTCTACCTTGGGGTTTGAAAATGGCCATTTAGATTGTTGCAATCTTTTGGATTGCAAACTAAATTTATACCCCCACATGCTGTGGGAAGGTATTTACGGACCTTGTTCCATATGGTGTCTTTTTTCAACTGTGACAGAACTTTCTATGAATGACAGTAGGAATTACATATCCAAAGTGTATTTAATCTCAGTTGGCACCAAATTTTTTCTTGGGAGACAATGGTCTTTGTTTAGTAAAATGCTTTGATAAGTCTTTTAGAGAGTGATTTCTCATATTCTTAAATCATGGACTTTGAAGATGAATTTAAACGTGATAATGAAACCACTCTGCAAAAGGAACATTTTGGAAACAGAGTTGGGAATGAATAAAGAAGTATTAGGGAGAAGAATAGGGATGAAAGGCAGGCATGACAGTAAGGGACAGAAACTCGAGTTACAGTTGTAAAAGTCAGAATGTGGGGCCAGTGTTTGGCACAATGGGTGCCTGCAGCACAGGCATCCCATGTGGGTGCCAGTTCTTGTCCTGGCTGCTGTTATTTCTGTTCCATCTCACTGCTAATTTGCCTGGGAAAGCAATGGAACACGGCTTACATGCTTGGGCCCCTGTCATCCACATGGGAGACCCAGATGAAGCTCTTGGCTACTGGCTTCAGCCTGCTTCAGCCCTGGTCCTTGCGGCCATTTGGGGAGTGAAATAGCAGATGGAAGATCTCTCTGCCTCTCCCTCTGTCTCTATAACTGACTTTCAAATAAATAAACAAATCATTAAAAAAAAAAGTCTGAATGTGTAATATGGCCACTATAATTCCAGTGACATAATTATGATATGATTATATCCCCACTTTATGGGATATCAACTGTATCTTATATAATTTATTTCTAATCCACATATCAATCTCGTAATGCTTGCTATATTCTCACTTTACTGATAAAGACCAAGACTCTATTTATATACACATTCATTCTGAGAGGCACATATTCATTAACATATTACTATTTACCACAGACTGAGTCAGATGCTGAGAATACCTATGATACAGAACAAAGAAGGTGAAGTTTCTAGTCTCAGTTTACATTTATCTGCTGTATCCTGATAGTGAAAGATTTCATGCTGTTCATATATATATATATATATATATATATATATATATTTCTTTTTTAAAGAAAACACATGTTTAGAAGTCAAACTCTTTAAAGAAGGCTATTCTTTAAGAAGTTAGAAATCTTGGCTTTTCTACTTCTTCAAGTCTTATAATAGACCCAAGGTGGGTGGATAACCTACTAGAACTGCACACCTTACCATGTGTTATTGATTACTTCAGGCACCTTTCATAGCTACTCACAGGACTTGGAACAGTGCTTTGAATTTAAAATGTCTTCTTCTGTGCTTGATGTGCCTAATTATGTCAGCACCAGCTGGAAGGAGATATTGACAAGACAGTACAACACGGCTATGTTCCCTACATAATTCAAATTCAGTGGCAGCCTTCCACCTCCGTCTCCCCCTTCCACCTCCATCAGCATGAAGTGGAGCAAGTATAGTTCTCCAGATTAAATGCACAAAAAAGAAAGGGCACACAAAGGAAGGTTTTGTTTCCCAATTCTTCAGTATCAAAGATCTCTAATATCAAAATTATCATCAATAATTAATTTACTGAATAGCCATAGGAAGTGCACACCGTGTTAGGTTTCAAATGATGCTTTAATGCCTTATTAATTTGTACTTCTAATGACAAATTTTGATCATTTTCTTTCCCCTTCCTGGGGTAAAGCAGTGAAATATCCCATCTGCTTTCATCATCTTTGGAATTTAATGGCCACATAAGTCAAATGGCAACTTAAGAAGTACATATGCAATGCAAACATTTAGTTGATGTCATAAACATATTAAGCAAATGTATTATTTATAGTCTGTTAAAAGGTGGTATTGTATGCTTTACTTTTTTTTTTTTTTTGCTTGTGCAATTTAATGAATATTTATTGAATGCCTACTATGTTCCTCATGCTGGGGATTCATGATATAGGAGATACAGTTTTATTCCTTAAGCATTTACAAGCTCATGAGGGATACTAATAAGGAGGCAAATAAAATAATTGAATAAAAAGAGAGAAGGAAATTCACAGAATGCTAGTGGGATACTTAGAAGCACAACCTAGTCAAATGGTGGATTTGCTTTGTTTTTCTACTTAAAATGTTACTAAAAATAAAATATTTACATATACTCTGTACAGCAAGACAAAAATTCCAGATATTCAAAGAATAATATTTAGAGAGTAAAGTAAATGAACAAAACCTCCAACTGAGAATGCCTTATACAATTGATCAGATACATGAGTATGCATTTTTAATAGCTAAGAAGACTAAATCGCTTTTCATGTCAACCAGTTAAAGCACAATGTTATTATTAGGAACTGCACATTCTCAAACTTATGTGATGTAAACAATATAAGTAAGAATATTATTGTAAAATAAAGTTATAATTCTACCACCACTTGAATTTAGAACGAAATGACTAATGGGTTTGTCATATGAATGCTTAAATGTGGACTACTTATGGAAATATATTCAGAGATCCCCAATAGATTAGTCATGGAAAGCAAATACAAAACTTTCACTGTAGAATGTAAAAGATTTCTCATTAATAACATTCTGCAAATGTAATTTTTTCACTACTGAATATAGGCACCCGAATAAACTACATTAATGTGGTACATATATTAAGTCCAAACGTAAACCAATATTGTGTTATTTTGATTTTTATATAGGTCTTTTGTTGCATGGAACAAAGCTTCATTCAGGTTACCTCATACAGGCAATCTTGTAAAAATAAGGAAAGCAGGATCTTAGCTGATTTGTGAGAAAAGCTGGGGGAAAAAAGACCTGTTTTTAAGAATAGGAACCACTGAAGAGCCAGGCCCTATAGGGACTGGAACGTGGCTGCAGAAAGCCCAGGCAGCTCTCAGTGACTTCATTGCTTGAATTTCCCACAGCCCACCCTCAATGGACATCCGATTTTCACCCATCTGCCTTTTTTTGCTGTTTCACTTCTGCTCCCTCCACCACTGAGCTACCTTGACATCTTCATTTGGTCCCACTCAGGAGGGGGATCTGCTTAGCTCAGATGTGTCATTGGGAGGTAACACGTCATGCCAGGTCAGAATGCTCTGATTGCCCTAGAGTTAGTGCACACCCCAAATAATCACTGTGGCCAAGATGACAGAGCCAGGTGGTAGAGAAGACCAACTGTAACTAAGCTGCTGCCTGGATCTCCTCCACAGTATTTTTATTAAATTAATAATATTTATTTCTAGTCCTTGCTTCCAGTGTGTGACACAATGTATTTGTCTTTGATATGAACACTATTTATACAATAAAATGGTGGATTATTCCTGCAGTTTTCTAAGGAAACATGAGCAGTGTGTAGATAAAACTGAAACCAGAAGCTAGTACATTATTTTTTCCAACTGCCATACCCCAACCAGTGGTAGTTAATATCTGCAATTATATAAAGAAGACTAAATAAAAACAGGACTTTAGGCTCTAGGGATTTACCAGATGTGTGGTTTTATCAACACAAATAGTTGCCTCCCTGAACTACCTGGAACAGGAGGTCAAGAACCACACACTAAAGTTAATCTGCTGGTTGTTCTGTGTTTTGTTACCTATGTGTTTTGTGTTACACACCTTTCCCTTGGACATGCCACTGACGTACAAATTCAGATAAATTATTAATTTAAAATGTCAATAACCCATTTGCTGGCATTTATTGACCACTTACCAAGTGCTACATACTATGCTGTTATTTTGATGCATTAACTCGTTGCATGTTTCAGCCTTAGGAGTTAGTGGCTATTAATCAGTCCCATTTACAAATGAGGAGACTAAGTCACAGACAGGTTAGATTATTTGTTCAAAGTCAACTCACAGCTGGCAACTGTTGGTTCCAGGATTTTTTAGAGCCATCCTGAGACCGGAAGTCATTCTGTTTCTCACTTCTGTACAAGCTCCCAGAAATAAATGTTTAGAGAGTTTTGCTAATTTGTATGATCCTGCAGAGAAAATATTTTTTCTTTTAAACTTTTAAGTATAGATGATAAAGAGTTCAGAAAGAAGATTCTAATAAAAAGTAGGAAACTCTGAAGGAAAGTGAGCCTGAAGATAGATTTTTAGGAAGATTGGTTGGTCTTGCCAATATGACTCTTCTTGGTTCCCGTTCTCTAGGTATGTGTGGACACCTGACACTATCCAATATTTTCCTTCCATCTCTGTTATTCTTCAAGCATCCACTAACTTTGTGTTTCAAAACGCCATCTGTTATGAACATCTACGTTTCTGGTCTTTGTAGAGCGGAATCTGTAATCCACAACTTGTGTAAGGGAAGTTGTTGAACCTCTTTGAACTCATACTAGGCCTATTTTGAGGTGTGGGGATTGGAGAAAACAGGAGTAAACAAGTTTTGTGCGTGTGTGCTATTGGACTCTCTAAAAACTGACTAAACAATCCCAATGAAGCTTGTTTCAAGGAAATTGCAGTTTACATGGAAGGCAAGAAAAAATTTGCCTTCCTTGATTTTGTAGTAAAAGAAATCTCATTAAACGCCAGATCATTTTTCTTGTGACTGCTGGAATACTGGCTGATGGAAGAGAGTATCCAGCCAAATTAAATCACACACAAATTGGACTTGGGTTACATTGACGGCATTTTTGTTCCTACAGCTACCTGAAATCAGATGTTCTAAGGAAAGACATCTTTCTTCCACTTGCAGTTTCACAATGAGGATTTTCTACCAGCACACGCCAAGAAAGAGAGTTGGAAGGGTTCAAAAATAGCACGATAGCACTAAAATTGTTTCTTCTCATTTGTTCTTTTTCCCAATTGTTCTTTCTCATTTTTGCCCCAAATGATCTCTAACTAGGAAATGGACCCCAGGCTCACAAGCTCAGCAATAATGTGGCTTTAGTAAAATTTTAAGAACTGCTCTTAGAACCTAACCCATAAAGACGTACAAGAGCCTTCATAGCCTGTTCCTAGACTACCTTTAACTACTAAGAAATGGCCAGCCTCACACTTTTTTTTTTTTAATTTAATTTTATTTTTTTTGACAGGCAGAGTGGACAGTGAGAGAGAGAGACAGAGAGAAAGGTCTTCCTTTTGCCGTTGGTTCACCCTCCAATGGCCGCCGCAACTGGTGCGCTGCGGCCAGCGCACCGCGCTGATCCGATGGCAGGAGCCAGGTGCTTCTCCTGGTCTCCCATGGGGTGCAGGGCCCAAGCACTTGGGCCATCCTCCACTGCACTCCCTGGCCACAGCAGAGAGCTGGCCTGGAAGGGGGGCAACCGGGACAGAATCCAGTGCCCTGAACGGGACTAGAACCCGGTGTGCCGGCACTGCAAGGCGGAGGATTAGCCTATTGAGCCGCGGCGTCGGCCCAGCCTCACACTTTTATATAAAAAAATTACCAAACACAGATAAAAATGATGCAGATATTACACATGTATCCTTCATTTAAAAAATGATGTTTTCTTCAACTAATTTTTCTTTTTTTCTTTTAACTTGACAAATAATTGTATATACTTGTAGGATACAACATGATATTTTGATATATGTATACATTGCAGAATGACTAAACACAGCTAATTAACATATACATTATTTCACATAACATTTATTTTGTGTTGATAATATTAAATACCTAGTCTTTTAGTAATTTTGAAATGTATAATACCGTACTATTAACTATAGTCACTACACTGTGCAATATATTTCAAAAACTTATTCTTTCTGTGTAACTGAAACTTTCTGACTTTTGACCAAAATCCCTCTATTTGCCAACCTCCCAATCCCAGCACATAATCGCTCCCAAACCCTTTATTTCGTGAGTTTTAGATTCCACAAATAAGTGAGATTACACAGTATCTTTTCTTGGCTTATTTCACTTAGCATAAGAACCCCCCAGGTTCATTCATGTTCCTTCACATAACAGAATTCCCTTATTTTCAAAAGCCGAGTAGTATTCTAGTGTGTTTCTAAAACATATTTTCTTGCTCCACAAGAAATAGAATTTCATTCAACCAGAAAATATTTTTTGAGCACTTACTGTGAACCAGACACTGTCCTTGGTGTTTGGGATACATTAGTGAGCAACATAGACCCTGATTACTGTTCTTGAGAGCTTGCATTCTTTGTAGGTCATTCTTCCATGTGTTAGAGGAGTGACAGCTACTGCCCACTCCTGCTGTTTCCACCTATATGGTGGCTACTCCTATCAGCACAGCAATGCTGGCCCCTCCCGCCTCTTGCTTCTCTTCTGTGGAGAGCTGTTTATCTAGGGAGTTTGGGAGAAAGATAATGGGTTTGGGTGTTCAGCAATTCTATCTTCAGGCATCATGCCTGTGGGAATCACCATACTGCTTTTCTACAACAGCAGATTAGTTTCTGTGTACAGCTAAGTTGTTTGTAATTGTTATGTAACATTATATCATTTGAATATAATGTGAAGATTTTCCTCACTCCAACTTTGATGAAACCACATATGCAACTCCAGGTTTTCTTCTGCCATGAAGGCCTCCTTCCACTTTGCTCATCGTCCATCCCTTTCCCCAGGTCCTGATGCCTGGCTAACCTATGATACTTATGACTCAGCTTTCTTCATTAAAGCCACCCTAATCCTGATCATGCTTTGCCTACTTTTCAAAAGTAAGACTTGAACTTGAAGTGTTTTGTAAACCTGATTGAGTTCTCTACAACAGTGAAATATTTGTGAGCTATGCTTTGTAAATTCTTTGCATTAGATATCAGTTAAATTAAAATTAAAAGTAAACTTTGCTCAGTTGTTGGTAGTTCTGTTTCTCCAAGACTTGATTAGAAAACTAGTTGTTAATGAAGCCAAATGTGCCTCTCATACTCTATTTTCTACAAATTGTGCTGAATACTTTCTAATTAGAATAGAATAGAATAGAAAATGCCTGATGACTTTGACTCTCAGTGATATCAATGCCAGAGGATGTGTGGAAAATTGAGAAATTTGTCTTTTCTGTGTTGACAAGTGGAAAACACTGTCTTTTTTAAACCCAGGGCATTGCTTTGCAAAATACACTTTGTTCATTTATTGTGATTACTGTATTCTAGTTTAAATTATTTATGATGAGACTTTATACTATATTTTATAGGCTGAGTAATATGAATCCTTACTGAAGCCCTTTGTCAGTAAATCTTTGCCAAGAGGCATTCAGGATCATCAGTTTTCAGTGAGGGTTTCCAAAATCAGTAGAAGAATTAGTGCATTTTCAGTGTAAATTACATACATTATATTGAATTCTGAGGAATCTAAATCTCTAAGCATAGCTCAGGAAAGTTGTGCTATATTTGATTATATTTATTTGGAAGAAAGATTGTTTTTCCTGATGCACAAGGTGTTGTGGGTAACACTCATTAGGGTTAATGCAAGTAAGATGCAAAAATCTCTCCTGCTTTTTGAAAAGTACAGGCCCCATAATGTTTCCAGGAGGAATACTCTGAAATCTTCATAAAACATTTATATCAGTTGGATAGAAAAAAAAAAAAAGAAAAGAAAAACCTCCTTTAATAAAACATTTGCCCCTATTACACTTTGCTGCTTTAGAGTTTTATTTATTCAAGAATCATACACAGTAAATTTGCATTATATGTACATTTTGCACAGAATGAAAGTGTGCCAATGCCTTCATGTTGTAAAAAAATGATAGCAACCAGCACAGTAAATGTCAAGATTTTTATAGAAACTTGCCTTTTTCTTTGCTGTCCTGGGTTATGTGTAAGTCATTCCTAGTTTGGGTTGAAACTATTGATGCTAAGTTAATATGATAAAGAAATAGACAAGCTTAAGCCCATTTAACTTTCTGAGTGAAGGGTTAGGAAAGCTGTAAAAGTAAAAATGAATACTGGAGAAAATAGTGAGTGCTTTAAAAATTTGCAAATCATACATTAAATTTATTTTATAGTATTATTTTACTTTGATTGTATATTAAATCCCATTATCTAGCTGGACGTTTAGAAATATGTCACAATTTTCTTAAAGAATTTTAAGCATAAAGTTTTTGTTCAAATGACTTAAGTGAAGGCTAATTTTTAAAATTACAAAAGGGAAAATCATACATAATACTGCATATACACATATATACATGATTTCATACGTACAAGAATATGTATAAAATCAGATAAGAGTATTTCTTTATACAGATGTATTTCTTGTCTGCTGTTTAAAAAGAATGTTGATATTTTGATAGTTTTAAAAGGTAGAACAGTACACAGTTAATGTTTGTATGTCTTGAGTAAAATGTGCCATTATTCTTGAGGAAATGTTAAAATGTTGAACATCTATGTTCTCCACAAGTAAATAACACATTATATGGCTACATTATGACCAGATTATATCTATTAGTTACTGCTGTGCACCATGTAAATCTCTAGGTTCCCTTGGGAAATGAGAAAATCATTTCAGACTTCAATAACTAACAATCAGTTATTGCTCTGGGCAATAATAAAGCTGAATGCAATTACCTAAAGTGAAGTTAGCAGTGTAACAAATGAAATACAGATTCCTCCCCTTCTCTTAAAATAAATGTAGCATTGCCTCATCACATGCTACTGTGTATTATAATAGGGTCTTCCAAATAATGTATTATCTGAACAGTCTATTTAAGATTTGAAATATATGTGATTAAATTTCTAAAGTTGCCTTTTTGATAGCATTTATTTGGTTGGTCTTCAAACAATAACAAAATCAGTAGCAACAACAATCAAACAAATCAAACTAGTAAGACTCACAAAAGTGCAAAACATTCAATATTTATTTTACTTAAAATATTTATTAGATGGGTTTTTGTCTTTCAAAATATTGAATTTTCCTCAAGCCTCAAGAAAATGTTAGAAATTTGTTCTTACTCTTTGTTCATATAACAAAATGGCCAGCCTGAAGAATAATAAAATCTTCTTCAGAGTTAGCTAAAATGAGCTTACATATATATCATTTATCTACTTTGTTAAAGTGTTTATTGGAGTAAATATTAAAGAGAAGGAAATGGCTCATAATAATGGGCTATTTACAAATTTTATTCTTAGAATTTTTTCTGTTACATTATTTATTTATTCAAAATTGATTTCTAATTCATTATTTGCATATATTTCCTATTTGTCACAACAGATGCAATTATACTGAAACATATTTCCCAGTAGAAAGTTAATCCTGCTGTTTCACATTTTGTTTAACCATTTTTTATGTATAATTGTAGTCTGTGTTTTGGCACAGACCACTCCTGAAACAGTAGATTTTCTGGCAATTTGGCTGTTAGCATACATTTGATGGTGAATATAGCCTTTCATTAACCCTGTATTCAAATAGCACTGCCAAAGTATTTTTCATGTTCTTTACTCATTTCTGTTTATAATAAATCCTTGGAAGCTTGAAGTTGACATCTGTTTTCTGAAATGATCTTTTCTCTTTCCTCTGTATGGGCACATACTGACTTATTATTGTAGGGTTGTTTATTAGAGTTGGGTGGCTATCAATTATTATTATTTAAGAAAAATGGATTGTTTTGTCGGAAAAACACATAGGAAAACTGCATGAATAATGTTAACAAAGGACATGTAAAAACTGGCACCTACAAACATTGACAGCATCTGCTTAACTGCATATTTATCTTCTGTAGTTTTATTATATGTTGAATAATATGAGGGATACTTCTATTTCACAGACCACACAAATGGAGATAAAATTCATGTTCCAGAGTAAAGTCATTATTTGATTTACTTGTCTAACAGTCCTATTTAATTCTTTTATATCATTTAAGTTGATATTTCTTTTTCTCCCTCCTTCCCAGATAACCATCTTTCCTGTTCTTCTTTCCATTGGTATTTAGTACATATTGTGTTCCATGCTCTGTAGCTTTCACAGGCAATGCTTACACAGTGGGACATAGTCCCTAACCACAAAAAAGATCACCATATGATAAGGAAGAGTGAGATAGAATTAATTTTTAAGTTGGAGGAGCATCAAATATCAAAGTGTTACTCCATATAACCTTACTGAATCAGCATATTTGGTCTTCAACTAGAGATTTTCTGAAGTTGGACTACTGTAAAGACTGTGTATATTGCTCTTCAGTCTCTACCACTAAGTGATTAAAAGTTCTCATATGTTAAATTCTTAGAAATCTTCTCTTAGTGTACCCTGGACAATTCTAAAAACATTTATAAAATCAGTTTGGTTGATGCCTCTTATGCAAAAATATATTTCTCACTTCTTTACACTCTACATATACATAAAGATCCTCTACTCCAGCATTGTTCAAATTTAGCACATATCAGGCTCGCCTAGAATGCTTGTGAAAACAGACCGCTCAGCCCCAGTTCCCCATTGGTTCTGATTCAATAGGTCCAGGGTAATATCTGAATAGTTGTATTTCTGATGACCTCTCCAGTGACGCTCAGTCCTGCAACAGAGTATGACACTTGGAAAACCATTGTATAAATCATTTAGTAATATCTTATTTCTTTTGATGAAAAGAGTTTAATAAAGAAACCAAACACTAATAAAATGCTCTCAGAGTTCAAAATTTAAGGAGCATCACTTTGTAAGAAGATGGAGCATTATTATTGCATCACTGCGGTTTTTGTATCAGTGTGTAACTACTGGCAAAATCTGAAATTTACCTGAATTTAGTTTAAATTAAGGCATTAAAAACAGAATTAAGGATCAGGGAAAATTTTTAGTAGCTTGCTGAGTTCACTTTTCTGAAGTAGACCAAATCAGGCACTGGATATTCATGACTATAATGAGTTTGCTTTACTGAAACCACTAAGTGCACCTGAGAATAAAACTGTCACTTCTCTATACAATGGTTACATTCAGAAGATTTTGGTATGTGGACAGACTCTAGGATACTCTGTTATACCTGATCATCACCATAGATATTTCCTGCATGTTTGGCTGAATGTAGGATGTTTTCTAGCATAAAGAAAAAAGGCAGAATGGTAATGAGTACTATGTTTTGAAAGAAAAAAGTAAAAATCTTAGAGATTGTTATTCACTTTCTATTGCTGTAACAAATACCCACACATTTAGCAGCTTCAGACAACCTCTACTGTCATTCAATAGTTTCCATGTGTCAAATCTGTTCTCAATGTGGCTGGCTCTACCAGTTCCTTCTTGCAGTTTTTAAGCTTTCATGTCTTACATTTAGGTCCTTTATTCATTTTGAATTGATTTTTATTTCTGGCGAGAATAAGGGTCTAGTTACATTCTTCTGCATGCAGATATCCAGTTTCTCCAGCAGCATTAATTAAAAAAAGCTATCATTTTTTTCCCCAGTGGATATTCATAGCACCTTTGTCAAAGATCAGTTGACTATAGATGCACAGGTTTACTTCTAGGATTTCCATTCTGTTCCATTGGCTATGAGTCTGTTTTTATGCCAATACCATGCTATTTCGATTATTGTAGTTTTGTAATATATTTCAAAGTCAGGTAGTGTAATGCCTTTTTGTTTGTTCTTTTTGCTCAAGATTGCTGTGGCTATTCAGGGTCTTTAGTGTTCCATACAAATTTTAGTAGTGTTTTTACTAGTTCTGTGAAAAAATGTCACTGGAATTTTGGTAAGGATTGCATTAAATCTGCAAGTAGCTTCAGGTAGTATGCACATTTTAATGATATTGATTCTTCTGATCCAAGAATCCTGGATATCTTTCCACTTCTTTGTGTCCTCTTCAATTTCTCGCTTCAGTGAACTGTAGTTTTCAATGCAGATATCTTTCATCTCTTTGGTTAAATTTGTTGATAGCTATTTTATTATTTTCTTTAGTTATTGGAAATGGGACTGTCTCTTGATTTCTCCTTTAGATGATTCAGTATTGATGTATAACAACACTACTGATTTTTATATGTTGACTGTATCCTGCAAAGTTGTTGAATTCATTTATTCTAACAGCTTTTTGCTGGCATCTTTGTAGTTATGTATGTACATACATATATTTATTTATGTATGCACACACATATATAGTAATGTTAATGTCAAATAGTGATAATTTGACTTTCTTTATGATTTGGTTGCCCTTTGTTCCTTTCTCTTGTTTAATTGGTCTGGCCAGGACTTCCTTTACTATGCTGAATAGAAGTGGTAAAATTGGGCCTTCAGCTTTTCTCCATTCAAATGATACTTAGCTATTGGATTGTTATTGATTTTATTATGTTGAGGTATGCTGCTTCTATACATAATCTGTTAGAGTTTTTATCATGAAAAAAATGTTGAATTTTAGCTAATGTCTCTCAGTATCTATTGAAATGACCAAACATGATTTTTGTCCATTCTGCTTATGTGTGTCACATTTATTGATTTGTGCTTATTGAACCATCCTGTGTCACTGTGATGACATCACTTGCTCATGATGAAAAATCATAATGCATTGCTGGGTTCAATTTGACAAAATTTTGTTGAGCATTTTTGAACTATGTTCATCAAGGATATTGGGCTGAACCTTTCTCATTTTAATTATGTCCTTATCTAGTTTTAAAATCAAGGTAATGCTGGCCATATAGAGCGAGTTTGGAAGAATTCTTTTCCATTTTTTAAAATAATCAAAAAAGGATTGGTGTTAATTCTTCTTTAAATGTTTGGTAGAATTCAGCAGCAAAGCCATTTCATACTTTGATGAGCTTTTCTTTGATGGGAGACTTTTTATTACAGATTCAATCTCATTACTTATTGTTGGTCTGTTTAGGTGTTCTGTTTCTTCATGATTCAATCTTGGTAAAGTGTAGGTATCCAAGAAACTGTCTATTTCTTCTAGATTACTTTTTTAAAAAAAATATTTATTTGTTTATTTGAGAGGCAGAGTTACAGAGAAAGGGAGAGACACAGAGAGACACAGAGAGAGAGAGAGAGATCTTCCATCTGCTGGTTCACTATCCAAATGGCCCCAATGGTCAGAGCTGGGTTGAGCCAAAGCCAGTAGCCAAGAGCTTCTTCTGAGTCTCCCATGCAGGTGCAGGGGCCCAAGCACTTGGGCTATCTTCCACTGCTTTCCCAGGCTATAAACAGGGAGCTGTAGTGGAAGTGGAGGAGCCAGGATGGAACCAGCACTCATATGGGATGCTGTTGTTGCAGGCAGAGGCTTAAGATACTACACCACAGCACCACCCCCTCTTTTAGGTTATTGAATTTGTTGCTAC
Source organism: Lepus europaeus (assembly GCF_033115175.1). Classification (NCBI taxonomy): domain Eukaryota; kingdom Metazoa; phylum Chordata; class Mammalia; order Lagomorpha; family Leporidae; genus Lepus; species Lepus europaeus. Next base: position 50,020,620 of record NC_084830.1, read on the forward strand.
ATAGAGTTTCATATTAATCTCTAATAATTCTTCTTATTTCTGTAATGTCAGAATGTCTCAATTTTAATTTTTGATTTTATTCTTTTTTCGTTAGCATAACTAAGGATTTATTAATTTTGTTTATCTTTTCAATAATTAGACCTTTGATCATTGGTATTTCTGTATTTTTTTTAGTTTTTATGTCATTTATTATGGTAATTATTTTTAATGTAAATAGGAAAAAATTGGAAATGGGTGTTTACTTAGTAGTTAAGATGTCTGCTTCCCATATTGCAATGTACTTCCACTGCTTTGGATCCGGCAGTACTGCTATCAGATCTTGGTAAGAGGGAGCCCTATTACAGGAATCACCAGAAACAAACACTGTTTGCTTAAGACCACACAGGCATTGAGGACACTCAAAATCTTGCCCCTATACTAACACAGTGTGATGACTAAACTGAAATATCTGTTCATGTAACAAAAAACAGTCATGTGTGAATAAACTACCATTCCAGGATTCACTGTGGGTTAGGACATAGTTGCCTTATTTAAAAGGCCAGGGGAAATCTGAGTGGCAAAAGTTGGGGCAAAAGAAAGTGTACATTAATCATTAAATTTTTCTTCTCAAGTGCCACCAATGAGATATATACCTGTAAAATAAACTCTTATATTTTTAGGAGTGCAAGCACTCATTTTCTTTCTTCATGTTCCAAATGGTGTTTCTAAAAAATGGCATGAATTAGGACAATATTTTCAAAAATTTCATATGGTGATTGAAATGTTAAACTATTTATATAATTTATAAATTTGTTTATATATAGTTCTGTGAAGTACAACATTGTATTCTACATTAAATGGTTGTTAACATGGAATTGTTTCTAATAGTGTCCATGAGACTATGGACACTATGAGAAACAATGACTTGAGCAGCCCTTGTCCTGACTGTTGATGTACAACTTAATACTTCATCCCTTTTAGTATTTTTTTTGTTCTACTTAATACTATTGGTTGAACTCAAGCTCAAGGTGACTTGCCCAAAATGGTAGAGTTAGAAACGTGCCAGGGGATTCCAATTCAATCCTATCACGGTGGCATATACCAATGCCATCTCACTAGTCCAAGTGATCAATTTCAGTTCACAATTGTTCATATTGATAGGTCTAAGAGTCAAAGGGATCACATAAACAAAACTAGTGTCTGCTAATACTAACTGATAGAATTAAAAAGGGAGAGAATGATCCAACATGGGAAGAGGGACATACAGCAGACTCATAGAATGGCAGATGTCCTAAACAGCACTCTGTCCTCAGAATCAGCCTTTAAGGCATTCGGATCTGGCTGAAGAGCCCATGAGAGTATTGTAGGCATGGAAAGCCAAGACACTCTGGCAAAAAAAACAAAAAAAAAAAAACAAAAAACAAAAAAAAAAACAAAACCTAAATGAAAGATCTGCAAGTGAGATCCCAGTGAAAAGAACTGGGTCATCAAAGAAGGAGGTACCTTTCTCTGAAGGGAGGAGAGAACTTCCACTTTGACTATGACCTTGTCTAAATAAGATCAGAGTCAGCAAACTCAAAAGGCTTCCATAGCCTTGGCAACTCATGACAAGAGCCTAGGGAGATTACTGACGCCATAAACAAGAGTGTCAATTTGTTAAGTCAACAACAGGAGTCACTGTGCACTTACTCCTCATGCAGGATCTCTGTCCTTAATGTGTTGTTCAATATGAATTAATGCTACAACTAGTACTCAAACAGTATTTTACATTTTATGTTTCTGTGTGGGTGCAGACTGTTGAAATCTTTACTTAATATATACTAAATTGATCTCCTGTATATAAAGATAATTGAAAATGAATCTTGATGTGAATGGAATGGGAGAGGGAGCAGGAAATGGGAAGGTTGTGGGTGGGAGGGAAGATATAGGAGGGAAGCCATTATAATCCATAAACTGTACTTTGGAAATTTATATTTGTTAAATAAAAAAATGGAATTGCAAAGATTTTCTTCTTATAAAAATTTGATGAAATTTAATTACTTTTTCAAAAAGATATTTTAAATTCCACTTTATTCAAATAATTTTAATTTTCAAATTGATATGTATTAATTGATTTGTTTTTAATATTAAAAAATTTGAATGTTTTAGAAAAAATTCTTATGAACATAACAATGTTTTAATTACCTTATTATATATTTGATGACAGTATTTATACTTTGAGTACATATATATTTTGATGTTTCAAAATTCTTCAAAGTTTAGGTCACTGAGAATAAATAAAGTTGGAAATCATGGATAGAAACTGAAAAAATAAAGTGGAGTTCAAAAAAGAAAAAAGATATGAGAGGAATACATAGAAAATGCAAAGAGATCTGACTAACACATTAATCATATCATCATATTTATATGACACATATAAAGACTTAAAGTGAGAAATAAATATACCACTTATGGTAACTGAAATAAATATTATTTCATTGAACTTTTCATTGCATTGAAAACTTGGGACTTAATAGGTTAAGTGTTTGGAAACTGAAAACAATAGAAATAAATTTTTTATCAAGTATGAGCCACTTCAAATTTACCTATATTGTATTACATGTTTTTACATAATAGAGATTTAGTAATTGCTGAAAATAATGAGAAGGAAATTTATTCTTATCAAATCAATAATCTTTAATTGATCAAACAAAATATCTTGAAACCTTTCAAATTCTACTAAAAGAATTAAATGCAAGTTGGCAATAAGAACAAAAAACTATATCAAATTCAATCATCAGAATGAAAAATTTTAGTTCTAGCCTGAATATGAGAGGATCAAGAATGTTAAATGTTAGAAGTCAACAAATTGGGTGAAGAAAATGGTATCTCTGGAGCTTCACCACTTTCTTGAGTGATGATCCTGTTATCTGTCTACCAAGGCCTTCTGACATTACGAAAATTTCTATCATTGGATAAACATCTACCAACTTTCTTTAAAATGGAGATGGAAATGAGAGTGGGTTTATGTATATAAATATTTTATAGGCTAAGTATTTTTAATCTTTTGTCAAGTTTAAAATCTAACAGTCAAGTTCACCTTTGGCCAATGTATCAAAAAAGGTTTTCAATAAAAAAATTTAAAAAAATCCAAAGTGTTATTTGCACACACAAGAAAATAAGCTCCTATGAGAATTGTAATAAGTGTTTTAAAAAGAACAATGGCTAGTATTCAAAAAAGACAAATAAAGAACATTTTAAAACATTGACATGATGGTCTTAAAAGAACTTGTTTAAATGCAGCCATGTGAAATGATGCTTTCTAGCACTAGTAGCACACTATTTGCTAAAAACAATGAATCATTTTAAGTTTTGTAAGAATCATTTCAAAATGTAATGTTGAAAGGGCCAAATATGTTCAATGGGTAAAGATAATGAAAAAAATTACTACTACTAAGAATTAAAATCTGATATAAAATTAGTAATTTAATGAGTCAAAGTATAAAAGAAAGAAAAATAAAACAGGAATGGAATTTTTAAAGCTAAATATTCCTCAATTCACCTGGAGTATACCAGGGGCAAAAGTTAAATTTAACAAGTGATATTTATTACACATATTATTGAGTTTCCAGAAGAATAAGAAAATGAATTCAAAGTTAATGAGTATTTCATTCATTTTATAGCAATATTATATATCACATTTGGTTTGATTCACATGAAGAACTGAAGGAAAAACAGTTTTGTTTATTTGTTTAAAGATCTGTTTATTTAATTGAAAGGCAGAGTCACAGAGAGACAGAGGATGAGATTGAGAAGTCTTCCGTTGATTGGTTCACTCCCCAAATGGCTACAATGGCCGGAGCTGGGCTGATCCGAAGCTAGGAGCCTGGAACTTTTCTGAGTCTCCCTTGCAGGTGCAGGGCCCCAAGGACTTAGGCAATCTTTTGCTTTCCCAAGCCATAGCAGAGAGCTTGATCAGAAGTGGAATAGCCAGGACTCAAACCGGAGCCCATATCAGATGCCAGCACTGCAGGCCATGGCTTTACCTATTATGCCACAGTGCTGGCCCAGGAAAAACAGTTTTTAATTTTAGGCACAGTTTGTTGTCCCTATAATAGTGAACCTGACATGGTGGTAAAAAAAAAAGTGAGACTACAGTCAACAATCTTTTTTAAGATTTATTTTATTTTATTTGAAAGGAATAGTTGGAGAGAGAGAGAGAGAATCCATCCACTGGTTCACTCCCCAAATGGTTGCAATTGCTGGAACTAGGTCAGGCTGAAGCCAGAAGCCAGGAGCTTCCACCAGGTCTCCCACTTGGACCATCCACGACTGCTTTCCTAGGCTCATTAGCAGGGAGCTGGAGCCCTGCTCAACTTTGAAATATTTTTACAATGTGGTAAATCTGGACAAACCAAATATGATTTTATTTGTTCCAAAGAATGTTATCATCATAAATACAGTTGAGGCTACATCTCCCGATGACAGATTCAACTTATATGCCATATATGATGGAAGCAACTCTTCTTGATTGTTGACCAAGTGCAGCGTTGTGTAATGCCACTCAATGCTAGCATCCTATATGGGCAATGGTTCAATTCCTGGCTGGTCTACTTCTCATCCAGCTAATTATCACGGGAAAGCAGTGGAGGATAACCCAAGTGCTTGGGCCCCTGCTCTCGTGTGGGAGACTTGGAGGAGGCCCCTGGCTCCTGGCTCCCACCTTGGCCCAGCCCCGGCTGTTGTGGTCATTTGCGGAGTGAACCAGCAGATGAAAGATTTCTCTGTCTCTGCCTCTCCTTCTCTCTATTTGTAACTCTTCCAAATAAATAAATAAATATTCACTAAAAATAAATAAATAAATAAACTATCAAAATTCATTAAGAATTTGGTAAGAAGTTGAATTCTTTCTCCAAGGACGTTAAATCTGGAGAAGACTGTAATTCTCAACAGCACTTAATGCAATTGGAGTTTGATTCACTTTTTAGTTCTGATAAAAGTTGCTCATGAGACTTGCTCCTGAGATGTTGGAGCTGCCCTAATTCATATTTCTCAATTCTGTGAGTTCAGCAATAAATTCTCTTTTTCTCTGACTTCACTTAATCAAAGTCAGATTTTGTCATTTGATACCAATACATCCGACCTGATACACTAAGTAAAATTTGGTTTTATTTGAAAAGTGAATAATAATAGATGATTGTTTGGCAAGTCTGATAAAAAAATTATAAAGAAAATACAAAAATAAAACATAGGAAATGAAAAAGGAGCATCACAGCAAAAATAGCATCCACATTAGTACATAGTTGACTCATATTTTTAGAGAAACAGATGCTCTGGTTAATTTGATATTCTTATAAATCGACAAATAAAAAAGAAGCTTTTAATAATTGAGAGAACTTTTATAAAATGCACCTCTTCATTTTGTTTTAATAAGCAATGTAAAAGGTTTCATATGCTGTTTCCTTGGAGTTACCAGCTTTATTTTTTCATCTTATCACATTCTGACCATTACTGAATGTTATATCACAACACTATTGTATTTTTAATCCTTCTTTTATTAACTTCCTTTTTATGATCTGTTATTGAGGCATTAATATCTCTTAAAAGCATTTATTGTAAACTCTTTATTAAAGTCATTAATCCTTATGGCAATCTTCCTATTATTTTTTGTTTGCCTCTTAATTTTCTGAAATTTATTAAAAAACAAGAATTAAAAAAAACTTTACATAGTCAAATTTATCAGTATATTTGGTGATTTCTTCACTTTTATGCTTGAATTTTTTCATTATTTAGATGCTCTGCTTTATTTTATTGCAGTTATAATTTCTTCCATATTTTAGTTTTAACTATTGATACATCTGGAATGTGTTTTGATTTTGGGTAAGCATTGTAGTGCTAAATTGATTGTTTCAAAACAGAAACATTTTAGACTAATTCTTTCATTCTTGATATATAGTATTTTTTTTTTGACAGGCAGAGTGGATAGTGAGAGAGAGAGACAGAGAGAAAGGTCTTTCTTTGCTGTTGGTTCACCCTCCAATGGCTGCTGCAGCTGGCGCATCTCGCTGATCCAAAGCCAGGAGCCAGGTGCTTCTCCTGGTCTCCCATGAGGTGCAGGGCCCAAGCACTTGGGCCATCCTCCACTGCACTCCCTGGCCACAGCAGAGAGCTGGCCTGGAAGAGGGGCAACCGGAACAGAATCCAGCACCCCGACCAGGACTAGAACCCGGTGTGCCGGCGCTGCAAGGCGGAGGATTAGCCTATTGAGCCGCGGCGCTGGCGGTTTCAATATCTTAGGTATTGCAAATTTAGCCATTATAAACAGAGGAGTGTAGGTAAATTTTTCAAATGCTGATTTCATTTCCTTTGGATATATTCCCAGGAGTGAGATAGCTGGGACATATGGTAGATCTATTTTTAGTTTTCTGAGGAGTCTCTATACTGTCTTCCATAATGTTTATACTAACTTATGTTGCCAGGAAGGTATATTAGGGTACCTAATGCTCACCAGCATTTGTTATTTTTTGATTTTTGTATAATAGCCATTCTAATTGTGGTTAGGTGATACCTCATTGTAGTTTTTATTTGGATTTCCCTGATGGCTAGTGACCCTGAGAATTTTTTGAAGTGTCTGTTGGTCATTTGCATATCCTTTGAAAAATGCCTGTTCATGTCCTTTGGCCATTTCTTACTGGATTGTTCGTTTTGTTTTTGTTGAGTTTCCTGAGTTCCTTGTATATTCTGAATATTAATCCTTTATCATATGCTTAGTTTACAAATATTTTCTGCCATTCTGTTGGTTGCCTCTTTATTTTGTCAACTGTTTCTTTTCCTGTGCAGAAGCTTCTCAGCTTGATGTAATTCCATTTTTTAAATTGTCTATGCTTCTCGGGTCTTATCCAATAAATCTTTGCTTAGGCCAATGTCTTATGGCATTTATCCTGTTTTCTTCTAGTAATCTGATGTTTTCAGGTCTTAGGTTTAGATCTTTGTCTCATTGTGAGTTGATTTTTGTGACGGGTGTAAGGTAGGGGTATTGTTTCAAATTCCTGAATGTGGAAATCCAATTTTCCCAACACCATTTGTTGAAGAGGCTGTTTATGACAGGTGGTGGTTTTAGTTCATTTGTCAAAGATTAGCTGGTTGCAGGTGTGTGGATTAATACCAGGGGTTCTATTCTGTTCCATTGGTCTACATGTCCATATCTGTGCCAATAGCAGGCTGTTTTTATTATAACAGTCCTTAAGTCTGAATTCTGGTATTGTGATGCCTCCATATTTGTTTATATAGTTAAGACTGTTTTGGCTGTTTGGGCCCTTTTGTATTTCCACATGAATTTAGGATTTCTTTTTCTATATCTGTTGACAATGTCCTTGATATTTTGATTTGGATCACATTGAGTCTTAAATTGTTTTGGGTAATATGGACATTTTGCTGATACCAATTCTTCCAATCCACGAACATGAAAGTTTTTTTCCATTATTTCTGGTTTTCTATTTCTTTCATTGATGTTTTCTAATTTTCATTGTATACAGCTTTCACAACTCTGGTTCAGTTTATTCCAAGGTATTTAAAAATTTTTTTGTAGCTGTTATAAGTACTTTTTAGCCAGAGCATTCTTGGCTAATGACATTGATTTTTCTGTGTTAATTTGTGTCCTGAAACTTTGACAGATTCTCTTATGAGTTCCAATAGTCTCATAGTGGAGTCTTTTGGTTCTCCTATATTATGATCATGTCACTTATAAACAGAGACAATTTGACTTCGTCCTTTCCACTTTGTATCCCTTTGGTTTCTTTTTTCCTTGACTAATGGCTATTGCTTAAATGTTCAGAACTATATTGAATACTAATGTTGACAGAGGGCATCCTTGTCAGATTCCAGATCTCAGTGGAAATGCTTCCAGTTTTTCCCCATTCAATATGATGCTGACTGTGGATTTGTCATATATTGCCTATTCACTTAAACTACTGAGATTGATAAATGTGAGAGAGTTCCTTGAGCCTTTCAATCTCATGATAAAGTATTTAAGGTCTATATCTGGACATTATTCAGCCAATTAAGACTCTTTGCTGCCGGCGCCGTGGCTCAACAGGCTAATCCTCTGCCTTGCGGCGCCGGCACACCGGGTTCTAGTCCCGGTCGGGGCACCGATCCTGTCCCGGTTGCCCCTCTTCCAGGCCAGCTCTCTGCTGTGGCCCAGGAGTGCAGTGGAGGATGGCCCAAGTGCTTGGGCCCTGCACCCCATGGGAGACCAGGAGAAGCACCTGGCTCCTGCCATCGGAACAGCGCGGTGCGCCAGCCGCAGCGCGCTACCGCGGCGGCCATTGGAGGGTGAACCAACGGCAAAAGGAAGACCTTTCTCTCTGTCTCTCTCTCACTGTCCACTCTGCCTGTCAAAAGAAAAAAAAAAAGACTCTTTGCTGATAACATCTCCAGTAATAACAAATCTAGAGACCCCATCTACTACTTATAAGCAATAAGCTTCTGATACCAAGATCTGTAGTCAAGATACCCTTCATTAAATTAGAAGAATCTCAAAAATGAAGGTTATGTGTTGGTCTGACACTTTGGGGACAAGATGAACTAATTAAGAGCTTGAAACTGAAGAGCTGAGTCTTCACCTTCTGCTGGTTTGATTTGAAGTGTGAGCTGTGTGCTCAGGCACAAGTCTTACTCCAGAACATACTGAAATAGCGTTAAGTGGGTGATAACAGGCTATGGCTGGAAGATAAGCCAACAGCCCATAGAGTCCATCAGCTGATGCTTGGAAGGGGGCTTTTTTTTTTCTTATTGGGTTTGTTTTTGTGGTATGGAAATGCTCCTTTCAAACTCTTTGGCCTAAGAGCTCCACTTGCACCTCAGTGGCCCCAATTGGCTGCAGAAGAACTGGTAACCATGTATGTTGCTGAGTCTGAAGGCATGGGGATTTATTCTGAACATGAACTTGATATTAAAGCTCTTGATGTGAGCTAATGAGCACATCAGGCAGAAACTGGTTGTTAGTGGAGGGCAGGCTGGCAGTCAACACAAGATACTGAGGAAGCGTTCACCCAGAATCAGCAATGTTGCAAGATAGATACATCAAAGTGGTGTGGCTTGGGGCTGGGGCCAAGACTCAAAGACAGTGATGGTCATTTAAACTTTTCAAGAGAGCTATAGGGGACTAGAATGTGCAGTGAGACAAATACTTGGTAGCCCCTCCTGATCTTTTCCTCTTCCTCCTCCTTTCCCTATCTCACAACAAGTATTATCTTCACTGACCTGTGATACTGCAGAAGAAGGCTTAAAGTAGAATGGTGTGAGGGCATTAGCTGCCCAGGGAAAAATAAGAATATATGGCATATTAAAACAAACAAGAAAAAGTGATATCAAAGGTTAATTAAATACAAAATTCTGCTTTTTCATAGTCTCTCTCAAGTTATCAGTGTTTATTTTCCATCTAATTCTATTTGAAGTAAAATAAGCAAATTTTCTATCATCAGCATGGATATTACCATTTGCCTTCATATCATATACAATGTCAGTTTAAAATGAAGATACAAGTGCATTTACTGATATGAAGAATCACTGAAATTACACAATTCAAATTTTATACCTCATACACACATACATATTTTGTTCTTGCTGAAACTGGAAAAACTGCATACACTGCAAAAACTAACTCACCTGTTTTTATTTCACATCTTGCTTTGTACCCATTCTACCAACACTCAGTGGTGGCAAGAGACTTTCTTAACGCCCTTACCTTGTATATGCTTTGAGCCTTTCTAAACATTCAACATGATTCTCTGCTCACGGAGCACCACTCACTCTATATGCAAGTAGGATAACAAGGATTGTCAAGGAAAATGTGCACTGTACATGTCTCCTCTGTACATACCCATGCTTGATTCTCCCATTAAGCTTCACTTAAAAGATAAGTCCAAAAGTAAAATGATTAAAATTTCAGATGGCAATAGTGGAGCATTAGTCCAACTTGGGGATATTCTGAGAATGGGAGTACTGTCCTCCTGCATAGTTTTCTTTTTTTTTTTTTTTTACTTTTTTTTAGACTTTTATTTAGTAAATATAAATTTCCAAAGTACAGTTTATGGATTATGGATTACAATGGCTTTCCCCCCCATAACTTCCCTTCCACCTGCACCCCTCCCATCTCCCACTCCCTCTCCCATTCCATTCACATCAAGATTCATTTTCAATTATCTTTATATACAGAAGATCAATTTAGTATATATTAAGTAAAGATTTCATCAGTTTGCACACACACAGAACATAAAGTGTAAAATACTGTTTCAATACTAGTTATAGCATTAATTCACATTGAACAACACATTAAGGACAGAGATCCTACATGAGGAGTAAGTACACAGTGACTCCTGTTCATACCATGAAGCTGACCCTGAGTGGCAGGTCCTGTGTCTTATAAAGATCAGGTGGAAATTTTGGCTTTTGTTTAGGGCCCAGCACTGTTTGCCATTCCACCTAGTAGGACTAGCCTTATCTACTTTCTCACTACATTTTACTGTTTCCTTAACCCAGATGTTTCCTTAACCCAGATGATGGTGTTGTCAACCTCCTGGTTGGGATCATGCCATGTGGTATAATGCTTAAGGATGTAGAAAAGTTTCTTGTTCCCAGTGACCCACTGAAACCCTAAGCACTAACAGCTGTTCACCTGGGCCACTAGCCAGGGCTTCCATTGCACCTGTTGGGATAGCAGATCACCTAGGGTGTACTTTAATGCTGGAAAATTATTAATCTAATTAATCACATTGAGTATAAAGTTGCAAAGCATTATGATAATTTCAAATTATAAAGAAAAAGACTTGTTAAATCCAACTTCCACTTATGGTTTTTAAAAAAGTATTTGAAAATTGTATACAAAAGGGAACTTCCTTATCCTAGTAAAGAATATAAAACAATTCACAGTCAATATATACTTAATTATAAGCATTTCAATCCTTGACTTCAAGAAAAAAAGAAATCCTGTCACCATCACTTCTTTTTAAAACTGTACTGGAGATTCTAGAATGAAAATTAAATAAAAATATGAAAAATGAAAGGAAAATTGTCAATATTTAAATATAATGAATGTTTAGTAATAAAATATTTAAAGAGCAGTTTAGCGGCATTTTAAGATACAAAATAAAAAATCTCAGTGTGTATTTCTGCTTCATGCCACGATAAAGCAGTTGAAATCAGACTAGCCCTTCTACCTTAACTACTGAACAAGACGTATGAGACACCATTTTTCAGGCATTGAACAAAAGTCTAAACATAACTGTGATCCCTGAAAGAAGGGAGACACTTGACATGAGCCCAAGTTCAATACAGTTCTCTGGGACCAATTTCCTGATAACAGTATAAAGAACTGGCAAAGAGCAAAGCACATAGTCCCATTGATCTATGGAGGTAGATTTCAGAATTTAGGGCTATCAATTCTGCTAGAATCTGCAGGGCAATATACTGAAGAGAAGAAAAGATGCAAACTGGACAGGCTTAACCATCTGAGGGTTTCCTACAAGTCCTTGGGCAAGGATTAGGCTGTTTGCTTATAGTGAAAGACTTTGTAGGACTTATCAAAGACTGGTTGCAATAAGAATGAGGGAAGAATAAAAATATTAGAGATTGACCAGGGCTGACTGAGCAAATTCCAGCCTAGGTAGAGAAAAAAAAAAAAACAACAACAACACTGAGACACTTCATGCGTACAAATAAGACAGCAAAAAGGCCATAGATTTGGTGCAAGGACCACACCCTAGAGTAGTATTTACCTTATACCTACATTAACTAAGCTAAAAAACAAGCCTTGATAAGAACACAAGGAAAAAAAATATTTGGAATTTCAATAAGGCTTATTTAGAAGATGTTGAGAAACACTTCAGAATTTCCACAAATCTACCTTAACAGCACAAAATTAAGCCTATAGAAATGCATAGTGATCAGACATACTTGAATTGACTGCTGGAAAATACAACCACCACTCCTTAGAATAATATTACATAATTGCATCCCTAGATCATAGCATTCATGTCCAGTATACAGTAAGATTCCCAGGCATGAAAAGAAGAGAAATTTGATAGCCAGGTAAAATAGTAGTCAATAAAAAGTAACTTCAAGAAGGCCTAATTGGTTTAATGATCAGATAAAGTGTTTAAAATAACTATTATAGGCACATTAAAAAGTTAAAAGGAAATATTCTTGTGACCTTGATGATTGAAATGTTATGAAATCTCAATAGTAGGGAATCAGAAAAATAACAGGATTTAGAGATATTCCAAGATGGTTGAATAGGGAGGGAAGTTACTGTTCTAGGCTAGGGGAAGATAGTGTGTGTGTGTGTGTGAGAGAGAGAGATTGAGAGAGAGAGAGAGAGAGAGAGAGAGAGAGAGAATGAAAGCAATCTCAGAGAAGCATTAGAGAGAAAACTATAGTGGAAATTCCACAGAAAGAAATGGGATGCTGCAGATTGGCATGGAGGGTGTGGGTACGCAGCATGTACACAGACACAACACAGGACCCCAGCAGCCAAGAACCTGAGTGCCACCTTTGGACAGTGAAGTGAGATCAGACTAGAGCAGCCCATGCCACTGCAATGAAGCTGTGGGGAGAACCTGGCATGAGTCTGGACTGGAGACCTGTGGGGCACAAGGTACCTACAAACTGAGAGGGAAAAAAGGGCACATTTCTCTCTCCCTGTCCCAGTCCCCAGCAACTGGCTGAGAGTGGGCAGATACCATTTTGGACATATGTACCAACTGCACCAATTCATGTCTGGGTGGACTGATGAGAGCTGGGCACCCATATAGGACTGTGAAGTGTCCCCAGGCTTGAACACATCTCAGGCTCTGGTGCTCAAACAGGTGGAGTACCCACAGAGAGCTAGCTCTATGAGCATCTGTGCCTCTCTGTGGATGGGTTAGACTAGCGGGGAAGGGCAGAGTAGATCCTTGGCAACCACTGATTGTAGAGAGGGCACAGGGTGTAGCTGGATCTATGGACAATCACTGAGAGAGGCTCCACAGGCTTACAGCTCCCTGGTTGCCTGAGATGGGTCATTGCAAGTCAAATTGTCCTTATTTGCAGATGACAGGATTCTATATATATTGGGGATCCAAAAGATTCCACTTAGAGACTACTGGAACTCATGAAAGAGTTTGGTAAAGTAGTAGGATATAAAATTAACACACAAAAACAAATAGCCATTGTTGTATACAAAGACAATGCCATAGATGAGAAAGAACATCTAAGATCAATACAATTCACAATAGCTACAAAAAAATGTAAATACCTTGGAATAAATACAGCCAGGGATGTCAAAGACCTCTATGATGAAAATGACAAAGCATTAAAGAAATAAATAGGAGATATAAAAGAATTGAAAAATCTTCTATGTACACGAAGAATTCTTCATGTTCATTGAAGAATCAAAATCATCAAGATGTCCATATCACCAAAAGCAATTTACAGATTCAATGCAATTCCAATCAAAATACCAAGGACATTCTTCTCAGATCTAGAAAAAATGATGCTGATATTCACAAGGGAACACAAGAGACCCTCAATAGCTAAAGCAATCTTATACAATAAAAACAAAGCCAGAGGTATCACAATACCTGATTTTCAGACATAATACCGGGCAGTTATAATCAAAACAGGTGGGATACTGACACAGAAACAGACATGCAGACCAATGGAAAAGAACAGGAATTGTAGAAACAATCCACTCATCTACAACCAAATTATCTTAGACAAAGGAGCTAGAATCAGTCTCTGGAGCAAATACAGTCTTTTTAACAAGTGGTGCTGGGAAAACTGGATATCCACATGCAGAAGTATGAAACTAGACCCCTATCTTACACCTTATACAAAAATCCACTCAAAATGGATCAAAGACCTAAATCGATAACCTGCTACCATCAAATTACTACAGAACATTGGGGAAACTCTGCAAGACATTGGCATAAGCAAAGAATTCTTAGATAAAACCCCAGAAGCTCAGGCAAACAATGCCAAAATTGACAAATGGGATTACATCAAGCTGAGATGCACTGCAAAGGGAATGCACAGCAAAGAGGCAACTAATAGAATGGGAGAAAATATTTGAAAACTATGCAACTGATAAAGGATTAATATCCAGAATCTATAAAGAGCTCAAGAAATTCAACAACAAAACAAGCAATCCAGTTAAGAAACAGGCAAAGGACTTGACAAGGCAATTTTCAAGAGATAAAATTCAGATGGCCAACAGACACATGAAAAATTGCTCAGGATCACTAGCCATCAAGGAGATGCAAATCAAAACCACAATGAGGTTTCACCTCATCCCAGTTAGAATGACTTTCATACAGAAATCAACAAAGCAACAAATGTTGGCAAGAATGTGGAGAAAAAGGTACCCTATCCACTGTCGGTGGGGATGTAATCTGGTGCAGTCACTGTGGAAGATAGTATGGAGAAACCTCAGAAATCTGAATATAGACCTATCATATGACCCAGCCATTCTACTCCTGGGAAATTTCCCTAGGGAAATGAAATCAGCATATGAAAGAGTTATCTGTATCTCCATGTTTATTGCAGCTCAATTCACAATAGCTAAGATATTGAATCAGCCCAGGGGCCAGAGCGGTGATGTAGACAGTAAAGCCAGCGCCTGCAGTGCTGGCATCCCATATGGGTGGGTTCAAGACATAGTTGCTCCACTTCTGATCAAGCTCTCTGCTATGCCTGGGAAAGCAGTGGAAGATGGCTCAAGTCCTTGGCCCCTGCACCTGTGTGGGAGACCTAGAAGAAGCTCCTGGCTCCTGGCTTCAGATCAGTGTAGCTCCGGTCATTGCAGCCAATTGGGGAGTGAAACAGCAGATGGAAGACCTCTCTCTCTAGTCTCTCTCTCTCTTTCCCTCTCCTTCTCTCTCTGTGTAACTGTGACTTTCAAGTAAAATAAATAAATCTTAAAAAAAAAAATTAGCCCACATGCCTGTCAACTGAAGATTGGATAAACAAATTATGAGATATGTACACCATGGAATACTACACAGTGGTTAAAAAAATGAAATCCTCAACTGGCGCCGCGGCTCACTAGGCTAATCCTCCTCCTGCGGCACTGGCATCCCGGGTTCTAGTCCTGGTTGGTGCGCTGGATTCTGTCCTGGTTGCTCCTTTTCCAGTCCAGCTCTCTGCTGTAGCTCGGGAAGGCAGTGGAGGATGGTCCAAGTGCTTGGGCCCTGTACCCACATGGGAGACCAGGAGGAAGTGCCTGGCTCCTGACTTCGGATTGGCATAGCGCACTGGCCATAGCGGCCATTTAGGGGGTGAACCAACGAAAGGAAGACCTTTCTCTCTCTCTCACTGTCTGACTCTGCCTGTCAAAAAAAAAAAAAAAAAAGAAATCCTCTCTTTGCAACAAAATGGATGCAACTGCAAACATTATACTTAGTGAAATAAGCCAGTCTCAAAAGAAAAATAGCATGTTTTCCATGATTTGTGGTAACTACTAGGGTACTTAAAAGGTAATCTTCAGCATTGTAGAAAGATACAAAGCCCTCCTGAAGTGGATTGATGACAAATCTGCCAGCACCCCGGTAGTTGCTCCAAGACATAGTCGTGAGGATAATGTGAATTTACCCAAATCTGCCAAAGTCTTTAAGGACTGGAGAGAGTGAATAGTAAAATGTCTCGCCGTTCTCCAAAACTAAGGACCTTCAAATAGGAGTAATTAAAATAAATACTTGCACATTAAACAAAAGGTAATCTGAGGAGTGAAATTGATACTATGTTTCTAAATTTGTATATATTAAATGCCTGAAGTTTGTATACCTTAAATAAAGGATTCTAGGTAAAAAGCAAAATAAAAAAATAAAAAAAACCATTTAAATAGAAGTTGCAGAAATTCTACAGTAAATTAACTGAATGATTCACTGAAGAAACCCAAGACAATGTTAAAGAGAGCTGAATTTGACATGCAATCTGAAGAAGAGAGAGAAAAATCCTCAAAAATAAATGCTACCTCAGTGACCTGGGTAACATGATTGTCACTCTTTTAATTGGAATCCCACAATGAAAAAAGAATCATTATAGGCCAGGAAAATTACTCGAAAAATCATGTATGAAACGTTCCAAAAATAATAAAAATTTTTAATGTATAAGTAAGCAACTCCA
The DNA here is from genome assembly GCF_033115175.1 of Lepus europaeus. Taxonomy (NCBI): domain Eukaryota; kingdom Metazoa; phylum Chordata; class Mammalia; order Lagomorpha; family Leporidae; genus Lepus; species Lepus europaeus. The sequence continues at coordinate 50,036,739 of NC_084830.1, forward strand.
GAAAAAATTGGGGCAGGCATTTAAGGCAGAAGTTAAGACAATACTTGGGATGCTTGTATCCTGTCAGAGTGCTTGGGTGAAAGTCTAGGCTCCTCTTCTGATTCATCTTCTTAACGTATTCCTTGACAGGAAGCAGTGATGTTTTAAGTGATTGGGTCCTTGCCACACAAATGGGACATCTGGATTGAGTTTCAGTTTCTTGGTTTCAGTCTGGATCAGCCCTAACTGTTTTAAGCATTTGGGGAGAAAAATGGTGGATGGAAGATCTCTATGTCTGCCCCTGTCTCTCTGACTTTCAAATAAAATGAAAACAGATAAATAAAAAAAATAGCAAAATCAAAATGGGAAAAATACAATGAATGGTACAATTATATACCTAGGTACTTGTTAGATGCTCTACTGAAAACTAAAGATAAAGTCATGAAAACTCTCAGATATGAAAAAGGAAATATAGATTTAAAATAGCAACAGCAAGATAACTAGTGGTTAACCTTACATTAGCAACATGGAGGCAAGAAGAAAATTGCGGGGATTTCAAGATGGTTGAATAGGGAAAATATGTATTGCTTTAGACGAGGGGAAAATAGCAAGAAAAAAAAGAGTAGAGGAAGTGAATTCCCAGTGGAGTGTTGGAGAGAAATTCGCAGTGGAAGTCCCACAGAAAGAAGAAGGATGCTGTGGTGCAGCACGGAAGGTGCAGATATGTAGTAACGAGCACAGACACCAGATACAACCCCCACGGTCAGGCAGTGGAGGATACACCAGCTTTGAGAGGGAGGTGAGAGCAGATTATGACAGCCCATGCCACTGGTGTTATTGTTGGAGGGTGAGGTATTGTTGGAGAGTTTTGTACCACAATGTCTTTGAGCCTAGCCGGGAGCCGTACCTGGGGGCAGGGTACCTGCTTAATCCAGTAAAAGAAAAGTACATTTCTTTCACCCCATCCTCCCACAGGGATTTGGCAACTGGCAGGGAGAAGGTGCCATTTTTGAATACCAGTAGCAGCTGTGGCGGCTCTTGTGCACATGTGTGATCAGGAAATTTTACCAGAGGGAATAATCTGCATCCCCAACTGACTTTGAGTCTGTCAGGGAGGATTGACAGGAGTATGCACACCCACGTAGAAATGTGAGGTGCCCCCATCCTCCCAACATATCACAGGCACCGGGGCTCAAATTGCCAAGGAGCAATACTCACAGGCAACCAGCTCTGGGAATGTCTCTACTCTCTCTATGGACAGGACAGGTTAGTAGGGTAGAGCAGATCCATTGCACCCCATCACTGTGGGAGCCTTGTGTGCTGATATTGTGGGAACTCGGTGACTTCATGATAGGTTGCAGGGTGTAGCTGGGTCTCTGGGCAATCACTGTGTCTGTCATCAGGGGCTCAGAGCTTCCTGATTGCCTTGGATGGGCCATTGTAGAGGGATCCTTGCTTACATAGAAGACTGCACGGATCCTTTGTGTAGTTCATGCAGCAGTGCAGATCAGTGTTGCATCCACTGTGGGCTATTCACCGAAGAGAGGAGGTTATGGTGTGATTGCACCAACAGAGGTGATCATATTCTCCTCACTGCTGACAATAGAGGAGATATACCATGCCCAATTTGGGTGTTACCCTGGATACTTGCAAGAACACAGCTCCCTGGCCACACCCAGCACATGCCTCTGGGTATTCACTGAAAGAGAAGACACACCAGTAATCCACAGAAGTATAGTTCAAAGATAAAAGCCATTAGAGTAGAAAATCAAGTATTTCCACAATGCCTAAATATAAATACAGAAATTCAAGAAACAAGAATAGGAAGGCAACATAACTCCCTCAGAAGATAACAACAACGCTTCAATATCAGAATGTGAAGATGAAGAGATTGATGAAATGCCTGAAAAGGAATTCAAAGGATTAATCATTGGATTATTCAGAAGCAATGAGAAGCGAATTCATGAGTTAAAAAAAAATCCATCTAAGACATTGAGGAAGAATTTTCCCATGAGATTGAAATTTTAAAGAGAAATCAAACTCAAATATTAGAAATGAAGAATTGAATATGTATAATAAATAATACAGTGTAAAGCCTGAATGACAGCTTTTGTGAGGCAAAGAAAGATATCAGAGCTAGAAGAAAAATCTTTGGAAATACCTCAGTCAGACTGGAAAAAAAAAACAAGATACATTAGAAAAATTAGAAACAATGTTCAAGATTTATGGATACTATCATATGATCCAATATATGTGTCTCAGGAGTTCATGAAGGTATAGAAAGATGAATGGATTAGACGACCTATTCACTGAAATAATTACAGAAAACTCACCTAATAAGGAGAAAGAAAGAGACCCCTAAGTGCACAAGGCACAAAAAACTCCTAATAGACATGACCAGAAAGATCTTAACCATGACATATTGTAGTCAAACATTCAACAGTAAAACATAAAGAAAATATTCTAATATGTGCATGACAGAATTGCCAGATTACTTTCAAAGGATCTCCAATTCAACTCACAGCTGACTTCTCATCAGAAACCCTAAAGACTAGGAGAGAATGGAGAGACATAGTTAAAGTCTTAAGAGAAAAAAAAATTTCAACCCAGAATACTGTACAATACAAAGCTCTACTTTTATCAATGAAGGTGAAATAAACATCTTCCATAACAAACAGAAATTGAAAGAATTTGTCATCACTGGTCAAGCCTTTACAAAATATGATTAAAAATAGGCTACACACAGAAACATATTCAACATTATGAAATAAGGTAAAGGACGAAAATCTCCCAGTAAAAGTACAGAGAAAATCCAAAGTAAAAAATAGGAATATTTTTGGAAAAATGGCAGGGCAAAGTCGTTACTTATCAACAGTCACCTTGAATGTTATTGGCCTCAACTCTCCAGTTAAAAGATATAGACTGGCTGAATGAATTAAAAAAAACAAAACCCATCTATTTGTTGCCTACAAGAAACACATCTCACCAACAAAGATGCACACAGACTGAAAGTAATAGAATGGAAAAAGATATTCCATGCTAACAGAAACTAAAAAAAGATCTGGTTTAGCCATCCTAATATCATACAAAATACACTTTAACACAAAAACTGTTAAAAAGAAAAAGGCATAGAAAGGCACTATGTTAAGTTTAGTGAATCAATTCAACAGGCAGATTTCATTATTATAAATGTATACGCACCTAATTACAGGGCACCTGGCTATTTAAAATAAATGTTATGGGATCCAAAGAGAGACACAGACTCCAATAAAATAATAATGTGGGACTTCAGTGCTCCACTTTCGGTAATGGACAATCAACCAGATAGAAAATCAAAAAGGAAACAACAGAGTTAATCAACACTATAGATCAAATGGACCTAAAAAATATCCACATAACTACTTCTACAGTCACAGAATATACATTCTTTTCTCCAATGCATGGAACCTTCTTCTCTAGGATTGACCACATTCTAGGCCATAAAGCAAGTCTCAGAAAATTCAAAAAATCAAAATCATACCATGCATCTTCTCGAACTACAATGGAATGAAGCTGGAATCAGCAACTCAGGAATCTCTAGAAAATATGCAAACACATGGAGACTGAACAACATGCTCCTGAATGAATAGTGGGTCATAGAAGAAATAAAAGGACATATCAAAAAATTTCTGGAAACAAATGAAGATGACAATACAATATATAGTAGCAAAACTTATATGTAGGAGTGAAATTGACATTTTGAGATTCGATGATTGTTTATAACCCTTGTCTCTATTGTTGAGGAACAGTGTTTTTTTCTTAATGTTTATTGAACTCTTTACTTAGTGTAGGGTTAATATTATGAGTATAAGTAAACTGAAAGTAGATCATTGTAAAAATTATGAGAGATAATAACAGAGGAAGAAGGAGAAGGGGTGGGAGCTTGGGCACAAGGGAAGGTAGAATAGGAAGGTAGGGTAGGAAGTATCACTGTGTTCCTAAATCTGTATATATGAAATAGATTAAGTTAAAATTTAAATAAATTATAAAAGAAGAAAATGGCATGACATGTGTAAAGTGCTCAAAGAAAAAAAATACTTTCAATTCAGAATTCCTTTTAAGCTTCAAAAAAGAAAAGGCAAAATAATACTCAAATAAAAACAGAAAATAATACAGTTGAATATAAAAATTATTAATTTTGTAATATGAGGGGAAATGACACAATTGGAAATGTAGAAAAAAATAAAAATTCACTAGAACTGTAAATATGTGAGTAGACATAAGGTAATTCTTGGGGCCAGCGCTGTGGCATAAGCTGGTAAAGCCACCACCTGCAGTGCCAGCATGCCATATAGGCGTTGGTTTGAGAGCCAGCTGCTCCACTTCTGATCCAGCTCTCTGCTATGGCCTGAGAAAGCAGTAGAAGGTGGCCAAAGTCCTTGGGCACCTGCACCCTTGTGGGAGACAGAGAAGAAACTCCTGCTTTGGATTGGCACAGCTCTGGCCGTTGCGGCCAATTGGGGAATGAACCAGTGGATGGAAGATCTCTCTCTCTCTCTCTCTGCCTCTCTTTCTTTCTCTCTCTCTGTGTGTAACTCTTTCAAATAAATAAATAAATATCTTTAAATAAATAAATAAATCTTTCCTAAAATATTTACCTTTTAAGTCAAAAGAAATTTTATTTAATTTTGCCTCTCATTTTTAATTTATTTTATTTATTTAATATCTTTATTTGGCAGGCACAGAATCAGAGAGGGAGAAAGAGAGAGGGAGAAAAGAGAAAGAAATCCTGCATCTATTGGTTGACTTTTCAAATATCTGCAACATTGGAGGCTGGGCCATGCTGAAACCAGGAACCCAACAATGATCTCCCACATGGATGGCAGGGTCCCACATACTTAAAATAATAACCTCCAAGCAAGCTGGAATTGGGAACAGAGCCAGGACTCAAATACAAGCTCTTTGATATGGGATGCAGATTTCCCAAGCGTTGTCTTAATCACTGCTCCAAATGCCTACCTCAGTAACTGCATTTTTACTTGATTTTATAAATTTAAAGAAACATATATGACTAAAATAATATGACAAGGTGGAATATAAATGGTTTTGAACTATTTATTTATTTATTTATTTTAAAGATTTATTTGACTTTTTTAAATTCAAAGTTATGGAGAGGGAGGGAGTGACAAAGAGATCTTCCATGACAGGTTCACTCCCCAAATGGCCAAGTGTCTTCCACGTGAGTGGCAAGGGCCCAAGCACTTGGGCCATCTTCTGATTCTTTCTAGGCACATTATCAAGGAACTAGATAGGAAGTAAAACAGTCCGACCTTGAACATGTGCCCATATGTGATGTTGGCATGGTAGGATGTGATTTAACCTGCTGCAACACATGCCAGCCCCTGAATTCTTTATTTAGTGGTACAACAAGCCTTTGACCATAATGTAAATTGAAAATATGCTATCTTAAAAATTAAACAAATGAAAAAAGGAAAAAGAAGAAAGAAAAAACGGAATTATATTGTAACAAGAGTCTTTTATTTGCGAAGTGTGATGCATAGATTGAAAGTGTGAAGTGTTGAGTGTGTAATGTGAAATTCTGTGAAATTCAGTTTTGTATGTTAGAGCTAGAGTGTAGTCTAGCAGGTAATGCAAATAAGGAACATAGTAGGATAAGTCTCAGCAATGTAATACTAAATGGATATAACATTGATGAATCTTAGCCATGATTTAATGATATACATTTTTAATTCTCAGATACTCACTAATGCAATAGTAAAATACATATAGCTAAAAGTTGTTAGCAGAATAAAAATGGGAGGCTAAACATATTTGACTAAGCCAAACACATATAAGAAAGGAAAAAATAGAGAAAAATAGAAAAAAAATTAGAAAATACATAAGATGGTAGATTTAAACTCTTCCCACAAATTATTTCATTATATATAAACATAATAAACATTTTGATAACAAATCAAAGTTTATCAGATTGGATAAAAAACCAAAACCAACAACATGTTTTCTAAAAGAGAGAATTAGTTACAAAGACAAAGATAACTTTGACGTAAAGGTAAAACAATGGATTTAGTAGAATAAATAAGCATAAGAAAACTATTATAATTTTATTAATATCAAGTAAAGTAGACTTTAAGAAAAGTAATAATACCAGAGGTAAAAAAAAAAAAAAATCAACATTTTGGGGCTGGTGCTATGGCGCAGTGGGTTAAAGCCCTGGCCAGCAGTGCAGCCACCAATGTGGGCAACATTTCAAATCCTGGCTACTGCACTTCTGATTCAGCTCCCCACAAATGTGCCTGGGAAAGCAGTAGAAGATGGCCCAAGTGCTTGGGCCCCTGCACCCACTGTGGGAGACCTGGAAGAAACTCCTGTCTCCTGGCTTTGGATCAGCTAGGCTCCGGCCATTGCAACCATTTGGGGAGTGAACCAGTGGATGGCAGACCTCTCTCTCTCTGTATCTGTCTCTACCTCTCTCTGTAACTCTTTCAAATAAATAAAATAAACCTTAAAAAATCAACATTTTATAATGATAAAAGACATCAGGAAGCCTCAACAATAATGTGCATGTGCCTAACATTACGCTTTAAAATACATCAGGCAAGAATTAATACAATTAAATGGAAAAACCAATGCAGACGCATAGTTGGAAATTTAACTCCAGAAAGTGATAGAATGTTAAAAACATTAGCAACAATGTAGATTATTATAGATGCTTATAGAGTATTATATTTTACAATTGCAGAATACATAATTTTTTGTAGTACACTGGAAATAGATAAATCATATGTTTGGCTATAAAATGAGTCTCAGTAATTTTCAAAAGTTGAAACTTTACAGAGTTATGTTTTCTAACCAGAGTAGAATTAAATTAAAAGTCAATAACAGTAAGATGTTAGGAAAGCCTCAAGCATTGGAAACTAAAAACAATTCTCAATATATAACCCAATGATAAAAGAAGAAGGCAGACAAGAGAAAATTAAAACATATTTCTAAATGAATGTTAATTAAAATATTACATATCAAAATTTATGGGATACTTCCAAGGCAGTTCTTAGAGGTAATTTTCTAGTTTTCAATGCCTACGTTAGAAAAGAATAAAAGTTTAAATCAATTATGTTGTGTTCTACCTGAAGAACATAGAGAAGAAAATTAAGTAAGTGGAAATAAAGAAAACAAGTTAGCAGCAGAAATTAATTGAATAAACTCAATAAAGTTGTCATAAGACAAAATTTGATTTTCTGAAAAGATTAATACATTTAAATGTCATTGACACTACTGTTAGGAGGGTAAAATGGTAAAATACTTTGGGGAAAATATTTAGTAGACACATAGATGCACACACACACATAGATTTTTTGAGAATGAAAGAGACAGATAGACAAAGAGTGCCCATGTGCTGATTCTCTCCCTCAAATACTCATAACAGTCCGGACTAGGCAATGACAGAAGCCAGGAGCCAGGAACACAATTCAGGTCTTGCATGAAGGTAGAATGAACTGAATTTAAGCCAACAGCACTGCTGCTAGAGTCTGCTTTTCAGGAAACTAGAATCATGAGCTGGTACCAGAAACTGAACTCACATGGCCTGTGGACATCTTTGTAGATATCTTAATTGGTATTGTCACCCCAGGTATAATATTTTTATTTAAAATATTCACATGCTTTTCAATTTTGTTATTTTACTCCTAATTATAAACTATTTAAAAGTCTTGCAAATATACACCCAGCAATTTATAAAAACCTGGTTGTAATAAGCAAAACTTAGTAATATTTCCTAAATCCTATATCAGGTGAATAGATAACATGAATTGTGCTATATCCAAGCACTAGGGTATCACAGGAGATAAAAATGAGTTAATCATGACTATGAACAATGAAATTAATCAGTAAAAAATAATTAATCAGTGGCCCTTTTTTGATTGTCTGTGAAGTGCTAGGCACTGCCAAGGATCTCTACCCTAAATCAATTTACATTATTTGGGTGGATAAAGAAATAAGCAATGTACATAAATAAATTATGTAAAAAAGTATACTATGAATCAAAGGATAAGTGAATCATGCTAACAGGGCTCTGGAATCCTGGACTTGGGGAGAAAATGTGATATAATACAAAGAAAACAGGGATATGGTTCTTAGCAATATAATATCAAATTAATATAATGTTGATGTATTCTAGAAATAATACTGAGTGACAAAAGTACATCCCAGATGATGTGCCTGAATTCTTCCTTACAGTAGTAAAAAAAACCTTTTAGATTCTTAGATTGCTGTTGCCATGATGTGAGGAATGCGGAGATCTCCTTTTGAGATGGAAGAGACACAAAATCACAGAGTTTGGATTACTGAGTCATCTCCTGGACATCAGGAGGCAATCTTCCATTATTATTATGTGTACACTAAAAAGGGGGAAATAGTGTTTGTGAATCATTTGCAAGTTGCATCATGATTTCTGAAATATTTGAGTTATTGACATATATTAAATGTTCAAGGTACTGGAAAAAATGTGAACATTTTAATTGGCTACAAGATATGCTTTTCATACATTCCAAATTTTATCTTCAAGTATTTTTCATTGTGTGATTCCATCTTTTTTCACTTATATGAAATAATCGTCTATATATGTTCTTGTACCATCTGAGGAATATTTTGAGACAATATTTTTTCCAGATTTCAAAGACAATTTGTATTCAATTATTTAGAAGAGGAATAAGCACTGAAATGTGCATTTAATAATGTAGTCCTGCTCTTTCCATGGGGTTTGTTCTATACATATGCTATGTAATTATAATTTCAAATATTATGCAGGCCAACAAAAATGATTTTTTAAAAGACCTATTTGAAAGCTAGAGCTAAGGAGTTGGGGGGGGAGAGAGAGAAAGAGACAGCTCTTCCACCTGCTGGTTTACTCTCCAAATGGCTGTGATGGGCAGGGCTGGACCAGGCTGAACCCAAGAGCTAGGAGCTTGGAGCTTCATCCTGATCTCCCATGAGAGTGGCAGGGATTCAAGTACTTGGGCCATCATCCGTTGCTTTCCTAAGCCATTAGAAGAGAGCTGGATCAGAAATGGAGCAGCTGGAACAAGAACCAGCACTGATTTGGGATGCAGGCATCACAGATGATGGCTTTACCAGCTATGCCATAATGCCAGTCCTAACAAAAATGATTTTTGATGGTTTATTAATTTTCTGAGTTTTGAAAATGAAGTTTACCTTTAAGGAAAGCATACCCATTTTCTAGGTTTTATTAAGTATAGTACTATAGTTTAAATATAGTACTATAAGTTACTATGACTTAACAGACCTTGGGGATCATAGAGCTTTTTTAAATGAATTCACATGGGAAATCATTGCTTTAAATTTAAACAATGCTCACCCTAACACTTTCCTGGTATGATGGTGCAGAAATAGCAATATTTGGTTTGACCTACTATATAATTGATTCCTGCTTCTTGGGGAGCTAGGCTGGATAATTAAACTTTGAGTAACTACACAAAGGGCTGCTGGACAAGATTAAGTAATTTAATATTATATTTATAATTTTAATATATTCAATAGATTTCATATATTCTTAACATTTAATAACTTTGTTAAGCAATGTGAGCTTCATGATTACTAAAAAATTTCTATAAATATGTCAAATTGATTGCCTTTGATTTCAAGATATATGCATATTCATCTAGGCGAAAAGCATTAGCATGTTAAAGAAACAAGCATATTCAAAACATATAACTGGGTGTTTTAATTTTCATGTAACCATTTACTTCTTGTTCAGAGTGCCTAAAAATATTTATTTGTTGTTTGGCTAGTTAGGTTTGTTCTCCATAATGAGTTCTAATATACATTTGTGCCTATGGGGAAACACCAAATTATAAATGTTTCAAGTTTTGTAGTAGCAGAAAGAAGTGAAAAAGCAATAATCTAGAAGTGAATAGTGTGACTTTTCCTAATTGAAATCTGGGGAGGATTAAGAGTTAACTGGTGGGGCCAGCTCAGTGGTGTATTAGGTTAATCCACCTCCTGCAGCGCTTGCATCCTATGTGGGCACTGGTTCTAGTCCTGACAGCTCCTCTTCCAATCCAGCTCTCTAATATGGCCTGGGAAAGCAGTAGAGGATGGCTCAAGTGCTTGGGCCCATGCACCCGTGCGGGAAACTGGAGGAAGCTCCTGGCTCCTGGCTTCGGATCTGCGCAGCTCCGGCCGTTATGGCCATCTGGGGAGTGAACCAGCGGATGGAAGACCTTTCCCTCTTCTCTCTGGCTCTCCTTACTGTCTGTAACTCTACCTCTCAAAAAGAAAAAAAAAAGTTAACTGGTAAAAAACATTTTTTGGTGTTTACATCTTTTGAAAACATTTGCAAGAGTTATATTCATATAGGGCAAGTTAACTGGTGTTTATTTTATAGATCACTAACCTCTTGTAGAACAACCAGCTAGGACAAGTCGTTTCATAAGGATATGTTCACAACAAGAAATTCAATGGAAGGGACTCAATACTTGCTATCATATTTTCTTACAGTGGATATATTTTAAAAATTTATTCCTATGCACATGTAGTTCAGCATTTTCTATTGTATATATAACCAGATACCAAGGTGTAGAGTTCCAGAATCAAACATCTGGAGCTATACATATGGGGAACATACAGCTGTGTTTATTTCAATGATTAGACATTTAGAAGCATACAACACATTTATTTAAATGTATATTTTATATATGTGAGAATATTCAAACAAATGCATTTTTGTGCTTATTTGAATATGCAATTAAAAAAAAGATCTTAGTAAATACATTCATCACTTTTATTTACATTTTATGGTACTTATTTATATAATGTACTTATTAATATACAATCACAACTCTTTCTTTTTTGCTAAAACCAAATAATTTTAAAGGATTAAGGAAACTTAATGGTGACCGTGAGTCATGTAAATTAAGAGAGTTTTGTATGGAGTTATTCATAGTTAACAGGCTTTCAGAAGAATTTAAAAATTCAACAGAACAAGAAAATAAAAGCATTTGAAATTGGAATGTGTTCCTTTACTCCAACAATTTTATCACAATACGATGGATATTTTAATTGAGTCTCAAAGCACTTGTCTAGAAGTATTTTAGTTTTTTTTTTTTTCTACTTACCAGTACTATATATGACAAGACAAAACTTCTTGTTTTTGGTTTAATATATATAGAAAAAAGGTTTCACTATTTTAAGCTACATACATGCACATGCACCCACACCCACCCACCCACACATACACACGATAATTAAGATTATCAATACAATCTCATTTAACTCTACATTTATTTCTAGGGAAGGAACTGGTGACCAGGAAATGATTTAGGAGGGCAGAAGATAAAAATACACTTTGGATTCAAATCCTGGCCATGATATCATGGGAGATTAGGGAATCTTTCTGGTTAGTGTATTTATACTTGTCTCAGGTTTTTGTTTTTGTTTTTTTTTTTTTTTTTTAATGCATGTTATGCTTTTCCTCAAGAGCTTTTAAAAAGACATGATGGGTTGGCCTTGAGGAGCACTTCCTACAGTTGAACAAGATAAAAAAAAAAAAAAAAACAAAAAACTAAACTTTAATTGGCATAGTTCTTTGAAGGAATTTTAAATTCAGTTTACCAGAAATACCATAAAAAATGTCTTCAGGCACTTAATTTGTTGACTGACGGAGTAAACAAAACTAATCTTGGTTTGGTTCATTGTTCAGACTATGGAAAATAACAACATCTCTCAGTGGATTCTGTAAGTATTACATGAGTATAAGGTTTAAAGTATCCGATTGTCAAATGTTTCCTTTAACAAACAACATTTTAATATCTCATTCCCACTTCATAGATGTGAAAACTAAGTACCTGAGCATAAACTCCCAAATATTATTTGTTGGTCATGTTTCACAAATCACTTTTCCTAAATTGATTAATCTCATGTTAAAAGCTAAAATTAGGCGTCCGTGGTTAAGTGCCACCCACTGCAAGGCATCACCTATGGGTGCCAGTTCCATTCCCTTTCCACTTCCTACACAACCCCACACTACTGGGCCTGGGAAAGCAGGGGCAGATGGCCGGAGCATTTGGGTCCCTGCACCCAGTGGGTGATACTGAAGAAGCTTCTGGCTGCTGGTTTCAGCCTGGCCCAGCCTCTGCTGTTGCTGCCGTTTGGGGAATGAACCAACAGATGGAAGACTTCTCTCCTCTGCCTCTCCCTCTTTCTGTAACTCTGCCTTTCAAATAAATAATAAATTTTTTTAAAAAGCTAACCCAATATAAAAAGCTGTTTTCGTTTTTCTGTTTAAATCGGTAAGGAATACATTTCAAAGACAATTCATCCTTTCCTAAGTTGATCACTCTAAATGGTTGTTAAAAGCTAAATATTATAAAAGTTGTTTCGGTTGTTTTCCTTTCTGCTTCAATCAGGAAGGGATACGTATTTTCAAAGACAATTCCTAATTTCATCTAGAAACGTCCTCAAAGAGCAGATAGTAGAGTGTGGGTGTTTGCGCCCGTGTGCATGTGTGTGTGTTCGGAGCTGGTCAATAATCAAAACTATATACTTCCGCATTTTATATTTATAAAACAAATCACAGTCCTTACTTTTAATTTCCAGTCACCTTGTGAGACAGGTGGTAGAGCTTCAGGCTCCTGTCAAAACGAAAGGCCTCAGGGCTGCTGCCTCGCCTCCCAGGACCCGCGCAGAAGCGGGAGAGATGCCGACCAATGAGAGATCACATTGAGGCCTGGTCCCGCCCCTGCCCTCCGAGCCCCGCCTCTCCCCCCGACCGCCTTTCGGGAGCAGGGGCTGTGCGGCCGGTTCGTCCCGCCCCTGCTTCTGAGTGACAGGACCGTGGACAGCAACATTTCCAGCCGGACTCGAAGTTTGTCGGCCCTTGCCTTGGCAGAGCTGAGGTGTGTGTGTGGCCAGCGAGGGCGAGGGGGCTGGGGAGACCCTGCCCAGGACGCTTTGGGGTGCGGGGCTGAAAAATGGGAGCACCTCCTGAGGCGAGCCCCCAGTGCGTTTAGGAGACGATCTTTGGGCGGGCTGGGTGAGGGAGGCCCCGCAAGAGGAATCCGGAGCTTTGGGAAACCCGGTAGTTCCGGCAGTCACTCAGGACCCCTTCCCGTAACTGGGGAGATCGCGGAGGGGCGGAGTGGGCTGGCGGGCGCGGGGTCCGGCCGAGAGTGGGCGTGGCCGCCGCGGCTGCCTAGGAAGGCGCGGTTCCCGCCCTGCCAGCGTGTCTGGAGCGGCCCGCGAGGCCCTGGAGACGCTCGTCCCGCCCACGTCCCGAGGCCTTCCACTCGGCTAGGGATTGGCTCCTTTCTGCTGTCAGTCAACTCACAGCGGCTCAGGTCTGGGGCCGCAGTTGGGTTTTGCAGTTTCCCCGTAGGCCTCGCTTTTCCCTGTTACTCCTCTTGGCGCATTTTTCTGGCGCTCTATTAATGAACACGTGTCTACAGATTAAAAACATTTGCAGGGGCGAGCTTCAGACACTACGGGGTGGTTTTATTAGGTGATAGGTTGGTGGTGGGTGTGGGGGGACGGATTACATTTCCAGGTGTTTGGTGAATCCCTGAACCCAAGAGGTGTTTGGTGTCCACGTGCAAGACTAGGCGTCTACCTGGAATTCTTTTTCTGATTGCTGCCTCTTGGAGCTGAAGGAAGTTCCTTACAAAGTTGAGGCAATTTATTGCTGAATGGACCCCAGTATCTGATCTCCCCTTCAGTCCCTGCAGTGGAGAGATCTAGTAGTGTTGTAAAGCCCTTTTCTCGCTTCCGTTGGGCCCGTACTTCATGACCAACTAAGAGATGATAACCACGGACAGCCATTTCAGATCTCCTAAACTTTAGTGCTATCACCTGGTCCCAAATGTTTCAGCAGAACAAACATAAAACACAAAGGAGGTAAAATTCTCTGCTTCCCTCTGCCAGGTATACAGAGTAAATAAATCCCCAGGAAGGAAGCTTACACTGCTTGCTAACACTGGGGAGAGCGCTGGCCTACAGTCAGGAGACTGGCAGGGTTAGTTAATGTTTTGCCCTTGGGCAATAACCCTCTCACCTGTTTTCTCATCTGTAAAGTAGAACTACTTGTATGTGCCTTTCCTGCCTAAAGAGGAATAATTGATTGTGAAGGTATTACCAAAGCAATTTGCACAGTTTTTGTTGTTGTTGTACTTTTAACCCATTTTCTGTCTGATCTTAATTTGTAAGTACCTGTAAGTATAATCATTCTGCTTAAGGTATTCTTGAATTTGTCTTGTGGTTTCATCTCTTATTTTTGGGTTACTTATAAGTGGAGGAGAAACCCATTCATGTATCCATTATTGATGTGGATCTGGTTGGGTAGCACTTGAAATTTCTTGCATGAAATTCTTTTTTTTCCTTTAAATGACTAGTTTTTTAAAATATATGTTTTACTAAAAGTATTGATAAACACCACCTTTTATTCTAATCAAAACTAACTTTATGGTATCATATTCCACTTTGAGAAGCCAATGAAAACTGTTAACTTCCCAAAAAGGCACAGCTGGAAGTATAAATGGATGCTGGATTAAGAGCACCTATTTTCCTTCGACTTCTGTAGGAATAAAGAATTTCTTTCCTTGTACTTCCCCACTTCCAAAGAAAAACAGAGTAACTTTTACCCAAAGTCCCATAATTTGGAGCAGAACTGGATGATTGTCCTTTCTTTGCAATGCCATTTACTATAGTTTACATTCCTACTTCAGGGTCTTCAGAGACTCTCCCTATTCTCCTTATTTTCTTCTTTTTTTCCTTTTAGCATTAACAATCATGACTATCAATGCTCAGTAAATTGTTGCTGTCTTATAATATCATGTAAGCTATATTTTATCTCAAATATCCATTTATCATAATTTCTTAAAACATTTTCTGATATTTAAGCAATTAAATATTTTGGGAAAATGTTGAGTTGTATTTTTAGATAAACATTAAATACCTATATTTTATATTCTATCAAAGACCATTTTGAACAAAAAAAAAGCCTACTATGTTGAGTATATACCATTGAGTTATTATTATCCTGATTTCAATAACTCTTTCTTTGAGTTAAATGATTGATCTTCTATAACATTTTACTTCTCTATGCCTAAAAATTATTGTGGTTGTTTTCAATGTGGTCTTTTTTCCTAATTTATGAATTCAAATAACTATAGAGTTTATTTATTTATTTATTTTTGATGAAGTTCCTTATTTAGCTTTACCAGTGAAAGTGGGCATCAGTAGTAAATCTAAAGTGTTACAATTGGATAGGCAAAAATATTACAGGGAAAGATCTTTTGCATTTGTAATAAACTTAAAGGAGTATAGGAAGCCTGTTCTTTAGCCTTTAAATTTTTTGAACTACTTAAATGTTCCTTTCTTTACTCAACTGTTTGATGATTCCTTTCTTTATTCAGTTCTTCACTTCTGGTAGAAAAACTGGAATAAAGACAAATGCATTAGAGAGAGCATTATATAGGACTTAAAGATTTTAGCTGCTCTATAACAGCTCTTGCATGAGTGTTTAAACAGATAGGTGGAATTTGCATCATCAGCCTCCTTACTGACTACCTGATTGGTAACAGTGCGTTAGGTGGGAGATCAAGAATTAGTCCTATTGCTTCTGACTCTGGTCTACCAGAGCCTAGACTTTGATCCTGTATGAATCAGGTAACTTCTAGAGGATCTATGAATAAGAGCTGGGATCTGAGGCCAGGACTTGTGCTCTGGTTTCCTGTTTTGGTTGATAACTCTGGGCCATTTGAAATATGTGGAAATGTTTTAAAATGATTACAATGTCTTTAAAGTAGGTCTGCTGACTTTGGGGACTCTGAAATTCATGGATGCTAATTATTGTGACATTTAGAGGGCAACCAGGTCAGAAAATAATAGTCTTCTCTTGCTCTAATGTCAAAAACATCCTCACTGAAAATCGCTGATCCCATAAAAAGTTTTTCCATGGAAAACAGGAAACTAGGCTAAATTTCTTCTGAGGTTTTGTTTATATGTATCTATGTTTTTGAGAGCCATATAATTGGCTCTACATGTGAAGGTCTCAAAAATATTCCTTAGAATATTGTTTTGGATATTTTCTAAAATGACTAAAGTGATTTTAATGAAAAATAGTGATTTTTAACCGTATTTGATATCCTCAAGAAATTTCTTGTGGAATAGGTATGGATCATATAGTTCTAGGACTACTTGTGTTTTCATCCTTATTACATGCATTTAATCTTTAAAGGTTTGAAATATTAAGTATCCTTGCAACAAAACAGTGAATATGTATATGTTTTCATAAAAAAGTAATGATTTATTCCATTATAATTTTGAAATGTGAAACAATAATTAAAAGGTAAATATTCAGAGTTTTAGCAAACAGTTTAATTGGAACAAAAAGGGAAGACACTTTCATAAATGAGAGACTCTTGTCAATCGCATGGCTGTTAAGCCACTGAATGTGGAGCATGGCATGAGGAATAAAGTAGCTTTGTTCTTCTATTGTAGTATTAAGTAGTGACCTGGTTACAGAAATAGCAGACCAATTCAATTGAACAAATTAAAATTTTAGGAAAGCCAAAAGGAAGATGGCTTAATGTAGAGAGCATTTAAAACATTCAAATATTGCAAAGTGCAGAATAATTTATATGGATATTTGTGGCAAAGTCTTAATTGTAGATTATAGTTTATTCTTTTTTACAAAATATTTATTTATTTGAAAGGCAGAGATTAGAGAGAGAAGGAGAAAGAGGGAAAGAGATCTTCCATCCGCTGATTCATTCCCCAAATGGCCACAACTGCAAGGGCAGGAACAGACTGAATCCAGGAGCAAGGAGCTTCCTTAGAGTCTTCCACGTGGGTGCAGGGACCCAAGCACTTGGGCCATCTTATGCTGCTTTTCCCAGGCATATTTGCAGGGAACCGGATCAGAAGTGGAGCAGCTGGGACTTGAACTGGTGCCCATATGGGATGCCCACACTGCAGGTGGTGACTTAACCTTCAGTGCCACAGTGCTGGCCCCTAGATTATAGTTTAAAATCTGTCCCTAGATTATAATCTAGAGAAGGTGGAAGTTCCAACAGACAGAAAATGTTAAACTTGACTTTTTCAGTACTTATATTTTTACTTGAGTTTTAAAGATTTCCTAGGCACTGATTTCATTATATGTGTAGAAACAAATTGAAGTTTTATGGTTCTCTACCACTGTTTTGAATAAGATGTGCTTTAACATTATATTGATGAGTGACTCCATATATCACTGAACTTTCTTACAATGAGAATTGTGTGTGTGTGTGTGTGTGTGTGAGAAGATAGAATTTTAAAAAGGATTTCGCAATCTCATTGTCTATCCCTAGGGATCCAACCTTAACTTTCCCCATCGCACCCTACCAACTCTCATTTCTCCTAAACATAATTGAAAAACACTTGACTATGTAGATATAATCTATTTTTAGTGCAAAAATATTCTGGATAAACATAGCATTTGTGAGTGAATCAAGTGGAATAAAATGTCTCACACAATCAAGGCAAAGGAAATCAGCAGAACACTGAGGCATACCTACATATATATATGGAAACACTGAAGGAATTTTAAGCTAAGGAGGGCCTTTTAAGGGACTTCTTTGATGTTTATTACATTAAAGTATACATGACCTCCATGGATAGGACAATTTTATATAAAAAGAAAAGTGATAAAGTGACAGTATGGTGATAGGGAAAACAAAAAGGTGACAAACTAAAAATATTCGAGCTCTATAAGTCTTCTGTTCCCACTGTAACACATTACTGCAAATTTAGTGACTTAACACAAATTTATTATTTTGTACTTCTGAAGTTCAAAAATTGGGTCACATTGGGCTGAAATCCAGGAATTGGCAGAGCTGCATTCCTTTATGAAAGTTCTAGGAGGGAATCTCAGTGTCCTTGCCTTTTTGAGGATTTAGAGGCTGCCAGCATTCCTTGGTTTATGACCCACTTCTTTCATCTTGAAAACCAGCAGTATTGTATCTCTCCAACTGTTCTTCTGCAGTCACATTTCCTTCTGCTTGTGGTTGGAAAAATAATCCACTTTTAAAGACCATCCAGAAAATGCAGGATGATCTTACCAATTTCAAGGTTCTTCACTTGGTCATATCTGCAAAGTCTTATGCCCCACACGATAATTTACTCAGTGATTCTGGGGATTACAACTTGGGCACCTTAATTAGAAAAGCATTATTCTGAGTAAAACAATAACATACTTAAAAATCCAATTTTGGGGCCAGCATTGTAGCATAGCAAGTTAAACCACCACCTACAGTGCTGGCATCCCATATGGGTATCTATCTATGTTCCGGCTCTTCCCTGCTCATGTGCCTTGGAAAGCAGCGGAAGGTGGCTTGAGTGCTTGGGCTCCTGCATTCATGAGGGAGACTCAGAAGAAGTACTTGGCTTTGGCCTGGCCCAGCCCTGGCCGTTGGGGCTATTTGGAGAGTGAACCAGGAGATGGAAGATCAACCCCCTCTGTAACTCTGCTTTTCAAATAAACAAAATAAATCTTTTAAAAAGCAACCTATTTGTGAGGCAGGAAGGAACAGACGCTATATTTTTCAGCAATTTTAGTCAGTGTAAGTTATAGACTGAAAAATCTCTCCTGGCCATGAAAAGAAGATGGTATGTGGAGGATAAAGAATGAAGTACAATATATGGATATTTGGAGTTCTGAGGTAGAGACAAAAATATGAGTAGTTGTTCCTAAAGAAGAGAAAAGGGAAATTGTTAGAAAATAATAAAAAGATAAATAAAGGGGCCAGTGCCGCGGCTCAACAGGCTAATCCTCCGCCTTGCGGCGCCGGCACACCGGGTTCTAGTCCCGGTCAGGGCACCGGATTCTGTTCCGGTTGCCCCTCTTCCAGGCCAGCTCTCTGCTATGGCCAGGGAGTACAGTGGAGGATGGCCCAGGTCCTTGGGCCCTGCACCCCGTGGGAGACCAGGATAAGCACCTGGCTCCTGCCATCGGATCAGCGCGGTGCGCCGGCCGCAATGCGCCAGCCACGGCAGCCATTGGAGGGTGAACCAACAGCAAAAGGAACACCTTTCTCTCTGTCTCTCTCTCTCACTATCCACTCTACCTGTCAAAAAAAAAAAAAAAGATAAATAAAGGAAAAATTGTGTTGTTAACAGGAAAAAAAAATTAGGTTGACCTTCTATTTCTTTTCTGTAGTATTCAGTGTCAGGAGATAATAGAACAATAGTTTTAGAGTTTAAAACAAAATTCCCCTGCAATTTGTATTTCTGGTGTGATGAACAAAGGGAAACCACTCTGATTATGTAAAATGACTCTAAATGACTTCATGTGTGCTTTTGGGGAAAACAAAACCTTAAGATACCAACTTATTATTATTATTATTATTAATTAATTTATTTATTTTTTGACAGGCAGAGTGGATAGTGAGAGAGAGAGAGACAGAGAGAAAGGTCTTCCTTTGGCTGTTGGTTCACCTTCCAATGGCTGCTGCGGCCAGCGCATCTCGCTGATCCGAAGCCAGGAGCCAGGCGCTTCTCCTGGTCTCCCATGCGGGTGCAGGGCCCAAGGACTTGGGCCATCCTCCACTGCCTTCCCAGGCCATAGCAGAGAGCTGGCCTGGAAGAGGGGCAACCGGGATAGAATCCGGCACCCCAACCGGGACTAGAACCCGGTGTGCAGGCGCCGCAAGGAGGAGGATTAGCCTGTTAAGCCACGGCGCCGGCCACCCAAGATACCAACTTATTATAAGATGATGCACTGTGAACATGAAAACAATTGTGTATATCCAAATTGCCAGAATATAGATGTAGCTCTAAATAATTTGTTAAATCTAGTTAAAAATTTGCTCAAATGTAAAAAAACAATGCTTGCAGGAGAAAACACATGTAAAGATTAATTCAATAACAGCAATCTAGGTTTAAATAAAATTTTGTGATCTTCAGATGTACTTTTCTGAGATGAAACCTAATATTCCAAAATTTATGAATAGATTTAAAGATACACCTAAAACCAATGAGTAAATTTTCATCAATAGGCCAAATTTGGCTTCTGCTTATAGCAAATGACTTAGGAGCTTAGATTGACTTTTACATTTTATTTATTTATTTATTTGAGAGGTAGAGTTACAGTCAGAGGGAGAGACAGAGAAAAAGGTCTTCCTTCTGTTGGTTCACTCCTCAAATGGCCACAATGGCCGGAGCTGCGCTGATCTGAAGCCAGGAGCCAGGTGCTTCTTCCTGATCTCCCACATGGGTGCAGGGGCACAAGGACTTGGGCCATCTTCTTCTGCTTTCCCAGGACACAGCAGAGAGCTGGACTGGAAGAGGAGTGGTCGAGACTAGAACTGGCGCCCATATGGGATGCTGGCGCTGCAGGCAGAGGATTAACCTACTGCACCCTGGTGCTGGCCCCGACTTTTATATTTTTAGATGGCTGACCATCATAAAAATGAATATTTTGTGACGTGTAAAAGTATGAAGTTCAGATTTTATTGTATATAAATAATGTTTTTTTGTGGAACACAGCCACACATTTATTTTGTTATTGTCTATGACTGCTTTGCTACAACAGCA
Source organism: Lepus europaeus (assembly GCF_033115175.1). Taxonomy (NCBI): domain Eukaryota; kingdom Metazoa; phylum Chordata; class Mammalia; order Lagomorpha; family Leporidae; genus Lepus; species Lepus europaeus. The sequence continues at coordinate 50,057,295 of NC_084830.1, forward strand.
ATGTTGAGTAATTGCCACAGAGATGCACGTGTGGCACTTTCATTCCTTTGTAATGCTTCTCAGTACACTACAAATTTTAGTGACACCATTATAACTTGATTTTTGTCTCTTGTCACTCAAAACCTAAAAATCTGTATCAAGAAAACAAAAAGTTTTCCAGCTTCTGACGTGAACTAAAATCTTGAGTTTTTAGGAGTACATTTTTCCTTTCAAGAACCCCAAATTTATTCAATTCTTATTCTTTAATGTTTTACTTACTTCAGCTTCTCTTTTGTCTTTTTTGGACAGAGGTTAACATCAGGAATCCATTCTTTGTATTTAATAATCCAGATCTTCTCTTTTCTATCTCTATGCCTTAAATGAAGCAAAACTAATGCAAAGAGTTAAGAACTTCATTTCCCAAGACAAGAATCAGCTAGTTAATGCCTCCATACTATAAGAAATTAAAAATATTTTACAAGTGTATGCCAAAACACTAAGTGCTTATAGGGATAAATGTACGTTATTTAATAGGTGAGTTATATGTCAAAGATAATGAGCAAAGGTTTGGTTAACAAGTATATGTAACACAGAGGGAGTGCATAATTGAAATGGTGGTCTTGAAGAATGCCTAGGGATTCAAGGTAGATAATACAGAAATTAAATGATCTGTTTGTAAGATAGAAAATGTAATCCACTCTGGCACTTTTTGGGTGAATTAGAACTACCTGAAGACAAAATATAATATATATATCACAAAATATAATGCATATAGACATATATGAATTTACATATGGGTTATGAAAAGTTGAGATGATAGATTATTTGCAGACCATTTGAACATATTTGGATTTTCTTTTCTTAGATATTTAAAAAACCGTGTTTAGATTATTGCATGGCATTTTTATAATAAAGTTAAATACTTGCTTTGAATGTGTAGAATTTGATCTAAACCGTATTCAATTTTGGACCTTGATTTGGCATAAAATGATATTTTCTAGATGATATTGGCTCATTTATATATATATATATATCTTTTTAATGAATACTTTATTTTCATAGAAATTATGTCATTTCATTCTCACAACAGTCTTTGTTGTAAGGACTTTTCCTTGATGTAGAATCTATAGCTTAGGTGAATGATCTGAACATACTCTTTCAAGTAGCAGAAAGACAGTGAACTCTATCTCATCCCTTTCCCTGTCAACTTCCCAAATTCTAGCAAGCAAATTAATCATTAGGAAACTCCGTTTTCTCAGTAGGATTTGATTTACATATCCTGAGGAAATATTTTGTGAGTTTCTGGTAATACGTGAAACACTTAAACACAGTGTTTGTTGCCATATTAGTTGTCACTAAGAAAATGATAACTGCTTGTATTTTTTTTTTTTTTTTATTTTTGACAGGCAGAGTGGACAGTGAGAGAGAGAGAGAGAAAGGTCTGCCTTTGCCGTTGGTTCACCCTCCAATGGCCGCCGCGGCTGGCACACCACGCTGATCCGAAGGCAGGAGCCAGGTGCTTATCCTGGTCTCCCGTGGGGTGCAGGGCCCAAGAATTTGGGCCATCCTCCACTGCACTCCCTGGCCATAGTAGAGAGCTGGCCTGGAAGAGGGGCAACTGGAACAGAATCTGGCACCCTGACTGGGACTAGAACCCGGTGTGCCGGTGCCGCTAGGTGGAGGATTAGCCTGTTGAGCCACGGCGCCGGCCAACTGCTTGTATGTTTAATATTACTTATATAGGGAGTCTTTAAAAAGTTCACAGAAAATATAAATTATGAAAAATCTATATATATACATTTCAAAATTTTACACCAAAATAACTTATTTATTAATTCTGTTTTTTTTTTTTTTTTTTTTTTAATGTCAGATAGAGTTAGACAGTGAGAGAGAGAGACAGAGACAGAGAGAAAGGTCTTCCTTCCATTGGTTCACCCCTCAGATGGCCGCTACGGCTGGAGCTACGCCGATCTGAAGCCAGGAGCCAGGTGCTTCCTCCTGGTCTCCCGTGTGGGTGCAGGGGCCCAAGCACTTGGGCCATCCTCCACTGCCTTCTCAGGCCACAGCAGAGAGCTGGACTGTAAGAGGAGCAACCGGGACTAGAACCCGGTGCCCATATGGCATGCCGGTGCCACACGGGGAAGATTAACCAAGTGAGCCATGGCGCTGGCCCATATCAATTCTGTTTTCTACAAACTTTTTGGAGTACTCACATATAAATCATAATTCTTAACAAAGTCTATCACCCTTTATTTACTTTAACATTTTCAAAATCTAGAACTTCTACAAAATTCAGTTTTGCTAAATTTTTGGGGAAAAAAAGTTGTGGAAAAAGAAACTGACTTTAAATGGCATGGGACTGTTTATGTAAGCAATAGCATAATGTTTTTTCTATGATGTCATCATGTAATGTATTTCTACTACATCCCTTCAGGAGCTATAGAATTATAGTAGATGGAATATATTATGTTTCTGTAAACTAAAACCATCCAAGACACATCTGACCCAAATATTTTAGATAATAACTGTAGATCTACATTATTATGATACTATTAATTATAGTTTTACTGAGATATGATTCAAAACTATAAGATTTATCATTTTGAAATATACTGCTGAGTGTCTTTTAGCATATTCATAGGGTTGTGCAACAATCATCACTATCTAATTTTAGAATATATTAGTTATTTCAAAAAGAAACCCTCTAACCATTACAAATAATTTCCTGTCTCAGTTGCCTCTACTGTACCCTTTTAGCAACCACTAATCTATGTCTTATCTATATTGATCTCCCATTTCTGACATTTTATATAAAGTGAGTAATAGGAATGATGCACTAAGTGGAGTTTGCAACTGATTTCTTTCACTTATCTTTATGTTTTCTAAGTTAATCTATATTGTGACATGCATCAGTATATCATTTATTTTTATGGCTTAATAATATTCCATTATATGAATATACCACATTCTATTTTCTATTCATTATGGGTTGTTTCCACTCGGGGTATTAGCATAATGCTACTGTGAACATTCATGTACAAGTTGTTGTGTAGAGATAAGTTTTTGTTTCTCTTGGATATTAGTCTAAGGGTGGATTTTCTGGTCATGTGGAAAACTCTGGTTTTTTAAGAAATCACCAAAATTATAGGTGTACCATTTTACTTTTCCAGTTTCTCCATATCCTCAGCTCCATTTGTTGTTGTTTGTTTTTTTCCCTTGATTTAGCTTCGTAAGTGTATATGAAATGGCATCTCACTGTGGTTTTGCTTTGAATTTCCTTCATGATTAATTGTATTAAGTATCTCCTCATATGCTTGTTGGAAATTTGCATATTTCTCTAGGAAAATGTCCAAGTACTTGCTCACTAAAAACTTGCATTATTTATCTTTTTGTTGTTGAGCTGTGAGAGTTTCTTATACATTCTCAGTACATAATCTTTATTATATACATGATTTACAAATATTTTCTCTGATTATGCAGAATGTCTTTCTCTTTTAAAATATTTTTACATTGGTACATAAAATAACATATTTATTGAGTATCCTGTGATATTTGATATATATGTACATGATGTAATATTAAAATCCGAATAAATATATATATATATTCTCAAATATTTATCATTTCTTTGTAGTGAAAACATTCAAAATCCTTTCTCACAACTCATTTCACCTTAGTTCCCACTGATCAACATTTTCCCCCTCCCAATGCCTCTACTCTCCCCAGACCCTGGTAATCATTATTCTACTCTCAACTTGTAGGAGATTAATTTTTTGAGATTCCATATATGAGTGTGATCCTGTAGTATTTATGTGTCTGACTTATTTTTACTTAACAAAATGACCTCCAGTTCCATTCATGTTGTTGGAACTGACAGAATTTCATCTTTTTAATGTCTGAATAGCATCCCATTGAGTATAATATACCACATTTTCTTTATCCATCATTTTTAAAAATAGCCTATTTCTATTTCTTGCCTATAGCGAATATTGCTGCAGTAAGCAGATACTAATCCTTTGTCAGATATATAGTTTGCAAATTTTTTCTCCTATCCTGAAGGTTATCTATTCACTCTGTTTACTATTTCCTTTGCTGGGCAAAAGCTTTTCATTTTCTGTAATCCTTGATTATGTTTGCTTTTCTTTATGCTTTTGAGCTATGAATAAAAAATATTCTCATTCATCTTAATAATGTAAAGGATTTTTCCCTATGTTTTATTGTAGGAGCTTCATACTTTTGCTTCTTACATTTAAATCTTTAATCCATTTTTTGTTGACTTTTATATATAATGAGAGATAAAGGTCTACTTTCATCCTTCTGCATGTGGATATCCAGTTTTCTCAGTATTTATTTTAGGGACTGTCCTTTCTTTAATAAATATTCTTAGTACCTCTATTGACGATCAGGCAATTGGTTTATTTCTATGCTTATATTCTGTTCCATTGGCTGATGTGTCTGTTTTGATGCCAATACCATGATGTTTTCTGATTACTATAGCTTTGTAGTGTATTTTGAAGATAGGTATTTTAATGCCTCCTGCTTTGTTCATTTTGCTCAAGATTGCTTTAAATATTTGTTTTTTTTGCGTGATCCCATGCTAATTATAGGATTATTTTTTCTAGTATTGTAAAGAATATCACTTGCATTTTGATAGAGATTGCATTGGATCTATAGGTTAGTGTGTGTGACCTTATAGTTATGTCATTTCTTCCAATCCATGAACATGGGATATTATTCATTATTTTTATATTTTTATTTTTTGTATCCTCTTACATTTCTTCCTTCCATGTGTTATAGTTTTTTTTGTAGAAATGTTTTGCCTTTTTGATTAAATTTATGCTTTGATTTTTTTTGTGTGTGTGTGTGTGTGTGTGTAGTTTTTGTAAATGGGATTACTTTCTGGTTTGTTTTTCAGATAATTCACTATTGCCAAATAGAAATGCAACTGAGTTTTGAAGATTTTATAACTTGGAACTGTGCTGAATTCATTTATTAGTTCTTATAGACTTTTTGGTTGAGTCTTTGGGGTTTTCTATTTATAAGATCATATCATCTACAAACAGTGACAATTAGGCTTCCTCCTTTCCATTGTGTATACTCTCTCTTTTTCTTGCCTGCATTCTAATACTATGTTGAATATATTTGGTGAGAATGGGCATCTGTATCTTGGTCCAGATCTTAGAAAAATGTTCAACTTTTTCTTTTGAACATAATGTTACTTTTTGACTTTTTAGATGTGCCTTTATTAAATTGAGATATGTTCCTTCTGTAACTAATTTATTCAGGTTTTTTTGTTATGAGAAGATGTGAATTTTATAAATATGTTTTCTACATGTAGTGAAATGGCACTATATTTTTTGTCATTTATTCTGTAGATATGTATCATATTTATTTATTTGCATGTGGTGAACCATCCTTGTATCCCTGGGATTATTTACCTACTTGGTCATGATGAATAATCTTTGTAAATGTACTTTTGAACTTGGCTTGCTAGTATTTTGTTGAGGATTTTTGTATCAGTATTCATCAAGAATCCTGGTCTACTAGATTTCTTTTGTTATTATATCCTTTTCTGGTTGTGTATCAGGATATTTCTGGCCTTATAGAATGACTTTTGAGAGTTCCCTTCTCAAATCTTTGGAATAATTTAACAAGAATTTGTATTAGTCCTTTTTAAAAAAAGATTTATTTATTTATTTGAAAGGCAGGGTTACACAGATGCAGTGGCAGAAGAAGAGGCAGAGGCAGAGAGATCTTCTATGGCTAGTTCACTCACCAGATGGCTGCAATGGCTGGAGCTAGACCAATCCAAAGCCAGGAGCTAGGAGCTTCTTCCGGGTCTCCCACATGGGTGCAGGAGCCCAAGAACTTGGGCCATCTTCCACTGCTTTCCCAGCGTATGGCAGAGAGCTGGATCAGAAGTGGAGTAGTTGGCACTTAAACAGGTGCCCATATGGGATGCTGGCACTGCAGGTGGCAGCTTTACCAGCTATGCCACAGCACCAACCTTTGTATTGGTACTTTTAAAAATATTTGGTAGAATTCAGCAGTGAAACCATCTGGTCCTGAATTTTCTGATCAGAGACATTTTCTTATTTAGTCTAATTCCTTGTTGTTGGTATGTTCAAGTTTTCTATTTCTTAATGATTCAATCTTGGTAAGATGTATGTGCCTAGGAATTGACCCATTTCTCCTAGGTTATAAAATTTATTAGCATGGAGTTGCACTTAATAATCTCTAATCTTTTGTATTTATGTAGCACCAGTTGAATGTCTCCATTTTGTCTCTGATTTTATTTGAGTCTTCTCTTTCATTTTCTTAGTCTAGTGAAAGGTTGTCAATATTGCTTATATGTTTGAAAAATCATCTAGCTCATTATTTCTTTGATATTTTGAATTTTTTTTCCTATTCCTTTCAGTCTCCTTCATTTATTTCAGCTCTGGTCTTTATCATTTTTTCTATTTTCTCATTAATTCATATGACTACTCCTAATTTCTTTGGGATTCTCTTGTGTCGTTAGAAGTGAAGTGAGTTTCCTGTAAGTAGCATATAAGTGAGTCTTCTTTTTTTAAAAAAAATTATTCACTTACTTTTAATATGAGAATTTATTCCATCTATGCATAGGGTAATTTTTGATATGGAAAGACTTACTACTCTCATTTGGTTAGTATATTTCTAATTTTTGTTGTAATTTATTTTTTTTCTTTCATTCTCCATTTCTTATGGTCTTATTTTGTGGTTCCTTGATTTTCTCTGGTACTCTGCTTATTATTTTTGATGTGTGTCTTATGAATTTTTGCTTTGTGGTTATCATGAGACTAACAAAACTATCTTTTGATTAAATCAAACTATTCTGAAATGGTAGTAGCTTAACTTTGATTGTAAATATAGAAAAATAAGCAAATAAAAGACAAGAGGAACATATTAATAAAAAACCTCTATACTTGGACTCTATTCTTCCCCACATTTTGAATTTTTGATATCACATTTACAACTTTCTATATTGCCTATCTCTTAATCTATTAATTAGTGATACTTTTTAATTTGTTTCTTAGTCATCATACTAAAAATAAAATGGTTCATTTACTATTTTTACAGTATTAGAGTGTTCTGAATTTGACTGTATAGTTACTCTTAGCAGTGAATTTTCTGCCTTCTTGTATTTTTTTCTTACTCATTAGTGTCTCTGTTTCAGCTTGAAAACTCCCTTTAGTGTTTGTTGCAAGACAGATCTTGTCATTATAGATTTTCTCAGCTTTATGATCTTGCTTCCTTCCTTTATGTTTTAAAGATCTGGAAGAAAGAGAGAGAGAGAGAGAGAGAGAGAGAGAGAGAGAGAGAGAGAGAGAAACATTTCCATCAACTGGTTTAATCCCCAAATGGCTGTAACAGCCAGAGCTGAGCCAAGCCAAAGTCAGGAGCCTGGAATGCCATCCAGGTCTCCTATATGGGTTTCAGGGGCCCAAGTACATGGGCCTTCTTCTTCTGCCTTCCCAATTGCATTAGTAGAGAACTGGATCAAAAGTAGAGTATCTGGTACTTGAACAAGCACCCATATGGGATTCCAGCATTGCAAGTAGCAGCTTAACCCACTACAACACACACTGCCCCTGATGACTTTCTTGATCAAATTATTTAAAGCGTGGACTTTTGATGAAGTTCAATTTTTTCATTTAATATCTTTACTTGTGCTTTGGTGTTGTATCTAAGAAATTACTGCCTAATTCAAGGTCATAAAGTTTCAACCTACATTTTCTCTTAGTGTTTTTTAATTTTACCATTTAAATTTAGGTCTATGATTCATTTTAAGTTAATTTTTGTATATGGTGTAAGATAGGGGCCTGCTCTTACCCTTTTATAGCAATAAAACCACTGTTCTTTCATATTATGACTCTTGACTTGGATTATTATCATCCAGTTCATTAACTAGAGCATACTAGATATTCAGTAAATATTCATTGAATAAAAATTAATAAATCATGCATTACTTCATTGTTCCTTGTTCCTTTTAATATTTTAAAACATTTTATTAAAATATAGTATTCATACCAAGAAATGTACTTATGTGTACAGAACAATGGGTTTTTTTGTCATCTCATCACACTCATATAATTAACACTCAAATTAAGAACAAAGCATTACTAGTACCCCAAGAGTCTTCACTATTGACCCCTCGATTTTTTAACATATGAATAAGAGAATATTGTCACTTACATGGTATGATTCAGTGAAGCAATATTTAAAACAATATACCAAATGATCTGATATCCATACAATTTTTATCCTATCTCTATATATTAACTAACACAAATAAGAGAAAATGTGACATTTTTCTTTTGGGTTCTGGCTTAGTTCACATAGCATAATGATTTTCAGTTGTGTTGTTTTGTTGAAAATGTCAGGATTTCATTCCTTTTATGACTAATATTCCATAGTGTATATATATATATATATATATATATAATTTTCTTTATACAATCATCAGTTAATAGACATCTATATTAATTCCATATCTTAGCAATTATGAATTCAGCTGCTATAAACATGAGATTATAGGTAATTCTTTCATATGCTGATTTTATTTCCTTTAGATATATTCTGGGGAGTGAGATAGCTAGGTGCAGGGGTCCACACCCTTGGGCCACCTTCTACTGCTTTCCTAGGCAAATTAATAGGGAACTGGATTGGAAGTGGAGCAGCCAGAACTCGAACTGGTGCCCATATGGGATGCTAGCATTGCAAGCAGTGACTTTACCCACTATACCACATTGCCAACCTTGATATTTTTATTTTAAAGCAACAGATTATTTCAAAATAAACTCAAAGTATTTATCATTTTACAATTTAACTCAGTTCCCTGAGTCAGAACAGAGAACAGCTGCAGCTCTACTTCACCAAATACAATCTTGTACGTAAGTGAAGGGAGGAGAGAGAAGCAAAATAGTTTTACTTCCTGGAGCAAAGTAGTCATTCAGGCCCCATGCAGTTCCGCAGGCTGGACTCAGAGCTATGAGGACCGTGAAGCTCTCCCTCTGTTGAAGCTGCCAGGGGCAGGCCATGGCAGCCTCTTCTCACTTTGCCCTGGGAAGATGGTGCTTCCTAGTCGGGTGCTGGCAGTGTATATGCAGGAGTCACTGGCAGCGCGTGGCTGGCAGCTGCATGGCTGTCCTCTCTTCTCACTGCTCTTTGGAATCTCTGTTCTGTTTTGTCCATTTTTTAAAAACTTTTATTTAGTAAATATAATTTTCCAAAGTACAGTCTATGGATTACAATGGCCTTCTCCCCCCCCCCCCCATCTCCCACTCCCTTTCCCATTCCATTCACATCAAGATTCATTTTCAATTATCTTTATATACAGAAGATCGATTTAGTATAGATTAAGTAAAGATTTCAACAGTTTGCACCCACACAGAAACAGAAAGTGTAAAATACTGTTTGAGTACTAGTTACAGCATTAATTCACATTGAACAACACATTAAGGACAGAGATCCCACACGAGGAGTAAGTACACAGTAACTCCTGTTGTTGACTTAACAAATTGACACTCTTGTTTATGGCATCAGTAATCTCCCTAGGCTCTAGTCATGAGTTTCCAAGGCTATGGAAGCCTCTTGAGTTTGCTGACTTCGATCTTATTTAGACAAAGTCACAGTCAAAGTGGAAGTTCTCTCCTCCCTTCAGAGAAAGGTACCTCCTTCGTTGATGGCCCTTTCTTTCTACTGGGATCTTCACTTGCAGAGACCTTTCATTTAGGTCCCCTTTTTTTTTTTTTTTTCAGAGTGTCTTGGCTTTCCATGCCTAAAATACTCTCATGGGCTCTTCAGCCAGATTCAATGTCTTAAGGGCTGATTCTGAGGTCAGAGTGCTATTTAGGACATCTGCCATTCTACGAGTCTGCTGTGTATCCCGCTTCCCATGTTGCATCGTTCTCTCCCTTTTTGATTCTATCAGTTAGTATTAGCAGACACTAGTCTTGTTTGTGTGATCCCTTTGACTCTTAGACCTATCAATATGAACAATTGTGAACTGAAATTGATCACTTGGACTAGTGAGATGGCATTGGTACATGCCACCTTGATGGGATTGTATTGGAATCCCCTAGCACATTTCTAACTCTGTTTTGTCCATTTTTTACTGAAAATTCATCTCAATCAGTTCACTGGGAACATGGTTCTTTGTTTATTTTCCTGGTATCTTTCTGAACTGAAGTCATTGGATTTTGTGACTGTTCAACCATCATGAATCACTAGACCCTTAGTTACTTTTTATTGAACATTTGGAAATATATTGAGAAGTTTATAATTGACTAAATGAAAGTTTTGTAAGTAAACTCTTTAAAATTGAAATAAGACAAAAGAATTTCAAATAAGTCTCTTTACATTAATATTTGACTCTAAAATATAGTAAAAGTATCTTCTACTGTTTTTCAGATAACCATTTGGGACACATTGGGTCAAATAAACTTAAATAGTATATTCTATTAGAGGGCTTCTCACAGCCCTTATTTTTAAAACATACCTTGTGAAAATGGGACACAATATGCAGTATTTTCCAAATATATTTGGCTATAGAAACTTACTTGATTTTAACAGGTAATAGAGTTAGCATATCAAGAAACAACTTTTGGAAATACTTTCACTGTGATTTTGTCTTATAGACCTTTAGGGAACTGGAGATCATCCATTTAGTACTGTTTTATACTCTATTTTGAATTGCAGTGAGAAAAAGCAACGAAGAATATATTATTTTTGGTATCTGGAATTGAATTTGCCAGGGATGCAAATACAGCTTCCTTGGTAAAGACCTTGCTTTTGGAAACAATTTATCCTTTGGCAGCTCTCCAGTGTTCAGACTTGGCAGCATCAAGGACACAACGCAAGGTATGTTTATTTGGTTTAACATTTGGCAAAGGTGTTTTGATTTGTGGTTTGTTTTCTTTTACTTTGTTTTTCTTGTTTTATGTTGTTTGCCTCTGGCAGTGTGTTTGGGTTCAGAACATAGTTCTATGGAAGGCAGTATTACAATGAGGAAATATTTTTACTTGTGTATATTTTGTGGTATTTTGACAAATCCAAGAAAATAAAGCAAGAATCACAAACTTTAAATCTATATCTTATTTGTTTGTTAAATCATTTAGTATTGTTAATTGCCTACTAGGATTTGTTGCTGCATGACTTATTTCTCTCTTGATATTTAATACATTTTTGTATTTTTGTACTTTATGATATTTTGGTAGCTGTATATTGGATTTAATAAATATTTCTGTATAGTGAGTAATTAAAAGATTAAGATAATCAGCAAATAAATACCAGTTATTGAATATTACTTTTAATATTTTGTGTTTATTTGGTATATTTGTTTCGCAGATATTTTGGGAAAAGTATATATAGCATAAATTAAAGGATAAGAGTCCCCATTGTACCTCTAACTTCATCTTTTACTGTCCTTTTCCATCCTCACTCTACTCAGAACCCTTTTGGAGCTCCCTATTTCACTCATAAAAACTCTTCAACTGGTCTGGCTATATGAGTTGATGCTTTGTTTCTTCTCCAATTTCATCTCTAACTACTACTGTCAAACTTTTTCACTTGCTCTGGACATGCTGAGTGTTTTTGCTGTTCTTTGAACATGTCAGGGCATCTTAGGTTTTTTGCATTTTCTATTCTCTCTACTGAATTATTCTTCCCCAAGGTATCTGCATGACCAATTTCCTTACTTTTCTTTGTGTATTTATTAAAAAGTCATCTTCTTAAGGGAATCTTTGACCACCATCCAAGCCTTTATATTATCTTCCTGGTCTATGGCATTTACCACAACCTAATAAACTATTTTATATTTATGGTCTTACATGATGTCATTATCTCTCACAAGAATATAAACCAGATTAAGGCAGGACTTTTTATTTGCTTTGTTTTTACTCTATCTCCAGCAGCCAGAGTAGTCACTGCTTTTAACAAGAGATTATATGATTGAATGGTTAATTCAGCACACATTTTTTTCTCAATTCATTAAGTTCATTTTTAATATTGTAGTCAAATTCCTTTTGAAATTTTCCAAATAAGACCACTTCTGTCACAATTTGCTGAAACTGGGTAAGTGCTTGGAACACCTGTTCTGCTGTAACATTAGTTTGTATATTAAAGGTGTTAGCTGATGTTTTTCTTTTTCTTTTTTTCTTTTTTTTTTTTTTTGACAGGCAGAGTGGATAATGAGAGAGAGAGAGAGACAGAGAGAAAGGTCTTCCTTTTTGTCGTTGGTTCACCCTCCAATGGCCGCTGCGGCCGGTGCATCTCGCTGATCCGAAGCCAGGAGCCAGGTGCTTCTCCTGGTCTCTCATGCGAGTGCAGGGCCCAAGGACTTGGGCCATCCTCCACTGCCTTCCCGGGCCATAGCAGAGAAGAGGGGCAACCGGGATAGAATCCGGCGCCCCGACCGGGACTAGAACCCGGGGTGCCGGTGCCGCAAGGCAGAGGATTAGCCTGTTAAGCCACGGCGCCGGCCTGATGTTTTAAAATCAAATAATTCTGTTTTTGTTTCCTAGAACTCTTTTATTTAATGTATACAGACTTCACACATGTCATAAATGCAACTTTAGGAACATAGGATTCTTCCCGCTGTACCTTTCCTCTCACCTGCACTCCCATCCTTCTTCCTCCTCCCTCTCCTATTTCAATTATTATTTTTTACTAAGATCTATTTTCTATTAACTTTATACACATAACATTAACTCTATATTAAAGAGTTCAACAAGTAGTATGAAAAAAACACTGTTCCTCAACAGTCAAGAAAAGGGCTGTTCAAAGTCAATGCATGTCAAAATGTCAATTTCACTTCTACAGGTTACTTTTAGGTGCTCTATTAGCTATCACAGATCATGGTGTTTGTCCTTTTTGGGACTAGCTTATTTCACTGTGTATGATGTTTTCCTCATCCATTTTGTTGCAAGAACAAGATTTCTTTTTTTTTTTTTTTTTTTTTTTTACCACTGAGTAGTATTCCATGGTGTACATATCACATAATTTCTTTAAGTAGTCTTCAGTTGTTAAACATTTAGGTTGATTCCATATCTTAGCTATTGTGAATTGAGATGCAATAAACATGGGAGTACAGATAACTTTTTCATATGCTGACTTCATTTCTCTTTGATCCATTCCCAGGAGTGGATGGCTAGGCAGTATGGTAGGTTTATATTCAGATTTCTGAGGTATCTCTATACTGTCTTCACAGTGCATGGACCAGTTTACATTCTCACCAACAGTGGATTAGCATACCTTTTCCCCTACATTCTCCCCAGCATTTGTTGCTCATTGATTTCTGTATGAATGCCATTCTAACCGGGTGGAGGGGGATAAAACCACCCTACATGGGAGCCCTGGATTGAGTTCCATGCTTTTGTAGTTCGTCTGGCTCAGCCCAGGCCCCTGGGGCCATTTAGGGAATAAACCAGCAGATGGAAGATCTCTCTCTCTCTCTCTCTCTGGCAGGTGGTTTTTATTTGCATTTCTCTGACAGCTAGTGATCCTGAGCATTTTTTCATGTGTCTGTTGGCCATTTGGATTTCTTCTTTTGAAAAATGTCAGTTTAAGTTCTTTGCCTATTTCTTAACTGAATTGTTTTGTTGTTGTTGAGTTTCTTGAGCTCTATAGATTTTGGACATTAATCCTTCATCAGTTGCATAGTTTACAGTAATTTCTCCCATTTTGTTGGTTACCTCTTCACTTTCCTGAGTGATTCTTTTGCAGTATAGAAACTTCCCAATTGGGTGTAATCCAGTCAATTTTGGCTTTGACTGCCTGTGCCTCGGTGGACTTTTCCAAGAACCCTTTGCCTATGCCAATGTCTGGCAGGGTTTGCCCAAAGTTCTCTAATAATTGATGGCATTAATCGTAGATTCATTTCTTTGATCCATTTTGGGTGGTTTTTGGTATAAGGATTAAGGTAGGGCTCTTGCTTCATACTTCTGCATGTAGAGATCCAGTTTTTCCAGTGCCATTTTTTGAAGAGACTGTCCTCGCTCTAGGGATTGATTTTGGCTCCTTTGTCAAAGATAAGTTGGTTGTAGAAGAATGGATTGATTTCTGGAGTTTCTATTCTGTTCTATTGGTCTATCCATCTGTTTTTGTACCAGTACCAGGCTGTTTTGATTATAACTGTCCTGTAGTATGTCTTGAAATCTGGTTTTGTTATGCCTCTGGCTTTGTTTTTGTTGTATAATATTACTTTAGCTATTTGGAGTCTCCTGTGTTTCCATATGAATTTTAGAATCATTTTTATCTATCTGGGAAGAATGTCCTTGACTTTTTGATTGGGATAGCATTGAATTTATAAATTGCTTTTGGTGGTATGGACATTTTAATGATATTGATTCCTCCAATTTATGAACATGGAAGATTTTTCCATTTTTTGTATCTTCTTCTATTTATTTCTTAATATTTTTAAATTTTCATCATTGAATTCTTTGATGTCCTTGCTTAAATTCATTCCAAGGAATTTAATTTTTTGTAGCTATTGTGAATGGAATTGATCTTAGAAGTTCTCTCTCAGCCATGGCATTGTCTGTGTATACAAAGGATATTGATTTTTGTGTGTTGATTTTATATCCTTCCACTTTACCAAACTCTTTTATGAGTTCTAATAGTCTCTTAGTGTAGTTTTTTTGGTTCCTCTTTATATAGAATCATGTCTTCTGTAAATATTGATAGTTTGGCTTCCTCCTTCCCAGTTTGTATCCCATTGATTTCTTTTTCTTGCCTAATGGCCGTGGCTAAAATTTCCTGGACTATATTGAATAGCAGTAGTAAGAGTGGGCATCCTTATCTTGTACTAGATCTCAGTAGGAATGCTTCCAACTTTTCCTCATTCAATAGGATGCTGGCTGAGTGTTTGTCACAAATTGACTTGTGTTGAGGAATGTTCCTTCTATACCCACTTGCTTAACATCTTCGTGATGAAAGTATGTTGTATTTTATCAAATACTTTCTCTGCGTCTATTGAGATAATCATTGGTTTTTGTTCTTCAGTCTGTTAATGTAATGTATCACATTGATTGATTTGTGAATGTTGAACCATCCCTGTGTACCAGGGATAAATCCCATTTGGTCCTGGTGAATGATCCTTTTTGATATGTTTTTGGATTTAATTGGCTCATATTTTGTTAAGGATTTGTGTGTATGTTTATCAAGGAAATTGGTCTGTAGTTCTCTTTCTGTTGTAAGTTTTTCAGGTTTAGGCATTAGGGCAATGCTGGCTTCTTAGAGTTTGGAATGAGTTTGGGAGGATTCTAACCCTTTCAATTGATTTGAAGTGCTGGAAAAAAAAAATTAGAGTTAGTTGTTTAAATGTCTAGTAGAATTCAGCATTGAAGTCTTCTTGTCCTAGGCTTTTCTTTATTGAGAGAGTCTTTATTACTGATTTTATTTCTGTCTTGGTTTGTTGTCTATTTAGGTGTTCTGTATCTTCCTGGATCAATATGTGTAGGTTATATGTGTCCAGGAATCTACCCATTTCTTTTAGTTTACCAGTTTGTTGGCATACAGCTCTTTGTAGTAATTTCTGATGATAATTTTAATTTCTGTTATTCTGTTTTTACCTTTCCTTTTCCATCTCTAACTTTATTGATTTTGATTTTCTCTCTCTTTTCTTTGGGTTAGTTGAGCCAATGTTATGTCAAATTTGTTTATATTTTTTTTAAAAAAAACACAACTGCTTTGTTGATCTTTTGTATTTTTTTATTTCAGTTTTGTTGATTTATTCTCTAATTTTAATTATTTCTTTTCTCCTACTAGTTTTGGGTTTGGTTTACTGTTGTTTTTCTAGATCCTTGAGATGCATTAATAGCTCATTTATTTGATGCCTTTCCAGTTTCTTGAGGTAGACACCAATTGCTATAAACTTTCCTCTTAACACTGCTTTTGCTGTATCCCATAAGTTTTGATATGCTGTATTTTCATTTTCATTTGTTTTTCAGAAATTTTTTGATTTCTCCTTTGATTCTTCTATGACCCACTGTTCATTCAGGAGTTTGTTGTCTCCATGTGTTTACATGTGTTCTAGAGACTCCTGAGTTGCTGATTCCAGCTTCAGTTCATGTGGTCTGAGAAGATATATGGTATGATTTTGATGTTTTTGAATTTGCTGAGACTTGCTTTATGGTCTAGCATGTGGTCTATCCTAGAGAAAGCCTCATGCACTGGTAAGAAGAACGTATATTCTACAACTGTAGGCTGAAAGTCCTATAGATATCCGTTAGGTCCATTTGGTTTACAGTGTTGATTAACTCTGTTGTTTCCTTGCTTTTTTCTGTCTGGTTGATCTGTCCATTGCTGAAAGTGTAGTATTGAAGTCCTCCCTTACTGTTGTATTGGAGTCTATGTCTCCTTTTAGCTCCCTTAACATTTCTTTTAAATAGCCAGGTGCCCTGTAATTAGTGCATATACTTTTATAATAGTGACATCTTCCTGTTGAATTGATCCCTTAATCATTACATAGTGCCTTTGTCTCTTTTAATAGTTTCTGTGTTAAAGTCTATTTTGTGTGATTTTAAGATGGCTAATACCAGCTCTCTTGGTTTTTGTTAGCAGAGATTATATTTTTCAATCCTTTCACTTTTAATCTGCATGCATCTTTGTTGGTAAGATGTGTTTCTTGTAGGCAACAAATAGATTTTTTTTTTTAATCCATTCAACCAGTCTGTATCTTTCAACTAGAGAGTTGAGGCCTTTTACATTCAAAGTGACTATTGATAAGTAACGATTTGGCCCTGCTATTTTTCTATAAATATTCCTATTGTTTACTTTTTTTCTTTACTGGGAAATTTTCTACCTTCACCTTCTTTCATAGTGATGGCCATATTTCTGTGTGTGTAGCACATCCTTAAGCAGGTTTTGTAAGGCTGGATGAGTGGTGACAAATTCTTTCAATTTCTGTTTTTTATGTCAGGTTTTTTTTTCTGTTCTCTTTGATTTTCTTTAGGTTGAAAATTATTTTCTTAGTTTTTAAAATTTACCTCTTTTTTCATTTTTACTTATTCATTTATTTGAGAGATTGAGTTACAGACAGTGAGTGGGAGAGGCAGATTGAAATGTCTTCCGTCTGCTGGTTCACTCGCCAAATGGCCACAACAGCCAGAACTGCGCAGATCTGAAGCCAGGAGCCAAGAGCTTCTTATGGGACTCCCATGCAGTTGCAGGCGCCCAAGTGTCTGGGTCATCCTCCATTGCTTTCCTAGACCATAGCAGAGATCTGGATCAGAAGAGGAGCAGCTGAGACTAGAACTGGCCCCCATATGGGATTCTGGTGCTGCAGGTGGAGGATTAACCTACTGAGCCACAGTGCCGATTCCCCCCCCTTTTTTTTGTCATTTACCCTGCTTGGTATTCTGTCAGCTTCCTAGTTCAGTGGTTTGGTGTCTGACATTAGCATTGGGAAATTCTTTTTTGTTACTCTTTCACATATTTCTTTTGTTGTTTTTTCTCTTATTCTCCTGATATTTCTGTTACGCACATTTTATTTCTTTAACAGATGTCCCACAATCCTTGGTTATTCTGTTTTATTTTTCCTGTTTTTTTTTTTCTTCTTTTTTTTCTTTCTTGTAGGCTTCTATTTGGATACAGATACGCTCAGCACTTCCTTACTCAAACAGCATCCAGTCTCCCATTAAGCTTATTAAAGATATTCCTCATTTATATTATGGTGTTTTTGTTGTCTAACATTTATTTTTGGCTCTTTCTTAGGATTTCTGTCTCTCTGCCTACCATTGTGCACCTCTTCTGGCCTGCTGTCTGCTTTATCTATTAGAGCTCTTTGTTTATTAGCCATAGTTTTAAATTTCCAATCAGATAATTCCAACATCCTTGACATATCTGGTTCTGATAGTTGCTTCTTTTTTCAATCCGTGCTTGTTGTCTTTTAATATGCCTTGTAATTTATCTTGCTAGTCACTTATTTTGTACTGAGTAAAATAAATTGTTGCTTATAGATCTTTAGTACAGCATGCCCCCGCTTGTTTGCACGGAATACTTTCTAAGACATAGATCTTTAGTACAGTATGACCCCCTCCCCGACCTTGTTTGCAGGGAATACTTTCTAAGACTGTCTAGTAGATGTCTGGAACTGCAGACTCCCCAATGGATTCCTGAACACAAGCATCACAATACTGCAAGTGACTTCTAAGTTTCTATGAGGCAGGTAGCATGTATGGCATATACAAACATATATATGGAATATACAAAAGAATGATTCATATGTTGGGCAAGATGGAGTGGTACAACATTGAAATTTCAACATATCGCTCCAATGATGTATAACCTAAAACTTGTAAATTGATGAATTCTGGAATTTTCCACCTTATATTTTCAGATTGTGGTTAGCCATGGGTAACTGAAATTGTAAAAAGTGAAACCACAGTTAGGATGGGACTATTGGAATGTGGTTTGAAGGTGTAGGGGATCAGGAAGCATTTTAAAGTCCTATCTTACATCTCGGCTTTTAGTGAATTTGTGTTTCTGGATTGTGAACTTTATAATTGTTTCTTCATTGGTTTTTCTCTAACTAGGTGAGACAGCATAGCAAGATAGTGTTTGGAGTTAGATATTTCTTTTCTCTCCAAGGAAGGCTAGAGTCTACTGGAGTTGGATATTTCTCTTCCACTAAATCAGTAAGTACTTACAGCATCAGATAATAGCCCACTTACCTGGGTAACTGCCACTCACATGGAAGACTTGCATAGAGTACCAAGCTCCTGCCTTCAGAATGGTCCAGCCTTGGCCACTAAAGCCATCTGGGGAATGAAGCAGTGAGTGAAATATCTTTGTCTCTCCAATTTTCTCTGTCACTCTGCTTTTCAAATGAATAGATCTTAAAAGAATAAAGAACGGAATGTTATTGTGCACTTCTAAATGGTTCCTTTTAGTCTCCCTCTGGTAGAAGAATTAGGAAATTTTCCTTTTTTATCATGCTTCTTGCATGAGGTAAAACTTGTAAGAATAAGTGTTCATGGGACCAGTGCTGTGGTACACTGGGTTAAGCTACTACCTGTGATGCCAGAATCCCATATGAGCACTGGTTTGAGTCCCAGCTACTCCACTTCTGATGCAGCTCCCTGCTAATGCACCTGGAAAAGCAACAGAAGATGACCTAAGTGATTGGGCCCCTGCCACCTACATGGGAGACCCAGATGGGGTTCCAGGCTCATGGATTTGGTCTTGCTCAGCCTTGGCACTAAGGGCCATTTGGGGAATGAAATGGCAGATGGAAGATATCTCTCTCTCTCTCTCTCTCTCTCTCTCTCTCTCCCTCTCTCTCTCTGTAACTGCCTTTCAGGTAAATAAATAAATCTTTAAAAAATAATAAACAAAACAGGGACTCTTATGTAAGTCTTTTTTTCTTGTTGTTGTTCAGAGGCTTTTTATTTTTGAAAGTACATATTTTATATACATACACTGTAAGCATATAAATGATATCCTATCAATGCAGAGTTTCCAATGCTGTAACAATGATACAACATATATATTTTAGCATCTTGAAAGTTATCCAAAGATACTTATATGTATTTTTTTGAAGATTTATTGACTTGAAAGACAGAGTTACAGAGAGAGAGAGAAGGAGAAATAGTGAGAGAGATCTTCCATCAGCTGGTTTACTCCTCAAACAGCCACAATGTCCAGAGTAATGCCAAACTAGAGCCAGGAGTCAGGAGCTTCTTCTGGGTCTCCCATGTGGGTTCAGTGGCCAGGGACTTGGACCATCTTTTAATGCTTTCTGAGGCAGATTTGCAGGAAGGTGGATCAAAAGTGGAGCAGCTGGGACTCAAACAAACACTTACATAGGATGCTGACACTGCAGGCCATGACATATCCCACTGTGCCACAGTGCTGACCCTCTCTCCCACAAAGATATTTTTGTTGAAGTCACCTATTTGATGATAAAAGTAGGTTAGTAGATTAAATAATAGCATAAACTGCATAATTTATATGTAATTAAATCATTACAGGCCTAGCATATTCTGACACCATTTTTGTTTCCAAAAATCTTTTTTTTTTTTTTTTTTTTTTGACAGGCAGAGTAGACAGTGAGAGAGAGGCAGAGAGAAAGGTCTTCCTTTTCTGTTGGTTCAACCTGCAATGGCCGCCGCGGCCAGCGCGCCTGCGGCCGGCGCACCACGCTGATCTGAAGGCAGGAGCCAGGTGCTTCTCCTGGTCTCCCATGGGGTACAGGGCCCAAGGACTTGGGCCATTCTCCACTGCACTCCCGGGTCACAGCAGAGAGCTGGCCTGGAAGAGTGGCAACCAGGACAGAATCTGGCGCCCCGACTGGGACTAGAACCCGGTGTGCTGGCGCCGCAGGCGGAGGATTAGCCTATTGAGCCGCGGCGCCAACCCAAAAATCTTAAATATAATGAAGATCAGAAAAAATATTTGCTTACTTTCATTTTGTTTAAGAGGCAGAGGCACAGAGAGATCTTCTACCCACTGATTTTGCTCTCTAAGACTAAACACTTGAAATAGCCAGGACAGAATTCAATCTGGGTCTCCCATCTGTGTGATCAGGTCCCAACCACTTGAACCATTACCTGCTACCTCCCAGGGTGCATATTAGCAGGAAACTGGGATTGGAAGCAGAGCCAGGACTTGAACCCAGTCATTCTGATACAGGATGTGAGCATCCTAAGCAGTGTCTTAACTGCTGTGCAAAACGCCTGCCCCATAATGAATGTGTGTGGTCAAGTTCAGTTTGTTTTTGGTCTAAAATGCTGTTTAGTCTACGCAGTGCTTGAACAGCAACCTATTAAGTAGCATGATCTACTACTAATACTATTTATTGAGCACCTAGTATGTGAGAAGCACATTGTTTAATAGTTTATATAAGCCAGTTATCTAATTTAATCATTCCAACAAAGCCATATGACCTAGTTATTTCTAGTGAATACATTTTTTTAGAATGGAAAATGAGCTTATTTTGGTTAATGCTGAAAAGTGACAGAGCCAGAGGGGAAAAAAGGCAAAGTAGGTATGTATTTACCTAGGCTTTATAAAGCCCATGTATTTTGTTTTTAGATTTATTTATTTATTTGAAAGTCAGAGTTACACAGAAAAAGGAGAGGCAGAGAGAGAGAGAGAGAGAGAGAGAGAGAGAGGTCTTCCATCCGATGGTTCACTCCCCAGTTGGCCACAATGGCTGGAGCTGCATCAATCCAAAGCCAGGAGCCAGGAGCCTCTTCTGGGTCTCCCACGTGGATGCAGGGGCGCAAGGACTTGGGCCTTCTTTTACTGTTTTCCCAGGCCATAGCAGAGAGCTGGACAGGAAGTGGAGCAGCCAGGTCTCGAACTGGCGCCCATGTGGGATGCTGGCACTTCAGGCCAGGGCTTTAAACCGCAGTGCCACAGCGCTGGCCCCATATCAAGCCCATATTTTAAAAACAAATTGTGTATAGTATCATTTTAAAACTCAAAGAATTTTTAATTAGGTTTATAATAATTGAACAGCGAGTATGGATGCTTTAAGATAATTGGCTTCTATTGAAAATTTACTCAAAATATGTTATAGAATATAAAATGTGCTAGACATTTTCCTCATTGTTTGGGATTCTTGAATGCACAAAACAAAGTTCATTGTACTTGTATCACATTTTGGTTGAATGAAGTCAGAAAATAAATACCCAACTAAATGTAGTATGAAAAATTTTTCTAAAATTTTTAAACTAGTGATTAAGATAAAATAACGTTTCTTTTGCAACATTGATTGCCTTGCATAGCATTTGCAGTGCCTACATCAAATCATGAAGAGAATGAAATATTGATTGCTATAAAATAGTTATTTATTAAATAATTAATTTGAGATTAAATATTGTTGACCTTTACTATGGAGAAATTTTTCCCTCTCTTGCACACTGAAGATGCAGCATTCCAAGGAAGCGATTATATATCATTTGCTGTTTGTAAAGAAACTTTGTTTTCTATAATTACAGACAGAATGAAAATGAATTTTATAAAATGGTCATAGGATATGTTTCCTATGAAGGACATATTTAAAAATTGTATTAGCACCTTAAAATTAGTATAGATGTTCATGTTTAAAGATTCAATTTTGTGCGTTTTGTTTGTAGTATATAGGGTATGTCTTTATATGTGTATGAGAAAAAGTGAGTGATTGAATGTGAAAATGAGAGTGAATTATCTCAGGGCTCCCAAGGTGCCTTTGTTCAGTCAGTAGCTTGTCAGAATCCTACCACTGTAATTCAGGGAATTAACCAATCATTTATATATATTGTTATGTAGAGGATTCCATTTTTCTTTGTTTTGTGTTACTGCTTTGCTTCCACAATTTCAGTGTTACTATACTGGATATTCCTTTATGTAGGTATATCTGGTGTACCATTCTGAACTATTCTATTTGGTAGACTACCCTGCATTAATTCTTTATTGTGAATACTTTAAGGAGTTAAAAAATGGCTGTGGTTTATGAACTGCATTATTAAAATAGTAACTCTGTGATACAGTGAAAAATTAAAATGTCCATTCACAAGGTCATTAACAAAGAATGAAAAACAATTAAGGTCAAAGAAGAAAGAAAGTTGTAAGATAAAATCCAAATTCAACTTGGAATATAAAAAGAGCACTGTGGTGAAAGAAGCATAGGAAGGATTTTTGCAGAGGGTAGAATCTCTATTAAAAGGAAAGTCCATGTCTCTTGGAACTCGATTTTGGTATTGGAAGAGATAACATGGAAGTCTTTGAAACAGGCTCTGAGAAAGTTTTGGAAAAAGTAGAGGTAACAAAAGTGATATAACAAGATTAAAACATAATCAGTAGAGGCATCATACATTATAACACATTTAGGAGGAATAGAGTCTAGTCAGAGAATGTGATCATGATTATGGCCAATTTTGTAGAAAGGTTGGTAAACAACATATTTTTTCCTTATTCATTGTTTTAGGCATTTTTTTTTTCTCAGAGTACAAATTGTTTTCTTTTGCAAAGTGCTATCTTATGATCTGAGGTAGACAGGGTAAATTTTAAGGCAGCAGCTCAGAGTAATTCATAGTCTTTAATACATTCATTTTTAAATTTCTCTTCAGATCGTATAAATGCCTTATTTGAAAGGGACTGGCCTGGTTTATGATTTTCATGCTTTTTTTTCCTTTTAGAAAGAGGCAGATGGTCTGAAAACTGGACTCCTTTATTTAAAGGGAGTGTTGATATTTATAACCAAGCTTATCTCCAGCAAGATTTGTTTTCTGCAGCTGTTCCAGGTTGGAAAAAATATTATATTAAAACTCTGGCTTGTTTTTCTTTCCATATTTAGGGGGTAAATGCTCAAAATGTGAAAAAGTGATGTTTGAGTTTAAACATGAATGCAATGTAAACTGTGATTTTTTTTCTGTCTATATGTGAATTTTCTGTTTGTACGCTGTGATGATATTACTTTTTTTGTTTCACTGATATATTTCCTCAATACATCACACTTGAACAATAATATACTCATCATGTTCAATAGATCATCAAACTATTCTAGGAAAGGTAGCATATTTCATTAAGAGTTAGCCTCTATCATTAAGTAAGCTACTTTCTAATTTTCCATTTGGTATGCTAGTCATTTTCCTTTCTGCTCAGATCATCTTTTACCCTGCAAAATTAATTTTTAGCTTGTTTTCTCTTGTATTATTTACTATAAGATTTTTTCTGCATTTTTGCTACTATTTTCAATTATAGTTCTTTCTCTACATATATTTCCGGTTATTTTGTTTACAATATAATGGAGAACTAAACTGATTACATGGAAATATCTCTTTGGGTACATGTTTATACTAGAATGAATACCTATGCTGTACATGCATATGCATATAATCTTTATATATACGCACATTTGTGTGTGTACCAAAACATATAATATTCCATAAAGAAATGTTTTGTAATAAAAATATTTATTATGAACAAATGTGTTGGTCAATGATTAATGTAGTTATAAACACTACACTTGTTAAATAAAACAACCCCAAAAATTTATGTAGGGATTACCTCCTTTCATAGAGATATACAAATGGTTATTTTTATTTTTCCTTTTTTAAAACCAAAATTTTTATAAAACTTTTCTCTGACCTCTATATCAGCAGTCACAATTTCACCATTAACTTCATTATGAAAATCAGTATACTGGTTAAAACATTTAAAATACTTTTTATTTATGTTATTTATTTGAAAGATATAGAGGCAGTGATAGAGAGAGAGATATCCCATCCTCTGGCTCACTTCCCAGAAGACCAGAATAGTTGGGGTTAGGCCAGGTGGAAGCTGGAAGATGGGAAATCAATTTGGATTGGCTGGTCCCAGCTGCATGAACCAGTCTGCTGTCTTCCAAGGTGTGCATTAGCAGGAAGCTAAAATCAGATATGAAGGTGGCACTTGCAACCAGAGCCCCAAGCAGCATCCTAATCACAATACTGTACACCCATCCCTATTGCTTCAATCTTTGAAAAAAAAAACAACTATTACTAGTAGCAAATTATTATCTCCAGAGAAATTTCTTGCTTTTTCTGAATAAGTCTTTTCAACTTTGGTCATTTAATGAAATAATAATTGTTTATTTCTTTAATTATACAGAGTATGAGTACCATGGTCAGATTCATCATTTCTGTCTATTGCACATCTTCTTTAATTCTTTCATTATTCTTTATAATGGTATTCATGGATTTAGGTATAAAATTAAAAAAATATGTGAATTATTGTTGGTATATCACCTGTTTGTTTCTTTTTATAAAAAATGCTTTTTATTCTCAAATAACACTTCATTGCACAAATGCCATTTTTCCTAGCATGAATGTTTGTCTTATGTGGGGTTAGAAAAGTTTTAAATGGAATTCTTAAAATTAAGAAACACATTGATTTTAAAAATGTCATGGAATCTTCTACCATTCAATTATTCAATGTATTTACCATGTAACAAAGCAAGTGAATCTGCAAAAGGTATGAAACTGTGTAGATAAAAATTTTGCACATCACTATTCCTTCCTTCTTGTTGTCTTTCATTTGTTTGTTCCACTGAATACGTGTAATTCTGAGCATTTAAGAACCATGTGACATAGGGTTGTCTATGTTCATATTCTAAGTCTTTACGTAATTCAAATCACATATTTCTCAAATTCTTTGAAAATACTAGAGATGAATGAATGTCCATTCAGTCAGTATCTTGAACATTGGAATGACACATAAGTTCAGATAAAAACAGCTAGTGAAGGAGCTGGCACCATGGCTCACTTGGTTAATCCTCCACCTGCGGCACCGGCTTCCGATCGGCACAGCG
Organism: Lepus europaeus; assembly: GCF_033115175.1. Classification (NCBI taxonomy): domain Eukaryota; kingdom Metazoa; phylum Chordata; class Mammalia; order Lagomorpha; family Leporidae; genus Lepus; species Lepus europaeus. The sequence goes on from NC_084830.1 coordinate 50,082,571, forward strand.
CTGGCCATAGCGGCCAATTGTGGAGTGAACCAACGGAAGGAAGACCTTTCTTCCTGTCTCTTACTCTCATTGTCTATAACTCTACCTGTCAAATAAATTTAAAAAATATTTTAAAAAAAGCTAGTGAAGAAATAACATATTATTTTGTTACATGACATGACTAAACGAGGAGATGCTTGTGTTTATTTAGTCATATAAGTCTAGAAGTAACAGTGAAATGAAATACATTTATAAACTATATTAAATTAATTGAATTTTTTAATTCAGAAAACACTTATGTGTTTCCTGGGTTTCCAGATTTTAATTCTGAATGGCAATGTTCATTATTCCATTAGTTCATCAGGCAAACAGAAAACTGCTGCTAATCACTCTTTTATTTAGAAATATCCTTCCTTAGGGCCCAATCTGAAGGTAAAATGTTAGCTTTTCTGCAGGAGGATTTGATCAACAGTGGCCCCATCCAAAAATGGAGAATTTCTCGTGGGTCAAATCCATTTCACTTAAAATTTTTCTGACTTCTCTGAATTTGACCTCTACATTAAGATTTTAAGGTATCATATGATTGGATCCTTCATACTTGGATTATATCCTTATTTTTAAGTCAGCTTATATGGGACCTTAATTCTATCTATGGAATCTCTCTTGCCATTTATTACAATATAATCATGGAAGTGATATCTCATATGTACAGGTAGCACTCACACTCAAGGGAGTGGGGAAAGATTATATAGGTCAAAGAGTCATTGGGAGTCATCTTAAAAATATTCCTACCACATTCACCATAATGAGTACCTGTCAGTATGAATATAGGGATAATTTTTAATTGAATATGCACTTCATGATCACCCCATTATTTTTGTAGTTAGTTTCAAATCTTTCTTGCTTTACTCACTCAACATTTTTATACTTATATTAGGCATCCTATTCTCTGTATCTTTGCTGATAAAATGATACTAATTTTTTTAAAAGATTTATTTATTTATTTGAAAGGCAGAGTCACAGAGTGATAGAGGCAGAGAGAGAGAGAGAAAGAGAGAGAGAGAGAGATCCTCAATCTGCTGGTTCACTCCCCAAATGGTCGCCATGTTCAGAGCTGTGCTGATCCAAAGCCAGGAGCCAGGACCCTCCTCCAGGTCTCCCACATGGGTGCAGGGGCCCAAGGACTTGGGCCATCCTCCACTGCTTTTCCAGGCCATAACAGAAAGCTGGATGGGAAGTGGAGCAGTTGGGACTTGAACTGGGCCCATATGGATTGCCAGCACTGCAGATGGTGGCCTTACCGGCTATGCCACAGTACTGGCCCCCATATTTTTTTTAATCTGGATTTATAACAGAATAGACACTGGGAACCCACATTTTAAAACTTATATTAATAAGAAGCTTATGAATTCCTAGGGAGAATAATTCCAGATATGTACTGGACGTTCAAAACTATTTTGAAAAATCACAGAATATCCAAGTGAATTGCCAAAAGAAACCCTGATATATTTAAGTATTACTGGGACAAAATAGAATATTAGATTATCTTATCACTGGTTCTACAGACAAAAGAATTTGAGGAATAGCTTAACCTTTAATATACAATTAAAGGAGAGACAGTGAGGGTGAAATAGAAGAAAGGAAAATAGTAGATAACAAAGAAAAACAAATATAAGTTGGTTGCTAAACCAGCCACAGTTACATAAGAAAATACAGACTCTTAGTTAATCATGTGAAGTATCTCCAGACAGGGTATACAGCACCAATAAATATATCAAAAAAATAAAATATAGATTGTTTCTCATTGGTCAATGTTCATCCTATGGTATGTCACCCTTCCTGTACTTTCAAATTTTTTGTACCTCAACCCCAAGAGCAGTTGTTGGGGGAAGTCATACCACACTGTATAGTATGGGGCTTCACTGGAATCTGGAAGTGGTGTGGATGAGTCAGGAATTTCTCTAAGAACAGTCTGTTGGTATGGTTCAGGCTATGGAGGTGGTGGTGGAGTAGTGCCTTCACATTTATCTCCAGGGGAAGCCAGATCAGTCAGTGAATTGGAAGATGTGTTGAAAGTAGTGGCTGATGGTGTGTATTGGGAAAGATTGAGAGTCTGGCAGGTAGAAAATCTGGGAAGTACATAAATTGTGTCCAACATAGTGTGATGTGTAATTATTGCTTCTAGCCAACTTCCTTAAGGATTCTTTATCACAGGTAAATGTGCCTTTGACAATACTTGGGATGCTGTTAGTATTCATCATCTGTTTGTAAAGTTTAATTTTCAGTTGATATAGTCTCCTTGGTTCTTAGAATCTTTCAGAATTTGGGTAGAGTTTTTCTTTTATGGGTAGGACAGAGAATCTATAAAATAATTAATGTCAGAAGCAACATCCATCATTCCTTTGGGTAGCCTTTTTTGAATCCTAAATTGAAATGTATTGATCTTATGGATATCAAATTAGTATTCAACCAGGTCAGTATTATTTCCTAGTGTAGACAAAAGCCAATTTTCTTGTTGGAATGTAGAATTTTCACACTATTAATTACTACAATAGAATTCAGAATAATATTTGCCTGGCCTTCTTAAAGAAATATTTTATTGTTATTTGTTTTATTAGCAAGATTTGAGTAAGACTGAAATAAAATTTTTGATAAGGCTTGTTTTACTGGCCAAGATACATAGGTTAAGAACAATTAGATATATTAATCAACAAGGTTCCTTCTAATGTTGTGATTCTATCATCCTAAATAAATCTCTGTGTTGATATCCCATCGTATTAACTTTCACTTCTACTCTCAGATCTAAATATTTTCATATATTTTTAATTAAGTTTCATTGTTTTTATTAACAGTTAAAGGTCTCAGACTTTGTTTTCTTCAAACTAACCTCACATGTTGATCTCAAAGGCTATTATTTTGTCTTTTGGAAAACTGTTTAACTGGGAAGAGAATAAAGGTTAGATATCTAAATGTTGTGTTTTTTGTTTTTTTTTTTTTTGTTTTTTTTTTTTTTTTTTTTGGACAGGCAGAGTGGAGAGTGAGAGAGAGAGAGACAGAGAGAAAGGTCTTCCTTTGCCGTTGGTTCACCCTCCAATGGCCGCTGCGGCCAGCGCATCTCACTGATCCGAAGCCAGGAGCCAGGTGCTTCTCCTGGTCTCCCATGCGGGTGCAGGGCCCAAGCACTTGGGCCATCCTCCACTGCCTTCCTGGGCCATAGCAGAGAGCTGGCCTGGAAGAGGGGCAACCGGGATAGAATCCGGCGCCCCAACCGGGACTAGAACCCGGTGTGCCGGCGCTACAAGGCAGAGGATTAGCCTGTTAAGCCACGGCGCCGGCCTTAAATGTTGTGGTTTTTATAAAGAATAGATGATCTAAACTCTATTTGCATATGTTCAAGTAAACTTACATTAAAGTCATTGTATATGAACATGTTATCCATTTAATAATGAAATACTTCATGATTAAAAGAGATGGATTAAATAATATTGCAGAGCTCTGTGGCTCACTCCAAAGATGAAGCAATAAAATCATAAATACAATTAAAATGTCCTCTTCTGACCATGATGCAGTCACAGGGGTTAGACCTTGACCACTGCAGACAGCTAACAATAGCAAACAAACAGTTAAAATATATTGGATGAATAAATACACACACGTACACATACACACACAGTTTTCAAAACATGGAACACAAAATACTAAACAGCATAGAACTGTGATTCCTGAGATGAGGGGAACAAACAAGGTAAGCCCAGCGAGCTCCCTGCCTTTCTGGGATTAATTTCGTGACTGAGAATGAGCAGGAGGAAGTCAAACAAAGCCCAGAAACCTTACTGAATGTAAGTGATATAGACTGGAGTTAGGGGAAACAGAGGGAGTTGCATGTTATAGGGCAAAGTTCAGGAGGGAGCTATGCAATCGCAGAAGATAAGAAATCTGCAGAAGAGTTCCTTTGTGTATGCTAGGTAACAGGTCCTGTCTTTGTAGTGTGAAACTCCAAATGGCAGGCCATAGCATGGGAAGGAAATTTTACAAATTGAAGCATTCTGTGACATTGCAGCCATTTGGAGAGTAAATCAATGGATGGAAGATCTCTCTCTCTATCTCTCCCTCTCTCTCTCTGTAACTCTGACTTTCAAATAAATAAATCTTTTTTTAAAGAAAAGTTTTGTGAGTTCACAGAAACTGTTGTGATATTAGGACTTGAACCAGTCAGAATGTACTCATGATCAACCATAGAATTTTGCTGAGACCCTAGTGTTGAAAATGCTTTAGAAGTAGAGCTAACTGAAGCCTGGAATAAAGTCTATATACAATCCAACCTATTAAAACTTAGCTAACATCTGCTTAATTAGATTTTATTTGTCTCCTTTTCATCCCCAAAAAGAAACCAAAAAAAACCCAAAAAACAAAATATTTCAAAAGGCTAAAACAGTATGTAGACATTCAGTGTAACAATTGTAATGTTCATAATCCTATTAAAAGCTAGCTATGCCACAGAGCAGGAAAATGTGATTCATTACCAGGAGAAAAAATAGTAGAAACCCACCTGTAATCAACAAATTTGGGAAAACTATCAACAAAAGTGTAGTAGGCTATTATAAATATTTTTAAATATTTAGAGTAAACCATTAACATAGGAAAACATTAGAAAGAATCAAAGGAAATCTTAGCAATTAAAATGCAATTTATGAATTAAAAATTTCACTGGTTATAAATAATCACAGGATAGACACTGCAGAAGATAAGATCAGTAGAGTTGAGAATATTGCCATAAAATAAAAACAGAACTAAAGACAGAAATAAAATGTCCCCTGAAAAGAAAGGAACAGAGCCTCAGTGACTTATGAGACAATATAAAGATCTCATATATATGTAAAGTCCTAGGATAGTTGTATATGTTTGTGATTTTTTGGGGGGAAGGATATTTGAGGCACTCATGGCAGAAATTTTTCTAAATTTAATGAAAATTAGGAAAACATGGATATAAGCATTTCAGGAACCCCATATAGAATAAAGAAAGACAATAAAATTAAATTGCTGAGAGACAAACAAATATCACATTTTTACGTGGAATTTAATACATAGAGTATAAAATGTGAGAGTCATTATCTGATATATAGATTGTTACAAGTATTGTCTTTACTGAATTATATCATCTACATGACAATATATCCTTGTTTCCCCACTTTGTGATCAACTTTGTGATGTTAATATCTTTATTTTCAAAAAATATAGAATATATATAGATATTAGGTACATAATATCTACATGCTAAGTGAATAATGTAAAAATTGTTAAGTATTAAAAAATAAAATTTAAAAGTGAATCTGGGAACACAAAGGTAAAAAAGAAATATCCCACTGTATTCCATAAATATGTATAATTATTGCTAATAAATGTTAATAAAAATAAATAAAATGAAAATGTTTTAAAAATATTTAAGAGTAGCCAAGTTGAGAGAATATGAGCTAAAGATGAATTTAAAATGGTGTGATGGATGTGTTAATTCAAATGTAATAATCATTACACAGCATATACAAATATCAAATCACATTGCACACCTTGTACAGTCTTTATATCAATTAAATATTCTAACATAAAAATTAATTTAAAGATAAATTTGAAGACTGTTCTGCAAAATTATGGCAAAATTATGTTATCTTTCCAGCAGTATTAAAAATAGTTACAATGCTAGAATTCTATGCAGAGGAAAAATGTACTTAAAATATGCAAGACAAAATATAAACTTTTAAATCTAAACAAAAGCTGAGAAAAATTGTTGCCCAAGGACTTATCCTACAAACAATCTTTAGGAAGTTTTTCATGAAAAAGGAAAATGATGCCTCAATCTACACAAAGAATGAAGAGTACTGGAAATAGTAAATCTGTGGGTAAGTATAAAAGGCATTTTTCTCATTTTAAATTTTGCAAAGAAAATACGTGGCTATTTAAAGCAAAAGTGTTAGCAGTGGTTTATTAACTATATGTAAATGTTGGGTGATAATAGGTCAAAGGATTATTTGAAGTTAGGCAGTGGTAGGTTATATAAATGTGTATATGTGAATTGTAAATGTATATACAGAGTGTATATATACATTTATATAATGTATGCCTGAATATATTTATATATAGTTAATTCTGAAAGTATAAATTAAAGAGAAATAACTAATAGATTAAAAGTGAGGCTAGGGGAATGGATTTTAGCTTAACAATTAATATACCCACATTCAATATTAGCGTGCCTGCATTCAATTCCTAGCTCCAAGTCCCAACTCCAGCTTCCTGTCAATGTTGACATTAGGAGACAGTGGTGATGGCTCAAGTAATTGGATTCCTGCCACTTATGTGGGAGATCTGGATTGTATTCCTGGCTCTTATCTTTTCTTCTCCCAGCCCTGGCTATGTAAGGCATTGTGTATTGGGGAGTGAACCAGTGGATTGGAACTCTGTTTCTCTCTTTCTCTGTCTCTCTGCCGCATAAATAAATTAATTAATCAACTTTTTAAAAAGGAAAACACAATAGGATACCAAAAAAATTATCAATCTCAAGAGGAAGGTAAGAAACACTCAAAAAAATGAAGAAGAAACAGACAGAATGGAAAAAATTATTTGCAAACTACGCAGCTGATAAAGGCTTAACACCCAATATCTACAAAGAGCCCAAGAAACACAACAACAAAACAATCCAGTTAACAAATGGGCAAAGGACTTGAACAGGCATTTTTCATGAGAGGAAATTCAAATGGCCAATTGGCACCTGAGGAAATGCTCAGGATCACTAGCCATCAGGGAAATGCAAATCAAAACCACAATGAGATTTCACCTCACCTCCAATAGAATGGCTTTCATTCAGAAATCAACAAACAACAAACAACAAAAGCCTTCAAGGATTCTGGAAGGAAAGCTACCCTAATCTGTTGGTGGGAATGTAAAGTAGTACAACCACTGTTGAAGACAGAATGGAGATACCTCAAAAATCTGAATATAGACCTACCATATGATCCAGCCATCCCACTCCTGGGAATTTACCCAAATGAAAAGATATCAGCATATAAAAAGTGATCTGTACCCCCATGTTTACTGCAGCTTAATTCACAATAGCTATAATAGAGAATCAACCCAGATGTCCATCAACTTAACACTGAATAAATAAGTTATGGCATATATGCACTATGGAGTACTACACAACAGTAAAAAAAAAATTAAATCATTTCATTTCCAGCAAAATGAATGCAACTGGAAACCATTATACTCAGTGAAATAAGCCAGTCTCCAAAAGACAAATACCATATATTCTCCTGGATATGTGGTAACTACAGAGTAACTAAAAAGTAATGTATAGATATTAGGATTGAAACTAACAGTTTGAAATGTGATGGTTTTTAACAACTCTGTCTCAACAACAACAAAAAAGGATGAAGAAAGAGATCAGTTGGGACAGTGAGAAAGTAAACTGCATAGTGGTAGATAAAAATACAAACATATCTATATATATACTAAGTGAAATTGTTTGGGTCAAAGAACAAGACCCAATGATATTTTGTGAACAAATCCCATTTGAGATACCCTATGCAGGCTATCTCAATTGTCTTCCTTGTTTCTACTATAGAACCACAGAATTTTTAACATTTGGGTGTATTTTTTCCAACTAACTATGACTTGCAAGTTTTGAACAGTTGTATGAATACATTAATACATGTATATTTGTCCACACATTTTAACTGTTTTAAATTTTATTTACATTTAAATTATGAGGGCATATAGGGTTTTTTTTGGAAAGATTTTGCTGTTGTTAAACACATTTGTAGTAAACATTCATGCTATTGTTTTAGTGCACATATAGAACTGTGTCCCTAAATCATACAATCAGCAGTGGGATTGTTGGTACATGTGACTACGTATCTTCAGTTTTACTTGCTATTACCATATTGCTCCCCCAAATAATTCACTAGTTACTTGTTGTTCCATTGTTTCAATCATAATATAATTTCTTTAAGAAGTTCTGTAAATGATCTTGTGTATATGTTTAGAGATATTCATAGTATTTATAAGTACTTAATAGATTGCTAAACTATGATTTTTAAATATGTGTATATTTATATTTATTTATAGTTTGTTTGCCATGTTCTTGTAGTTTCATAGGTTCTAATAATTTGCATGTGTTTCTCTCCTAATCCAATCCCAGGGTCATTTTTATTTGTGACTAATATTCTTTTTTTTTTTCCTTTCCAATTCCTACATCCTTCTCTCTTTTGTCTCTGTGCTACCTGGGTTTCTCAGTACAATAAGTATCTTTGCCTTATTTATGATTTTAAAAGGAACACTTGATTTTTCTCTATTGAGGATAATCCAGATAGTTTCTATCAACAGGATAAGAAAATTCTTTAAATTTCTATATCCCAAATTCCTGTCTTCCTCTTCCCTGTCTTCCTGACATCCTGCTTCCCTACTTCCTTTCAGCTCTCCCTTCCTCCTTTTCTTCTTTCTTTCATAATAAATTTTCAGTGTAACTTAAAAAAATACTGTTGGGGTTTTTCAGTTATTTTCCTCCTTTAATCAGTTAACATGGATAATATTATTAATATATTATCTAATGTTAAACCATCCTTACATTTTTGTGATTAGCCTAGCTTTATCATGACAAATTTTGTTATTATGATTGTATATACTGGATTTGATTTTCTAATATTAGGTTTAGAATTTTAAATCTTTTTTTATATGTAAGATTGGTTTGTTATTTTTGGTCCTTAAAATGTTCTTGACTTCTTTTCACTTCAAGAATCTTATGAAATGAGTTGAGAATTGTTGTGTATATTTGTAGGCTTTAAATTGTCTCCATTATTTTATATATCTACTATACCTTATGTTTCTGGTACAGGGCTTATCTGTATTATCTCTTTTTCTTCTCTTTCATTATTACTAATTTTGGTTTATTATATGCTCTTTATATTTTCAGGGATTATACTCTTCTTTTTTTAAGATTTATTTATTTGAATGGCAGAATTCAGGGAGGATATTACCTATCTATCTATCTATCTATCTATCTATCTACAGAGAGAGAGAGAGAGAAAGGAAGATCTTCCATCCACTGGTTCACTCCTCAAGTGGCCACAATGGCCAGGGATGAGCCAGACTGGAGCCAGGATTCAGGAACTTCTTCCATGTCTCACATGTGGGTGGCAGGGGCCCAAACACTTGGGCCATCTTCTGCTGCTTTCCCAGGTGCATTAGCAGGGAGCTGGATTGGAAGTGGAGTAGCCAGGACTTGAACTGGTACCCATATGGGATGCCAGTATTGCAGGCGGTGGCTTTACCTGCTATGCTATCAGTGCATGTCCTTTATACTCTTCTTTTGAAATGTTTCTTTTTGGGTCGTTGTTTTTCAGTCTTTTGGCTAATTAAAGTTTACCCTATGCATCATTTTAGCTAAATTCCTATATATACATATATAGTAACATTTATTTGATGCATATTACATATAGCAATATAAATATAATACAATAGAGCATATGGTGAATAAAATGAAAACCCTGATTATTTTATTTTAACCATAATTTCTAGATATTTTGCAATTGTAATGTTTTAATCTCTGCAGGTTATAACATTGAAATTGGAGTCTTTTTATTACTTTTATTTATTTATTTATTTATTTTTTGACAGGCAGAGTGGAGAGTGAGAGAGAGAGACAGAGAGAAAGGTCTTCCTTTTTGCCATTGGTTCACCCTCCAATGGCTGCTGCGGCCAGCGCATCTCACTGATCCGAAGCCAGGAGCCAGGTGCTTATCCTGGTCTCCCGTGCAGGTGCAGGGCCCAAGGACTTGGGCCATCCTCCACTGCCTTCCTGGGCCATAGCAGAGAGCTGGCCTGGAAGAGGGGCAACCGGGACAGAATCCGGCGCCCCAACCAGGACTAGAACCCAGTGTGCTGGCGCCGCAAGGCAGAGGATTAGCCTGTTAAGCCACGGCTCCAGCCCTTTTTATTACTTTTAGACAATTTATTTTGAATCTAAATTTTTCATTTTCTCATTTGCTGGCTTTTTTTTTTGTTTATTTTTTATTGTTTTGTGAAACAATGTTTTTAAATTTTTTTTCCATATTAAGCAGCACTTTGCATATATTTAAAAGAATAGACTTATAAAAGGCATTACACATGTTAGTGTATGTATGAATGAATAGGTGATAGCAAATAGAGAATCTAGTAAAACGTTGAATTTCTGATTTTCTCATTGGCGTTTTGACTCATTTTTGAGAAATCTTTTACTCTGCTAATCCATTAAAGCAGAAATATTTATTTATGCTTTTTAGTATTATGATTTTTCTATATTTTATGTATTTTCTTATGTCTCTATAGCCAAGTTATATTAGTTAATTACTCAGTGTTATTATATTTGTACCCATTAACCTTTTCCCACATTGTTTTCTCACTTCAAATTTCATATTTATTATTGCATTTTGCTGGTACTATAATTTGGTGGTCTTATAAATGTTTAATTTGCATCATAGTTTGCATATATTTTTAATATCACAATCTGTGTACAAACTACCAGTTTGAGAAATTCTCATGGTAGTAAAGTAATAATGTTATGATCATGCAAGATTTCAATATA